>NC_090925.1:532121116-532424147 GCF_040938575.1 Ambystoma mexicanum | reverse complement strand
ATCAACATGACATAGAACAATACACGGATACAGAAGTATGATATGACTATATGTGGATCACTCATGTGTAGTCCTTATCAACTCACACAGTTAAAAAGAAAAATATGTAATGTTATAAAAATTGTTGAATTTCATGTATTCATAATATGTTTTTGTAGTAGAAAAAAAAACAAATTGATAGAAGTATAAACATGTTTAATAGCAAGTGTCATGAAAATAGTCAATGTTCTCATTTAAATATATAATTTGCCTTATTGCAAGAACATTACATGTACGCATTCTTTTCTTAATGCAAAGTTATATTTTTTTAAAAAAATTGAAGTTTGGGTAGTGTGCAAAAAAACCATTACTATATAATTATATCTATAGAAAGAAATGAAGATTTGAAAGTAAATGTTTAATTACAGAAATAACAACGGTAGTACTCATATTTTTAGTAATTTCTTTTTTTTTAAATTATGATTTTGTATTACAATATACCAGATTACCTTCTAACGTACATACATGCTCACATTTAAAGAAACAAGGACAGAATACATTGTACTGTGCAATTAAGAAATATGTACATATTTGTTATGTTAAAAATAGAGTTGTCATATTTCAAAATGAAATTAATCAAATCAGTGACTTTATTGATGGCAGGCATCATGTAACTAGTGATGTTGTCAGTGATGTCATTAGTGATTTGTGACGAACCAAATGTATTCATCCCTTCTCTCCAGGGGGGAGCCACGCCCTTTGAGGCTAGGAAGGTGAGCCGGCTCGGCAAGACACTCCCTTTGGGTCTGCACAAGTTGGACCTTATTGGGAGTAACTCTTATTCCCACAAGGAACTCTCTAGGCTACCCACCATGTCTGTATATTTGGGACTGCCTTACATAAAGAATAAAGTATCCTCCTTCTATTTGGATTGACACTGGGCCTCATTACGAGGTTGGAGGTAAGTACCAGACCTTACCGGCATGGAGCTAATACTGTGTCCGTGTAGCTTCGAGGCCACTATTAGAGGGCTATTATGACTACGCGGGCACAAGCTTTGCGCCATGCCGGTAACGACCATACCGCCATGCCGCTAAAGACCCAAAAATCGCCCTTACCGGCTTCGCGCGAAGCGCAGATAGCTCCACCACCATCCATTGCTCCGGCATTAGCGGTTACCGCTATCAGTGACACCATAGCATGCATTTATTTCCTGTTTGCACCCACATATCCATGCATGAATAGAGCCACATGATGTGACTGCAATGTGTGAATTAATCTGATCGACAGGTGTGCGTGGCATCGTCTAGTGGGCGCAGGGGCGTCCTATTCCTTGTGAGTGGTCATGCACTGTGGTGGTCCACGCCGGTTGTTCCCATGATCTGGGTGTATAGTCAATTGTATGCTTTCATCCTGTCACCGTTGATGGCAGACTCATGATTATCTCACTCTGCACGACAGATGTTGACATGCTGTTTTGGTGAACCTCTGTGTTGGTTGGTGTAAGGGTGTGTTGATGTATTTTGCCCTCATGTGACTCCTTGGAATGCAGTAATGGACACCTGTCCTTTTTGATGATGGTATTTGGTGCTGTGCATTGGCCATACTAATTGCTTGTCGCTTCATTGTGTTTCGGGGGCTACGGTCGATTATGTGCAGTGTACATGTTGATGGCTATGGAATGGTTGTAGCACTGCATCATTTTCATGGTAGGGCAGCTTACGTCTTGCTTTTTGGGGTCAGGTGTCAGGTCCGGTCTGGCCTGCTTTGGGGTATGAGCATGGTCCATCCTCTCAGGTACTCTCAGCTAGGTGACACATGCATCTCTCCCCCCCATCTCAGCCAGGTGAAGTATGCATCTCACTCCCCCCCAATCTCAGCCAGGTGCAGTATGCATATCTCCCCCCCACATCTCAGCCAGGTGCAGCATGCATCTCCCCCCCATCTCAGCCAGGTGAAGTATGCATCTCACCCCCCCAATCTCAGCCAGGTGCAGTATGCATCTCTCCCCTCCATCTCAGCCAGGTGAAGTATGCATCTCACTCCCCAAACACCTACCCACATTGCGCTGCCATGAGCCTGACATGCAACTTACCGAGTAGCGAGGATCTGTGCCCTGCGTGTCGCTGCATGTAGCTTGGTAGTATGGAGTTCCGCATGACCATTAAATCATAGGTTGATCCGGGAAATCGGGCACAACAATGTGTGATGATCTTGTTTGAGTCACATACCATTTGCACGTTAATGGAGTGATATAATTTACGGTTGCGTTACACTGCCTCCATGGCATGTGGGATCACCAATTTAACACGGGTGCAGTCGATGGCGCCAATGCAACCAGGGATGCTGGCCAGTGAATGGAAGCCAACTTCGGTGTTGGAGATCTCCTGGGCTGTCCATGGTAGTAAAATGTGGTCGCCTGTGTGCTTCAGGAGGGCATCGAGCACTTGTTTCAGCGTACGTGAGAATAATGGTTGTGATATGCCATGCATCCGCCCTACGGTGTGCTGGTAGGTGCCTGTGTGGAGCACAGATACCACCTTCAGTAGAGGGGGGGGTGGTGGTACGGATGTCTATGAGGCTGGCAATGTCATTATGTATAATGTCCACAGTGGTGGTGATGGTGTCCCGGTCCAGACGGTACAGAGTGTGCTCAGGGGTTAGGCTGAATGGATTGGCTCTGATTCGAGGGATTGGGGGCTGCCTGTGTGGGACAAATGCCTGCAATGGTGGTGCAGGCTGTGCCTGCCTCACCCTCCGTCTCCTCCTGCATCTCCTCTGTGCTGCCTGTTGTTGTTGTTGTTGCTGGAGTTCCACTGCAATCATGTCCTCCAGCCCCAGCATTGCTACTAGTATTGGAATCATTTTTGTGTGACTGGGTGTGGGAAGGGGTGGGTTGTGCTCCTTTTGTGCTGGCCCAGTCTATATTGCCTCCACTTGTGATGATTGTGTGCAACTGTGGCAGTTGGGAACTCTGCACATGGCCGTTTACGGGTGGTCCGCGATGCCGGACTTTGCTCCATGCCGGTAAGGTACTTTTCTGTCTTCTGTAGGCCGTTATTAGCATGTCCGCATTACTTGT
The DNA here is from genome assembly GCF_040938575.1 of Ambystoma mexicanum. NCBI lineage: Eukaryota > Metazoa > Chordata > Amphibia > Caudata > Ambystomatidae > Ambystoma > Ambystoma mexicanum. The sequence goes on along the minus strand of NC_090925.1, from coordinate 532,421,086 downwards.
GTTCAGCTCCTGTTTACGCCATGCCGCTATTGCCGGCATGTGAGGTTGCGTACCCGCGCCCATGGCGCTATTAGAGGCACCATTATTTACGGTACCGCTAATGGCGGGTTGGTGGGTTGTAATGGACCGGAGCGGTAAGCGATACCGGTAATTCTTTACCGGCATCGTTTTTCCCTTAGCTCCTAACTCGTAATGAGGCCCACAGTGTTGAAGTAAAATAGGCATCTAAAGAAAAAGGGACTATCTCTTTAAGAAGAGCTGTGTATATAAATGGGACCAATGGATTACAGGAGGTGAGAGAGTTTGGTGCACAGGTAAAGCACCCTGACATAATCATGCCTTGGATCGGCGGACCAGGAGGAAGATGCGGAACCCAAGACGATTTGAAAAGTGAAGAATGCTAGCTCAAGATGCTGGAGAAATCCTGTTCCCAACACCGGAATGAAAGTCAAAACTCTTTTGTTTATGTAGTCACTCCTAGGGGAACACTGTTTTGAACAACAGTGCTTAGATGGCCTAGCCGTAAGAGCTATAACAAATACCAATACCAATTTCAATAGCAATAGCAATCACATCAAGCGAGAGGTTTGGAGTGCAAAAGAAGACTTCATGTGAAGTTGGGGATTTAGGGATGGGTTATGGGTAAAAATTCTTCAGTTTATCTGGGCTAGACTGCATGAATCTCACAAGAATACAACAGTAACGCCGAAAGATGCGCTCAGAAGAAATGTGCATCACATGAAGTGATGAGTGGTAGCGGATAATATTAGAGGGTTAGCAAGGGAAAAAGCAATTGAGTCGAGGGAGGGGACATGGAAAAAGATGGGGACACATGTTGAGTGCCTATGAAGATGTGAAAGATGTTTTACTTCTGAGAAATTGTTCCTGTTATTGCGGGAGTCAGCCAACCGCCACTCTACAGCAGGAATTTCTGTTACTGGAAATGCTTTCTGGGAAAAGATCACGGGGGCAAGGAGTTTGAAAAAACTGTTCAACATCTTGCTCATGCAGTGCCTACATCTACTGGGCAGGGGTCAATGGGTGTGTGGTAACAAACTAACCGTGTGGCATGGTCAGTCGCCATGGCTAGTGGGTGTAAAAGAAAGATATGGGTGCAACAAGCACAAAGGTCATGGGCAAAGGCCATAGCTAGTGAGACCTCTACACACTATGCAACATATTCAGCAATGGCGAGTGGCCATGCCTGAAGGCCAATGCTAGTGGATCCAAAAGAAAACTATTGATACAGCATGTACAGTGGCCACGGCAGAAGGCCATGGCTAGTGGGCCGAGAGGAAACTAAGGTAAAGCAAAACCCTTCAAGTTGAGTGAAAAACCATTTGTTAAAAGAGAGTTAAGGTGAACAGATTTAACGCAACAAAACCCCTAAAATTCAGAACTCGCATTTCAATCAAGTCCACCTCGGGGAAGAAACTGCATCACATGAACCAAACAGTGATGGGGCAATGGCCAGTAGAGGGACAGGGAGGAAGAAAACAATTGAGGGAGATGGCGCGGCCATGGAAAGAGGAGAGGGCACTTGGTAAGTGCTTGTGAGGACCGGGAAGAGTTTGGGATTTTTAAGCTTTATCGGGGGAATGCAGGAGGATTCTCACAGGCATGGGTAGTTCAATGCTGCTGTATGATTAGTGTGTTGCCATTATCAGGGTAACAACGGGGATCCCACAGGAATGGGGACAGAGAGAAAAAAAGTAATTTTCACCAGCAGTGATCACATGTCCTAGGCAGGGGTTAATGGGTCTCTGTGTGTCATGGATAGTGGTCCCAAAGCAGCCTATTGGTGCAAAATGTACAGAGGCCACGGCCAAAGACTTTTGCTAGTGGGCCCCAATGAAATCTGTCAGTGCAACATGTACAGTGGCCATGGCCAAAGGCCATGGCTGCAGGACTCCAAAGAAACCCATTGGTGCAAAATGACCAGTGTGGCTGTAGCCACTGGCCAAGACCAAGGCCATTGGATAGTGAGCCACAAAAAAAAAACCTATCGGTGCGTAATGTAGAGTGTCCACCGCTGAAGGCCATGGCTAGTGGGCCCCAAAGACACCTATTGGTGCAACATGAAGAGTGGCCATGGCTAGTGGGCTCGAAGAAACCTATTTGTGCAACATGTACAGTGGTTACGACTGAATGCTGTGGAAACTGGTCAAGGGAAAAGTCCATTGCTACTGGGCCCCAGCGAAACATTTTGGTGCAACAGGTACAGTGGCCACAGAGAAAGGCCATGGCTACTGGCCATGGCCTTTGACCATGGCTAGTGGGCCCTGAAGAAAATATAGTATAGCAAAAACCAACAGTCCCGACATTTGAGCAGCCCCAGACCTTTTCCAGACCTAGCAACACCCCTGACTGGAAGTGATCTTTAGAAATGAACATTCAGAAATGTTAAAAACAGACAGTTTACAATGTTTTTGGCCAAGAAAACACACAATTTATTTTTCTGAATAGAGCCAATGAACTGTGTCTTCTGTGAACACCAAGGCAACTTTTGATTTTGCGCGCTGCCCTCTGATAGGTTTTTAGTGGTACTGAACCTTCTCATTTATTAAAATATGTGTAAACACTAATAACTTTTCCAGTCTGATCAATGAAAGTCTCATCAAAGCAGGTGCTCCCCTGCTCCTCCAGAAGATTAAGGACCACATTGACACCCTTGCTCCAGCCTTGGCTGATTTCTGTAATTACTCATTTGCCTCTAGAACCTTCCTCTCCCCTTAAGCACTCCACTGTGCACCCCCTTCTTAAAAAGCCTTCTGCTGATCCTTCCTCTCTGGCAAACTATCGCCTGATATGAATGACTCCTTTCCTGGGCAAACTCCTGGAAAAGCCTGCTGTCTCCGAGCTTACTCTTCATATTGAATCTGTTGGTTGTCTCCATGTCCACGAGTCTGGCTCCACAGCAGCCAGGAGCACGGAAACTGCTCACCTGAACACCCGCAAAGATTTGTTCTCAAATCTTGACTCCAACCTTCCTTCTGTTCTCATTCTCCTTGATCTATCCTCTGCTTTCGACACGGTCAACCACACCATCCTGCTCAATCATCTCCAAGACAACCTGGGTATCTCTGGTGAGGCCCTTGCCTGGTTGACCTCCTTTCCCACGAATCGACCCTGCCAGGTCCAACTCGGGTTTTTCCTCTCTACTATATCTCTCTATACTTGTGGTGTTCCCCAGGGGTCACACCTCTCTCCCTGGATATTTAATCACTACCTGACACCTCTAGCCCACTGCATCTCTACCTTCTGCTGTAACTTTCAGTGTTATGTGGATGACACCCAGCTCTTCTTCAGGCTCCCCTCAGTCTCTATTACTACTTCTCTCATACCAGACTGTCTGTCCACAATATAGGAACAGTGTGCCTCCAATGATTTCTGCCTTAATGCCAGTAAGACTGAGATCCACCTCATTGAGACACCTGCTCCTGCCTTCCCTCTCTAACTCTGGCCACCCCCCAGGGCCCTCTCCCTGCTCCTTCGTGTGAGGCTAGGAACGTTGGGGTCATCTTCAACTACACCCTCTTCTTCTCTCCTCCCATCTCCAAGAAGGCACACTATAAGCTGCACCTCCTCAGAGGTATTCCTACGTTTCTCACTTTCCCCCAGAAGCTCACTGTCTCCAGAGCCCTGTTCCTCTCTAGGCTGGACTCCTGCAACAGCCTCTTTCTATATCTGTCTGCCTTTACTCTTCGCCCTTTACAACTCATCCAGAATAGGACTGCAAGACTTGTCCTTGGCCCCAATCCCAGGGATCGTATCCACTGGCTCCCTGTGGCTGTGAGGATCAAGTTCAAGACCCTCTGAATCGTCCACAAGGCTTCTGGAGCTGGGGACCACACTACATCCAACTTTCTCTTCCCAAGCATCTTCCTTCTCAAGCCCTCTGCTCATCCACCTACAACTCTCTGAGGGTCAGACGCTTCTCCAAGCAGAGAGTGGAGGGTATATATCTGACCTCAGCTGGGGCCTCCCTCTGGAACAGCCTCCCTGCATCTCTCAAACTTGAGCAGGACCACCTAAGATTCCTGAAGCAACTCAAGACCTTACTTTTTTCTTCCGCTTTCTCTCACCCTCTACCTAGAAGAGGTCCCTGTCTGCTGCACATACTGGTTAACTGGCCACCCACTGAACTTAGGAGACCAGGCTCCTGCGTGACCGGTTGCCCTTGCACTGCCTCCGGGCCTCCTAACCACTTAAGGGACGGTATCTGCAACCTTACAGTTCCGTGATTCTTTGCACTTATGAGCCACTTCCTGGATGCACTTACTAGATACTTGCACTCTCCCCTCCCCCTACAACCCACTTCCACTTCTACCCTTGCACTTGTATGATTTGAATGACACAAGGCCTAGTAGGATTGTTTTTTTTTTCTCCTTCTGTCCTCCCTCCCTTGTCGTGTCACGGCTAGAAACACTTGTGTACAGGCGCATTATAAATGACTTATCATATCATATCAATGATTAACATCATGGTCTTATCTAGAAAAACACACTTGGTAAACATACTGCTTAAATGTTGCTTACGGCAAACGTACGAGTTGAACGTTTGAATTCCGAAAAGGGTCAACTCTGACCTTCAACCTTTTGTGGTTAAAAATGTACACTTAATGAACTGGATTATATTAACAGCTATTACTGCAGTCATTAGATGCACAAGGAATCCTCATCTGTGTATATGTAAATCTCTATCAGGCTCGGGCTGCAGATTTTGTGGAGTTGCCAGACTTACAGTTCTATTTTAATACAGAATACCAGGGACAATGAAGGGAGAATGGGGATGCACTGGTTATTACAAAAACGTGTACACTTTCAGCCAATAACATGATAAGTGCATGTTTTGGTAAGGTGCAGAGGCTTTTGGAAAAATAAAGTGTGATGGTTGGAAGGTTTTTAATGAATCATAAACACTACCACTGCTCTGGACAACACCCAGGCTGCCATGCCATTATAGAAGTGAAAAGACCAAATGCAAATCAGCCTTGGTCCCACCTCAAAAGGGGCCGTCCTCCAGGGACGGACTAAGGGCATTAAAATGTCTTCAGCACCAATGAAAAATTGAATGACAGTGAGCAATGGCAATTCATTTTATTTTGTGACAGGCTGTTTGAATTGCCACACCTGACTTCTTTGTGAAAATATGTTTCACATTCTGCATTTCAAAGAATATTTTTTCTGTAACACTGGGCAAATTCACTAGTTACAGGATGAAGTAGCTCATCAGACTCGACTACTTTGGCCAAAACTCTGCCCCATTTTGACCAGTAAACTGGCCCATACTTGCATGGTGGCCCTGTACTTCAGGCATTGCCCTATAAGCCAGCCCAAGCCCGAGTCCAGCCCAAGCTGGTAGGTTACGCCCCTTCTGTAAGGGACCTCAAGCAAACACACATATGTTTTAGGATAATGGGATCAGCAGTGAGGTGGAGCTTGGGTATTGATGATCAGCAAGCTTGGGAGCGACATCTGGGTCACTTGAAATGCATTTTTTACGGAGGTGCAGAGGTTTTTAGAAAACTAAAGCGTGATGTCTGAATGGTTTTGAATGAGTCATAAACACTGACATTGCTCCGGGCAGCCCTCCATACCAGCCTGCAAATGCATTGTTATTATTATTCAGTTCCTATTACCTGCAGCACGGCCATGGGCCTCAGGACACACATGTAATAACAGACAATACAAAGGAAATACAATTCAGGGGGTTGCTAAGATCCAGAGGTAAAGAGCCACCATTTTATCAGCTATCTAGTCCTTAGACTTAAAGAAGTAGGTCTTTATGGCCTTCTTGAAGTTGGTAAAACATGGAATGTTTCTTATGATAGGCAGGAGAGAATTCCACAGACGAGCATCAACACAGGTTCCACAGACGTTTTTAAACTTAAATAGGGGAGGGGATTCATTTGTTGGGTCCCTTAGAATGAAGGCGATGCGTGACCGTGGCCTTATGGAGCCGCTGCATCAGGTAGTCAGGTGCTTTCCCTGTAAGACATTTATAGGTGAGAGAAAGGATTTTGTGGGAGATGCCATTATGGACTGGCAGCCAGTGCAATAATCTCCTTGCCTGGGTAAAGTGACCTGTAATGGTCAAATTGGGAAGGACTACTAAATTATTGATCATATAAGACTTGGTCAACTTTAGCGACCATTTCGAGGAGGTGTAGCAATTTCAGGCAGGATAGAGAGTAGTGACAAAACCATGAAGAAAGTATAAAAGAAAAATCTGAGAAGAATACAACTACTTACAAGGAAACAGGATCACCATGGCCCCAGATAACCCAGATATCCAGACCATTGTCTCACTGTGCCACTTACAGCTGCACCAACATATTCACACACAAACATACAGACCCACGCACACACACACGCGCGCGCACGCACACACAAGCCACACACATTTCCCCACTCTGAATAACTAGCAATGCTGTTTGCAGAAATTGTTATTGGGGTTTTTCTAGTCTGGGTCTAGTCGAGGTCCAGCAAGGCCCATGCAGAAAAAATGTATGGTTGCAGTTTGCCACCTGCTGTGTTCTAATGCATGCAAACTCTAGGCCACAGGGCACTGGGCAATAAGAATCTGATTTTTCCAACAGGTGTCTTTCCACATGTTGCTGGAAAGATGAAATAGAAATTAATTGAAGAACATGTCCTAGGTACTCACAAAGAGTAAAGGCATCATCACATGTTGGGCGGTGCAATCAACATGAGGCAGTAATAGAGTTACTGCTGCATTACCGCACTGCCCAATTTTGCAATGGTAGGCTCCGAAAGTGCCCGCCTTTGTGAAATGTTGTAAAAGGAATTTCTATCTCTGTTTGAGGGGTAAAAATGTAACTTTGATGGTAGCAATTTGTGCTGCTGCTGTTTCATTTAAACATAAATGCAATTACCCTGTCATTCATTGTGCATGCCATTGTGCCTTTTCATAATAGGCACAAGGGCAATGTGACTTTTTCTGTGCATTTCAAAGATCTTTCTGTATTTGGAGTCATGATGTGCTTTTAGTGCACAAAAGTGCCCCCTGTTTGAACAAATGTGCACATTGGAATACATGTTAAAAATAATACAAATATGTCTATCCCTGTTTGAGGTATATAAATCGAAATGCAAAAGCAATGGTTCACATTGCCAGTCCATTTAAAATGAAATACATTATAGGGTTGCAAAGACCCAGTAATCCATCCTCTTGCATCTGTCCTAAATAGGGACAAAAGATTGTGACTATTTTCTGTGCTTTTTAAAAAGCATTCAATTGGTGGATTTGGGATTCTCTTTAAAACAGACACAAGCACCGCTTACTGGCACAAATGTACAAAAGGGGTGAAAAAGGATGTTTGATATGGACATCTGTGATCTTCACATCCACACGTTCTTTGAGAATAGGGAGTACTTCTTTCGGTGCAACTGCTAAAATTCCCATGGACATCGCATCACTTGCGCAAAAAGAAGTTTTGAGAATCTGCCCTATCCTTTTCAATCCAATTTGATCCATAGTGACATATGGCTCGAACAGGGTTGAATTGGACATTTAGAAACTCAGCTTGGTTGAACTTGCATGCTGTCTCTATGAAAGCTCGAATGACGGATGCTGATTTAGACCTTTTCTTCAAAGGTTCAAACCATAATTAACCCCGGCGGTAATACCGCTGGGGTTGTTAGCGTTACCGCCAAACTGCCCGGTGCTATTAACGCCGGATCACGGGTTTTGGCGGAACATAAGTCCCCATTGGGCCCATTCGGGAATTCCTCATTCCCCATTCGGCGCAATAGCACCAAAAATCAGCAGAATTACTGTGGATTTGCCCCCATCTCAGAGCTGGGGTTAAATTCACCAAGCGGGTGATTTGGCGTACCCTTAAATGCTGCAGTAATAGTGTTACCACCGCATTTAAGGCTTACCGCCAAACTCCTGATGAGGCTGAAACACTTAAAGTCTTGCCCATCCCTAGTTAGTACTGTCATACTACTTTACTGTTACTACTTAATAGTCTGGCAGTGTTAATCTCTGGCCATGGAGCCCTATAGTACACCATTGGGAATTTAGAGTATTTCCTCGCACAGTAAATCCACCATTTTTAGATGTAATGTGGAACACGTGGCTGAAGGATTTTCCACCATATTATCTGAAAAGTTGGAATTTGTGGTTGCGATAAATGTACCAGCAATTTCACTACAGCCTTTATTTCCCTGCACTGCTCTACTCATAACTAGGCCCAATGTGTGAGATAGCGATACCTGACTATTGTACCAGAAGAACTAATGTCTGCATATAGTTGATGAAATCAGCCTCTCCTAACGACAACAATTATATTCATTTCAGTTTCTTCAAGTGGGACCAGATGTCACTTTCACAAGTGTCTGTCATGTTGTGAATATCTTACCTGAAGCCCAAGGGTTGAAAATCAATATCAGGTCCCCGAGTTTATGTGAGGTAATGTAGCATCGTCTAGATAACTTGAAGCTCAGCCTGTAACGACCAATCACAGCATTGCTTGGACTTGAAATATTGATTTCCAACAATTTCGATGAATTAGCCCTCCTAACGGCTCTCCAGGAGCTTCTGGTGTCACTTGTTGAAAGCGGGAAATCAGCTTTTGTATTGGTTGACTCTTGAGGGTTTGGCCCTTTGAAACAAAACAAGAAGAAGTTACAGTTAAAACACTGCTATATTTATGAGCTTAGAGTTCATGGGTACTGCAGTGGTAATGTTTATGATGTCTGTATTATATGATACGCAATTATTCATAGAACTTCAATGAGGAAATAACTGTGTTTCAATAGATCACATGTTGTCTGAGTTATGTGAAGTCCTCAGGGACATCATTTCACCAAAATGCCAGCAGTAGCGGAGTTGGCATTACATGGCCTTTGACCTTCAATGACATCTCAGGAAGAGATGTCATTTGACACCACCCCAAGTGACAAACCAGGAAGTGATAGCACACAACCTTCAGATGCGTCTAACACCCATGTTTCCAAGCACAGTCATTTCAGCCATTTATAAGAACTAAGGCACAGAGAGAGGTGACATTTGTCCACAATCACACATTTGGGGAATGTCATTTTCCAGATTCGACATGGAGCATATATGTAAAACATACATAATATAGTACTATCAACAGGGTTACCAAAATCGCTAACGCAAGCTATAGCTAGTGTATGAGACATCTATAGATCAATGGACACAGTAATAAAGTTGCTCGAGTAGATGTTGATCCAGCTGGGGATGTTTCTCCTATGTGCATGCAGCCATTAAATAAGGCAGTACCCTCTCATGTTGCTGACGTGAGTTCTATTGGGGACTCGTCAGGGGGTAAGGGAACTGGCAGTCCTGAAGGTTGTGTGCCTGCACAGGTTCCAGTAACACCATCACCTTTGCGGAGACATTCCTGAGAAGTAATTCAGAAGCTGGTTGCTTTTTAAGAAGCGTATCATTTGGGACCTTGATGTGTGTATAAATGTAGGAGATGTGTGTGCATGGATTGATACCCTGGATTTTAAAACTCCTATGGTACACTTGCCGAGCGAGGATAAATCTTGTCAATTTGACCCTACCAGTGAGAACAAGTCTTGTCAAACACTTTAAATCCAGATTGGGCTCATCAAGGCTGCCAAACAGGCTCAGAAGCGTCTTGTATCAAAGGAATGAATTTTCAGGAAATTGTACCCAAGCCGCCCCTAGATCAGCGGATGAAGTCTCTCATGGTGGTACTTTTACACTTGCTAAGTCAGCTATTATATTCGATCTTTCATCTTCGAAGGATTTCCGTTCAAAAAAGTCTGTATGGCAAGAATAGCTGACCCCACTTTAAGGAGTTTTACGATGGCCTTCAGAAACATTATACTCACCAATGTTGAAAAGCACAGGGAACATGAGTCCAGGGAGGTGATCAAAAACACAATTTTAGCCTGGTTACATCAAAGAGTGGGACGTAATTGCATCAAAACCCAAGATTTGAGAGTCCTTCGGTGGATGCAGATTAGTAACTGGTATTCCATAGACAATACAGATTGTATCGTCATTGGATGCAGAATAAGCAGTTTACCCCTGATTTTGAACAAAAATATAAACTTACAGAACATGTCCCCTCATGATACTAAGTTAAGAATTATTTTGAATTGATATTTTGTATGACTCTGCAAGATCTGTATTTTTTTCATGCTTCTCCTTAAATTGACTGCTCATGTTGTCACATATTTTTATGTTATGTTTGTATCATTGCTTTTTGTTCTGTCAGCGCACTGAGGCCTAAGGGCGTGCTGCGCAATATAAAAACTAAACTAAACTAAACAAGCCAAAAAATAACTGGCCTGGGGAGTCGTGCGCTGTCTGTTTACCCAGGAGAAAAATGCTGCATGAGCAAGGCCTGAAAATTATATAATTGACCAGGATTTCGTATCAACAAAATTCCCTGGTTAAAAATGTCTCTATGAGTCAGCTACAAATACGATAAAAGAAACCTATTGTGCAGGTGTAATCTGAGGCCATCTTTCTCTGTGTGCACTTATCTTTAAGTTATGTGACAAGCAACCACATGTTGTCCGCCACATCCCAGAGCTCAACATAGCACCTTAATGTCCTAGGCTTGATGCATGAATCTTCTTCAATCTTTTTTAATGGGGTGAAGTGCGGGGTGTGGGGTGCCGCACTTACCTCAAGAGTGGGGCTCAATGCATCTATGATTTTTAGAGCTCTATGTGCAAGGTACGTTATTCAATGACCCCCCCAGGAACGGCCCATGAATGAAGCTTCTACAAAGCCCTTTCCAAGAAGGTGATTGAGTTGGGGGTGGGGGGGTCAATCCATGGTTCTCTCACTTCTGAGACTCTGTGTCCAATGCTTATTTTCCTAAACAGTGTTGCACCGGAATAGAGTTCTGGTCGAGTTTGCATCCCCTCTAAACCATTCACATCACACTTAAATGCGTTCAAGGTGAGCAGAGCCCAATCAGTGGCATAGCACAAAATGTGGGGGCCCCCCTGCGAACCATGCTGAGGGATGCCCCCCAAGCTCCTTAACAAAGCACAGGGCACGCCACATCCCGGGCCGGCCTGGACAACCACGTGTGCACAATATCCATGATGATTATGCCACTGCGGGGACATGCACTACTCCAAGTGAAAGAAGTAAATATGTTTTTTAATCAAAGCTCAAATCTTTCACCTAGCATAGAAAGAAGGGGCGGTGCCTGGTCCCAAAATATACCAGCCACCAGTGGTGGATGGCGAGTTGTTTGATTGGATGGTGTAAATGTTTGCCATGAATATGCGATTGCGACCGAGCAAAGCGAGGGGCCCGAACTAATGAAAACGTGTTTGAGCAGGGGCAAGGGGGATTGTTCCCCCTACCATGAGAACATGTTTTGAATTATGGGTTAAAATGGTGCATTACACAGCACATTTTCTGTGAACATTTCGGTAAAAGGCCAGACAGTTAGCAATTTTGTAGGGTGTAGGGTAACACATGGAAAAAGTAAAATAGACGCAAGTCACCAAACGTGCACAAGTGCATTTCCCAATGCATTATCAAGCCAGCCCCTTCAATATATGCCAGTATTAAAAAAATGTCATGCTGGCTCTGCCCATACATTTCCATGCTGGGCCCACCAACATATGCTAGCATTCCCATATAAGAACATACTCATGTCACTTTGAGATGTTTTTTATAGTATCATTACGGGCACTAGGCACAGAACTGGCTCCGCCAATATATGCCAGCACTTCTATGTAAGAAAATACTCCTCTTGGTTTGGCCATTTAAAGTGATGTGTCACAATAAGAAAACATTTCCAAACTGGTTCCAATGTAAGTCAGTCTAGACCCATACGATAAAGCATTTGTCAAAAATGCTCTAGTGATCCCCAGTCTCGGAGTGCCTTACAAACACACACACATGCAAATGCACTTACACAGGCACCCACCCACCCATAACATTTCTACACACACCCATTCCTACTCATTCACCCACTATTCACTCAACCAAAAACCTCTCACGTCCATTTGCACTCCATTCTCCACACGGGAACGCACCCACCCAGAACAATCAAACACACACTATCCCATTCCTACTCATACACCCATCACTCACTGACCCATACACCTTCTCTCGCATCCACTCACACTGCATTCTCCAACCATACACCCACCCAGAACATAGAAACACACTATCACATTCATACTCATCCATCCACACGTAACTCACTCATAAACCTTCTCTTTCATCCACTCTCACTGCATTATCTACACAGACACACGCCCACGCACCCAGAACATTCAAACACACACACTATCACATTTCAACTAATTCACCCACCACTCAATGACCCATAACACATACATACATCTGACATGCAATTCTCATATGGAAAATACACATCACAAAACTTCTTACCTGTTTTTCCAGCTTCAGTCCGTCAATCCACGCCACCCTCAGCTCCTCCATGCTGCTCAAAAACAGGAACCAAGAAGCTAGGAGAGCGTCCTGGTTCCAGTGCATGAGCCACAAGGAAACCAGAGGAGAAGAAGTTGGAGCTGAACGTGGCATGTGACACATGCCACATGTCACGGTCAGCTGCTGCCCCTACTCAGTGCTTCCTTCTGGTGCTGCAAGCCCCGGCCCAGCCTTCACCCTGATGGGTGAAGATTGCGTCGGGGCATCCCAAGACCTGGTTTGGTAGGGCCAAGCACTGCCGGGACTGTGGGGTCCTCTGCTACTCCAGGATCTTCAGGTATTTTACAGGGGTAACAAGGGGGATTGCAAGGGTAGCAAGGGAGAACACAGGGGTCGAGCATGCGACACCTGGCGATCACCAAATGACATCCCTGGTAGTCAGGCCATATTTTGAAAGTAAAAACGTAAAGAAGTTACTGAGGTTGAAAAAGGACAAAACGTTGATAGGGTCATAGGCAAATGAAGATAACAACTATACCCGGAAGCGAGGAGCTGCTCAAGTGGTCGAGTGTTCCCCCATACAGTAAATGAAGGATTCACAGGCGTAGTTATGATGAGATGTTTTGTAGGTCATAATTATAAGGCTCAAATGTATTTACACCCTGGGTTTATAGCCTGTTTCCGGAACGTTTTCTGAGTGTTCAATTGGTAGCATAGCTAAGCAGTCATTCCAAACTCATAGGAACACATGGAAGTGTTTAAATGGTGTGCAGTGAGCACTTTGAATATGCACTCAATTAGGGAAGATTAACACAATATATTTATGCAAAAACATGTGCAGCGAATGTGTGCAGCAGTATATAAATATAATACAGACAAGTAAGTAATTTATCAATAAAAGGTCTTTCAGAAAGGAATAACCAAAAGCTTTGCACATGTTTTAATAAAAAGAAACTTGCCAAGTCCAGTTGTATTTTTGAACCGAACAACAGGCCTTATTAGAACGAAATTCCCTCAACTCGGTTACACAAAGGCATTCCTTTTAGAACAAAGACTCACTTGGATTGGCTGGTTTGCAATGTTTTTCGATGGACCCAATGTCTCTGGGCAAAGCTACAAGATGTGAAAATGAACGGCAGACCTAGAGGAGACCATGGAGAGAACAATAGTTCCCCAAGATGGGTCACTGCAGCACTGAATTGAAGATTGAAGTAGGAAGCATTGATTTCAGCAGCCTAAAGATTCACAGGTCATGGTCTTTTCTGGAAGCAAGACCTCATGAGGGAATAGCATCACAGTTGCGTCATTGTGGAGAATGCAGAGCGGTGCTCCTGAAATTACAGCCAAAGGATTTGCTGCTCTACACCCGATGGCAGAACATGCAAATGAATGTCCAAGTTTAACCTCAGAGGACTGCACAACGATTTTCTGGGGATGGGATATGTTTCAGCAGTGTTGTGAAAATGAGAACCCAATGGTGACTCTAGCCAGGGCCACACTTCATGGTTCTGGACAAAACATAAATGGCAAGCCACTGGATGTCTCCAATCCAGAGGAACAGTCCTGGGTCCTGAATGACTGTCCACGCAACATAGACTGTTCAGCAGTAGCAACAGCCACGCCAAAACTCAGGCGAATCCTGTGGGTCGTCCTCTTGAACAGTGGCAAAGGAACCAGCAGTAGATCCAGGGGCACACATATGAGGGGCAGGGATAATGGATCTGACTGCTCCCATCTCAATGGAATAAGGAGACATGGCTCCTTTTGGTCACCAAGTGGCACAGCTTTGACTGTGGGAATGTGACAGCAGAGCTTCTTGCACCTTGTAGAGCAGGCCATCCTTGCAGGTGCTTAGGGATGAACTCCCAGTGATATACGTGGTGCTGGTCTAGTGCATTGCCTTTTATCCCTAAGCTGGGGATAGCATGACTCTATCCACCAACTGCATACATTTACAAACATTCGATCGTTTGGTAGCCATCTATCGATTGCTTGTGGCCACATTCACACTTTCTTGAGCTCATTTCAGTCAAACACAGGGATGGGGATTTGAAAGGCCTTCCAAACATCCCATCCCAATGGACACACAAGCACACAAGCACCAAACGCTTATTTTATGGCTCTCTCAAGGAGCCAGAAGAGACACCTGCAGTAAACTAGCCATTAATGGTGCAACCAGGACATAAGGTATTGTTACCACAAGTCAGAGGTTGAACACACTGATACTCACCCAGGGAGTCTAAGAAGCATCTTTGTGATAATGACCACCTTGAGGCCACTAGAGCTTCAAAGAAGGCAGAGACATTACAGTGTTGTTAGCCTAGTGAGAGATGTATGGGACCCACTGTGGAAAATAGGTCAGAGCATCGTAAACACATGCAAAAGGTTCAAGGAGCTCAAGAAATGTCCAAAAAGAAAAAACTTCCTGCATAACAGTGGGAGGTGACGGGTGCCCATCACAGGAGGTCTGGCATGAATGTCACAGACAAGCTGCCTTCACTGACTCAGAGACATTAGGGCAAACAATGTGAGCCTGAGCCAAGGCTGCTAATGCGCTTTGGGCAAACTGAGCTGCAATAAACCATCTCAGAGTGAAGTTGAGGCAGAGCAACAGATCTTGTAAAAGAACATCAAGAGGATGGGAATAGTACCCATCTGAGAATTCAAGCCAGTTGTACATATTCACCAAAATCAAGTAGGATATATATATTTTTTTTTTATATCAGAAATGCATTTTGATGTCAAGTAAGATATCCAATCCAAAAAACATAACAGTCATGGCAAATCTGGGGCATCTGGTAATTCCATATAGCAGCAGCATATGGTGTGAACTAAAGCCCTATTTCCGATGCTCTTTTATGGGGGAAATGCTAATACTGGCCTTCAGTGCTGCTTGGATCCAGAATCACTCTGCGCCCATTTGGGAGCTTTGCACGTGTGCCCTCATTCACCATGCAAGTTGACATTCCAGTTATGATGACCATGGAATGAGGTGATTTCCATGGACTGTGCCTGCATATCCTGGGACTGCAAAAACATGCACAGTCTGTGGAAATCTGTTGGCAGTGGGAGCCACCAGTAGTGCACTGGCAGCCAACTTCCATGAACTCTGCTGTGTGAAGGGTGCAGGAATCTAGGTGCATACCTGGGGCCAGATTACAGAAACTTTGCACTGGTGCAAGTACAAAGTTTGCACGTTATTAGCACTAGTGCAAAGTTTGCTCTATTTTTAAAAACTATGGGACACATTAGATAACTATTGCACCATGACAAGTGCAGTTTGGCATAGTGTAAGCACCCGGGCAAAAATTGCCCTTGGGCAATAAAGAGTTCACTAACTTCCATTGCATATATACAAATGGCCAGTCACAGATCCATCTCCATAATTTGCGGAGGCAGACAGGGGCAGACTCACCATCATCTTTACTGGGAATATACCCAGTGAACCAGCTACATAAATACCTTAAGGTTACCCCGGGGGATTAATGACAGGATCTTTGTTATAACAGTAACACCTACCTTCCCCCACCCCTTCAACTCTCCATGAGACAAGTCGCTGTCTCAGCAGGCAGGTACTTTCCTGGACAGCGTGTGTCATGAGGTGTGGCTGTGTGTGAGGTGAACGACAAAGAACTATAATACCTGTCTGAGCAGTAAATGAAATGTTCTCTCCACTCTGCAAACACCTGTTGAATGTAAGGGTGATTTTGAAGGGCTGGCCTCGTCTCAGGATCAGCTCGTTACTGATGTATTTATCAGTGTGATGATGCCGCTTGTTGGTTGCAATCTGGAGATTGATTTCTTTCAGTTTCAGATCTACCAAGCAAGAAGATAGTTATGAAAAAACTGCAGAGAAATATGACAATAATATAAAATAGGACTTTTTTAAGGAACCAAGTTAAACACGCATGACCAATTGCAAACTGTATGTTCATGTACATATCCACGTTTGTGGATAAAAAGGGTATCTGTAAACGATAGCAAAGCAATATTCTATGAACCCAGTCTTTATTATCTCTTCTTCCATTCATCACATTTATCAATAACATTTTAAAATTGAAACATTGAATATTCAGGACGCGTTCAAATGCTTTGTATTATCCATCAATTTCTTGTGGATGTTTTCAGAAGATTGCAAACCTGTGGGATTATTACACACATTCACCCTAAAATAGACACATGTTCCTCCAGGTGTTCTTCATCTCAATTAGAGTGCAATGCTAACATGCCTTGGAACATTTTTCAAATATAGTGAAGACTCTATCTACCACTGCAATGGTTAAGACCACTCTACTAACTACCCATTGAAAAGGTGTTTTCCGTGGCTGTAATCTTCTTTGTTGACCTAAATAATGGTGTTTCTTTTTTGTCAAAGAAGGTTTCAACATTGATGGGAATCCTGATAGTTAATAATCATGATTCCTTCTAATGTGTGCCTTCTATTCAAAGCAGTGTACTGTCCATTGATCTTTCAAATATGAAACTTTAATTTTGACTGATTTATTAATTACTACTTCTTCAAAATAATCATCTCACACAAGAACCTACTTATTGAATATGTTCTTGGAAACAGTGTTCATCCTCTTTCATGGATTGAACTCACCGATATCCAGCTAAATATGTTCTGTCTCTGTAACCTAACCCACAACAGTGTACATAGGTATGGATTTTTACAGATCAGTACTAGGGGTTTAGCGAACTTCGGCTGAGAGTAAGTATTTGGACAAATTCGGCTGAAAAAAAGCTATTCGGTTCCGGACAAATAGGTTCTTACTAATCGGCTCTTGCCGAATACTTTGACATTCTCATTTGAATACAATGCAACATGAACTCAGAAAGGCAAATATAGAATTCAGTTTGAAAACTGAATAGAATTAGACCAGAAAAATTGCAATCACACAGCTACAAAATATATTATATTGTAATCTGCTCTTTAAGGCATGTTTTGTTACAGACTCTTAGACATAAAAGGTGCTCATTTTTTATACTTCGCCTACAACAATATAGAAAATTCTTTTCTTTTGGCGAATGTTTATATTCAAAGTGCACTTTTTTCGTTGGAAAAGGCTAACTGAAAGAAATGTGCATATATACTTTCAGTTCCTGTCATGCCACTTCCCATTGCGTACGTCATAGCCCCCCTTTTCCTTTTTTAAGGACTTGAATCCTGAGTTTAACATTATCTGATATTTTATCAGGAATGATAAATTGCATATATTTGTGTATTGGCGAGAAGGAGTGGCTAGGATAAGTGAAAAGTGAGCAGCATTTGTTTGGGTGGGGTGAATAGTTGTGAGATGGAGTTCATGCATTTCAGATTTCCTCTTGACTTGTGTCCTGTATGAGCTGACATGAACCATTTTATACATTTCTATGTGAGCTGCAAAGAAGTTTCTAAACTCGACTGCATTGACTTTGCAACTGAATAGAGAATGCCATGCATCTGATTCACAAAGGCAGTCCCTTTACATTTGTGAAGCCTCCTACTTTAAGTGGCACTGAATATGCAACAATCTTCTGTACAGTTGGTCCCTTCATTTTGGTTAAATCTTCTTTATTTCTGGCTTTTATACTTGAAATAAAGATGCTACATTAATTACAAACGAAGAGAAATAAAAGTATAGAATGCATTTAATATTGTGCTTTATTTGTTTTTTTAATAAGTCTGTTTTTTGAAGTTTGGAACATGATTTATTAAATAAAGTAACTATTTGGCTTCATATTCGGCTTCGGCCGAATAGTTGACAAACTATTAGGTATTTGGCCGAATATTAAATATGCTATTCAGTACAGCCCTAATCAGTGCAAAATCTATCTGATCACGCATTGTTTTGAGAGTGCCAATTCCCCGGGTTTACAACATGTGTATGAACAGCTCAAACATGTTGTGAGTTGAAATATTGCTTGTGAAAGGAGAAAATAAATACTGCTGAATGGATGTGACTATTGAGGAGGAAGCAATGTAAATGGCAATCCCTGGTACAGGTTTTCTCTTGCCTATGGTCTGCATACTTTAATGTCATTTGCGCTTAAAAGCATTTCAGAACATTGCTGGCTGAGAAAATATTTAAGAGAGGTTATATTCCTCTGTATAGCTCAACGAGAAGTTCTCAAAATTATGTTTTGTGGAAATTATTTTTCGCCAATTAGAAGTTTATTCAAAATGCCTTTGAAGTGTAACTGACTTGTATTGATCAGTCTCTAGGTTTCACATAATTAGGCTTCTAGGGGACACCGGCAAAGAACACTGCATCTTTTTAACTCTGGATATGCGAGAATGGTGTATCAGAAGAGTGCTTTGCCAACAGTAAAAAGTAAGGCAAAAACAGCAATGTCCCACAATTGAATTTCCAAGCACCGGCAATTGCTACCAAAAGGTATACATCTCCATTTATGTATCAGCTATTCAAGATGCTAGGGGCAATACCAAAGAAGCTTGCTGAACAACCATCTATAGATGACTCCTGGTTTGTGTTGCGGTACATTACTTCATCGCCTGGGTTAGCAGAGATTGGGTGAGCAATGAAATTGCAGCCATTACTTACTAAATGCTGTGTTTTGACACCTTCCACAGACAGACCTTTCACAAATTGCTGCTGTGAATAAGTGGCAAATTCACAGTGTACACATCGCACACAGTGCCCAATTTGCCTGTAAGAAAGACTGACTGGACTAGCCCTGGATTACTCCCAAACTCCTGAGAGCAACTAATTGGAAAGTACCACGTCGCAACGAAACAGGTTATTCAATATTGCATCTCCCAAGATCTTTCAGGTTTGGTGATCCAAAACCCGGAGTGGATTCTCAAGTGTATTTCAGAGATTCAGGGAAAGGCATGCTATGCAGAAACACTAGCACATCCAGAGAGATGCCCCAACCCACTCAGCAGCAGTGATTTTGCAAAACGGTTTTCTCCCTCCCTTGCACCTGCAGCATTTGAGGTGATAAATACTTCCTTCTCCCGCCCCAAAGAAAAAACGATTTTTGCGCAGATGGGAACTTACTATTGATGTTTATCTTTGAAAATTCACCACGTTATGTACTACCAGGACTACTCTATATAGCTTAGACCATTTGATGTAACTAAGTGTTATTTTTGCACACTTTAACATAACTGCTATATACTTTTTTACATAGAACATTTTTTACAGACCATTCCACTCTATCTTCAGAGTGTTCACATTCAGTCTGTTTCCTCTATAGTCTTCACGTACGCGTCTTCACGCTAACGTGACTTTGCCATGTGATCATGTGCATTTGTAAATATATTTGAAGCATTCGGCTCGATTAGATTCAGGGTCAGGTCGGAGCATTAGTCCTGTCACTGCACGTTTCCCTTTATTGCAACATGTGGAAGTAAGAATCATTTATGACCGAAGCGCATTAGGCACGTTAGTCGCAGCAGCTTTTGTAATCAGACTATATTCATTAAAAAATAGGGTTATCCATTACTTGTTTTGCAGGATTGAGACAAAGTAATTTGTATTTGCAGTTTACACTATTGTGTATGGTACTTCATTGCATGTATACACATTATCCTTCAGTTAGTATGCTTTTATTTTGTTGTTTCTTTGTTTTCCTCTCAATCAGGTCTCATATTCTTTTTGATGGTGTCACGTTGTAACATTGGTGCAGGCCAGGTTAGGAGTTTTGTGTTACTTTATGTTCATTGTTTTTTATTGCATCATTTTATTTGTATTGCATAATTTTATTTAATGTTGGCAGGCATTGTTTACTGTATGACTTATTTATTTTTCCTTTCTTTTTTGCATTCTCGTTTGTTTTGAATTCCTTTGAATTCGTCTTTCACGAGTTTTACTCTTGTAGGTTGTTGACAAAGATATCACCCTGAAGAAGAACCTGTTAGGACCGAAATGCATTGGACACTGACATCTGCCTGCATTTTCTAATACATTCAGACGTCAATTTAACCACCTGAAAGATTGTTGAAGTTGAAGTTTAATGCTAAAATATTTTTGGAAATGAGATTGTATTGCAAATAATTATACTGCAATTACCACTTACCACTGGTGCGCTATACAGATTGCAAAAATAAATAAATACACAGGTATAGCATGTTTAAAGTATTCTTGCAGTTTTGCCATAGGGTGTGCAACCCTCAGTGGGTGCAGGATGCCCAGTTCTTTCCCAACTTACTTGAAGCTGGCAATGTCCATTGTAATGGCCTTGTTAACATCAGAAACGCACACAACTAACTTCTGTGACTGGAGATAGCCAGGTGGCAAGGCAGGAGCACAGCCACGGACAAAAAACAGGTCCTACCCTTAGAAGCCAACTGGAAAAAAACAAAGATGCTGAAAATCCTCTTAAAGACCCCCTTCCCTTGCCTTGGAATAGGAGCCAATTGACCAAGAATTTAAAGGTTTCCCTCAGCCAACAACAGGAAAACAGAGGCTAAGAAACACACATAGTGTCTGTCTTTTGGGTTAGGAGCTGAGGAGCAGAGTGTGTTGAGGAAGCAGGAGAGCACCAGAGTAGGGGACCCTCTTGACTCTAAAAGAGGAATGTGCTCCAGTGAGGGAGAGAAGTGCCCCTGAATCCTAGAAGAGGGGCGTGCTCTAGTGAGGGTAATAAGAGCCCCTGAACCCAAGAAGAGGATTCTGCCCCAGTGAGGGAGCGAGTAGCCCTCTGAACCCCAGTAAAGGGGTGTGCTCCAGTGAGTGGGAATAGAGCCCCTCTTAACCCAAGAAGAGGAGTCGGCTCCAGTGAGGGAGCAAGTACTCCCCTGAACCCCAGAAGAGGGGCGTGCTCAAGTGGTAAGGAGAAAGAACCCACAAGAAGGGTGCACTGCAGTAAGGGGGGAAATGTCTCTCCTGAAACCCAAAACAGGAGTCTGCTCCAGTTAGAGGGAGGGGAGCCCCCTGGACCTTAGAAAGTTCTGTACTGCAGTGAGTCAGAGTAGAGCCGCCTGAACCCCAGAATGTAGTGCTCCAGAAGAAGGGTGGGTTCAAGTGAGGCAGAGGAGAGCCCTCTGAGATCAAAGGAAAGAGCCTCCTGATGTCAGGAAAGGGAGGGGTGAGTAGTAGAGAGAGTAACCTTTGACCCAAAGGAGGGGATATTTAGCAGGTGAGGAAAGCTCTGAAAGCCCAGAAGAAGGGTGTGCTACAGTGAAGAGAGAGAGAGAGGGGAGGCGAGGGCGAGGGAGCAGGACACTCCAGTCCTGGGAGAAGGGGCAGGGCAGTATATCCCTGCGTAAGGATCAGTGAGCAAGGCACCATATCCCTGAGTAAAAGGATAAAGGGTGGGATCCCCTTGGCCATGTAAGAGGGGCCTAATTAAGAGGGAGAAGGAGAGCCACAGTGAAGTGGATAACGTTTGAGTTAATTGGCAAAGGGAGGAAGCCCTAAATCCTGAGATAGGCAGAAAATACCTTTTGGTGCCCAGACAAAGTGATAAAGACTGAATGCTAGAGTGACCAAAACGGGAGACCTTCCTGTCTGGAACTTTCTGAATGCCTTCTTGTTTGCTATCCTTTTTTCATATCATGAGATCATGGACTATGGGACTATGTCTCCCAAGAACCTTCGTTTTACAGCCAACTTCCATGCAACAGTCACATATTTGAATTGTGCTTAATAAACCCTTTAAACATATTCTCGTGTCAGTAGTTGTGTGGTCCCTTAGCCATGTCACAAAGTGCAAAAATATTTTGAGATCTATTTTTTAATCCTTATGTTATCTTAGGTCAGACCACATTTGCTAAGTGCAACGTTCATTATTTGTAAAGCCTCCTTGCACTGACAACGGTCTGGGTCAGAAAAATATCAATCTCCCCAAAGCAGGTTTTCCTCAGTATGCAGTGATATTATCGAATAGAAAACAACAAATGGATTTTTTAACAAACCTAAAACACCTTCAAAAAAGTACACATTTTTTAAAAATATACATATGTGGTTGGGAACGGGAATAGTCGTTTTTGGGGCTGGTGGAGTAGTAATTTTAAAAAGTGGCCTTGGGGCGGAACCCCCAAAAAACAACAAAAAAATATATTTTTTTGAAGATGATTTTGGTTTGTTCAAAATTCATTCTCTGTTTTCTAATTTGATATAATCACATGTAACCATTTTTCTCCTAATGCTTTAAATAGAGGAGACGGGAGGTGGTAAGCATGGCTTGCTGTTCTCGCTGGGTGGTTGAACTTTGCATCTTTAGGGTGCATGTGAATTTCGATGTAAGTCTGACTTATTTCTACAAAGTCCATTTCTAGCTATATTTATTTATTGAAAATAAAAAAGGTTGTTTGGTCTGCTTTTCATAATGGGCACTCCATGTTTAGCCATCCAAAAATGCTCTCAGTTTCCTGCTATGTTCTGGTCCGGAAGCCAGCCACTATTTCAGGGAAAGGAGCATCACTCAAGTTGTTATACGGAGAAAATCTAATATCTGTTTTTAATAGGTTGAATGTCTGATTTTTAGATTAAACGTTAATTAGTTGTTCTCGTTCTCTTAACTTCTTCTTCTGTTTGTTTCATACTACATGTACTCAGTGAGCCTCGACATTGTATTACTAGATTGCTCGATTAAAAACTTTTTTTTAAAGTGCATTGCCTAGAAGTACTGTACAGAGGGAACATTGCTGGGTGCTTTACAAAATGTGTACACAGTCGTTATATATTAATGAATACACTTAACCAGCTTGTTATGGGGAATGAGTCAGGAACAGCCAATGGTTGAGTGTTTATATTTATGACAGATATATAGCGATGCGATCCAGTAATGATTGTGGTTGGGGATCATGTGGGAATGAGAAAGCAGTCTAAGGGGCTCCAAGGGGCTCATTTTGTAATGGTAATGACATGCAGGTGACCACCAACGTTAGCATGCATGCATGCAAATCTGTGCATTTACCAGACAAAGAGGATAATGGAAGAGTACACACAGGCAAAATAACCTTTACTCGTCCCTTTAATTTCTGTTCTGTAAAAAAGTAAAACAACATCTTCAAATGATGCTTTGCAGAAGGCATTTACGATGAATCCCAATGGAATCTGCCTGCTTTTCGAAGATGCTAAATGCAGGTGAATTTCAAATTAATCCACTAGTTTAATGCTGGTATAACAATGCCATACTGGCACAAAATTGTGACTATTTCTGGTGTAGCGGAAAGTACAACACATAAATATATTGGGAGGCATAAACAGCTTATTCTTTATTTGTATGCCTTACTATGATGTTCTGCCTAGGTTAAAATGAACCTTAAGACTCTGAGACTTCTTCATCGAGAGAGAAGGTCGTTCTTAAGTATGATCTTGAAGCTTGCTACTGTTGCAATGTCCCTATTATCAGAGAGTGATGAATTTAGTGATTTTGTGTGGGAAGGATAAAGGAGTGAAAGTAGCAGACAGAATAGTGTCAACAGGGGGCAGGTTCGTTCAGACGGATTTAGGGTGCTAGTGAGTGAGTACATTTCAATAATCTGTTGGGAGGAGCAAAAGGGTAGTGGGGGAGACCCTAAAGACCACCAAAGTAACGGCATATCCTGAAAGCTGGGTGTGTGACATTCTCCAGGATAGATGGATGTGAACTCTGTCAAATGCGACAGTGATATTAAGAAGAATGAGGTAAGATGGCAGATGGCAGTAATGAAATTAGACAAAAGAGATCAAGGAACGGGTGTTTTCTGTGTGGTGAGCTCTAAAGAAGTGCACACATCTATACAACCGTTGTCTCTCTTAAGCAAACCTCGTAGTTAAACACTATCCAGGTATCACAACAAGTCAAGTAAAAAGATTCAATTTACTTCACTGGACATATTGAAATATTAACATTTTTTTTATTAATTAATGGAAACAAACATATCACAGTGGTTTAATCAAATACATCTAAAATTCATCCAGGGTGTCAATCAATAAGGCACTTCTAAAAAATCAAAGACACAATCTGCTTTGTTCAACACACTATTCACATCCTCTATCAGAAAACATTCTCCAGACATACCTCATTCATACTCCATCGAACCAACATCACTATTTTTTCATCCAATTATGGCATTTAATACTCAAATCTAAAACAGCTTTCTAAAATACAATCTCCGTTACCTACAAAAAACAGGAGATCCTCACAGCAGGGTGAAAGATCATTTCAAATTACCGCACAATACTGTGATTTAAACTGCTGCCTACTACAGTAATAAATTCCCCAACCCAACATGTTTCTTTCTGTGCTATTGTTGTTCAGCAGAAACTCTTCAGGGGTAAGTAGGTCCGGTGTTTTCAAGGAGGTAGATATAAAGGTACACACGTGTGGACAACATAAAGAGCTCCCCTACAAATAAAAACACAGAAAAACACTCAATCCGGCTCAATGCATAATTATACCGATTGACATATGCTAACCCCGTCAAATCAATAAGCGAAGTGCAAAAAATGGGTCAATAACTACCCCACTACATCCCCATCCTCCAAGGAGATCACATGTATCCAAAAGGTGCAGCGACAGGGAGACCAACTTAATTGTATCAATCCCAAAGGATGCCACCACCAAAGACACCGTGTGACACAGCCGAACAGCCATTATTACACCTCATCCGCCTCAATCAAGTATCAATACCACAAAGGCACCAGGAAAAGATGAGAGCTGCATACCATTAAGTTGTCATCTGGACTGAATCCTGACTAGATGTAAAGTGAAGTACCACACAAGTACACCCACCGGTCGTGAAATGTGGGGTTACATAACAAGGCATCTCCACCACAGATTAAATTGTACTACTAAAAAGAAAAGCCAAAGTTGACACCTAAAGGGGTCCAACAACCATTAATCAACCCTCGTGCTACCACTTGAGAAAACCAAAGGGCATGGAACTCACAGCCCTTTGATGCACCAGGCTTGCAGAGACACGTCACTTTTCAGCGGGGAGCAATGATGTTTAACCCAATCAAACAGGCGATCAACAACGTCAAAGCAATGCCTGTTGTTCCCACAATAATATCCCGCCCTCTCAGTCGGGCTGCAGATGGCGGGTGAGTCAAAAACAAAAACAAAACAACACACATGAAAAAGAGAAGAAAACAAAAAACTATGTCAGAGTCATCAGTGTAATCAATAGCAGCTGTATATAGGCTCAGTCAAAAACCACCCCCACAATGAAAAGGGGGGAGGGCAAATATGAAGAAACAGAGAGGGAAAAAGACACAGTATGGACCGGGATCTTCCTGACCTAATATTCAGCGTTTGCGGTATTCAGGCACAAAATGTGGATGTAGCTTCCTAATTTTCATTCATAGTACGGTGAATGGCCCAGGTGTGACAGTGAGGGCTAGTCGGTTATTCTGATTCCTAATCAGTGGTCTGTATTGAAAGCAAAAACAATGACACGCTACAATTAAGGGCACTTCGTAATTTTATACAACATGAGCGATACTCGCACCGCCTTTATTTCTAATGTAACCATCAGTGTCATAGGGCCGTGTTGCAACTTACAAACTAACCCGAACCCCACGGCCAGTGTGCCAATTACTAACAACTATTTGGAGCCTCAAAGGCACCACTCTGACTAGCACACTTACCGCCGACCATGTACAAAATGATCACAAACGACTGCAATGGTTTCACCAGCAGTCGTGGAATTGTTCGTCCGGCGTTATAAATGATTCATGTGAACCCACGTACTGTCACATGATGGTCACACGGGCTAGCATACAAACATCTGTGCGATTTAGAATAAATGAATCCGACACCCAAAATGTCTACACGCTGCCTCCCTGCCAGTGTGTTGTCTATTAGCCACTATCCGGATCTCATTATGAACTCAACCACTCAGACAGGTAAGCAATATCACATGTATTGATTATCAGTTGGGTCTGTACACCCAGTGTCCAACCAGGACAGGCACAGTCACCACATATTACTGATACACCAATGACATAGAACAAATCCTACAAAATAGATATTCCAGTCGATTTGCTCATTCAAACCCATCAGATGGCTTCTACTAAACAAAATGAGTTTCATCTCTTCCCTTGCTACGGTCTGTTTATCTGCCGACATGTTGTTGGTTAATGGAATCTTTCTAAGCACAGTCCAACTTAAATCATTACAACTATGATCACACATAATGAAGTGGCCGACCATTGGGGCCGTTAGGTTCCTAGTTCTAATACAGCTCTAGTGTTCATTAATACGGACCTTGATTTTACGTTCCGTTTTCCCAATATATAAATTAGGACCACCAAATAGCAGTAATGAACCATTGAGAAGGAGTATGAGACATGGGTAAGTGCTGTCTACATGGAGTGTTAGTGGCACCATTTGGCCTCCATGTAGTCAGTGATGTGGTTCTAGACTATATTATTGGGAATTTTGAACAGTGAGAATGGAGAGGGACAGATTGATAATTTGATTGTTGATGGGGTCAGAGATGGGTTTCTTAAAAATGGGCATGACGAGGTCCACCTTAAAAAAGGTAGGGAAGTGAAAGGTTTAGGAGTGCAGAGAAGTATGAGTATTTAAGGATGCCATTCCATTGTCTCTTTGTGGTGTGAAGGCGTCAGCCGTAGCACAGGAGCGTTTTGCATCTGAGAAGACTTGAGCCAGTCAGCCAGAGTGATTGGTTGTTGAGATGGTGAAGGTAAGGGTTGGTGGAGAAAAGCATGAAGGGAGAAAGAGAGTAGAGCAGACAGGTTGTCCTGTATCATTACAAGTTCGGAGGAATAGCTTGCAAACTTATCATGGAGATTGAGGCGCAGAAAAATCTGAAGGGTTTGGAGCATGGACAGGAGGACCATGGATTGCTGGCAAGGATGCCAGTGAAGAGAGGAGATAACGGTGGCATAATAGTTGGACTTGGCTGCATACAGAGCAGCAATTAAATAAATAATTCCTTCTAGTAAGAAAGGAGAGACCATCATTCTTTGCTGCTTTTGATCATTGACCGGTCACCAACTGTGAACATCACAGGTGGCATGTTCTGGGTAACTGAAAAAGGAGGGAAATAATGTCACATGACCTTGAGGATCCAGAGACACACCCAAGAAAGCTTGTTCCAAGAAGCTCTTGCAGTCCCCATGGTTATGAAGTGAAGGCGAGGTCCCGGATTAATCCAGGACCCAGAGGTGGTGGTCAAGGCCCACTGGAATGTCGCACTGTAGCAAAAGGAAATACCTTAAAAAATATAATTTCCGTGTCCGATCATGTTGTCATCGTATGACCCTCTGGAAGAAAGTCCCAATACACAAAAGCAAGGAACCTTGTGAAGGTCACTTGGTCATCCAGGGAGAAACACACATTTTTTTTTCTGCATAATCATCAGGTGGTGGTCTGCAACATAGGTATGTGTAGGATGCAGCAAATAATATCTTAACACATTGCGTTTCCCATTGCTGCCAAGATTTAGCCATTTAACTCCCTTTGATACCATCATATTGACAAAGGTGGTTTCCAGTAGGTAAAGGAAGACCAATGTAGTGTACTCAATCGCACTGTTTACTAACTACACTGACATTTGTTGTACTTATGACATTTCTTTTTTTAAAATAACACCCATGATGTGGGTTATGTTATTAGATTAACTATTATGTGTTTTTAAGATATGCCAATATTTGTGGTATTAATTGTGAATACATTTCGTTTAATAATTCAAGACCGTTTTCTGATCAAACTGACAGAGAAATTAATATCCCAGTCTCGCTGATGGTTGTTACCTGTAGCATATTGTGTGCAAGGGCGGGGTAGCCTGCGCTCAACTGTGCTTATATAAGAATGTACTGGTCCCTCATGAGCTAGGCCCCCCTGCAACAAAAAAAGAGGGCTATACCCAATATTTGTGTTTGGTGTTCAGGATGTGCCCAGGAAAAATAGCTTTACACATGTTTTCCTGTGTGGTTACAAAGCATTGTCAATGCCAATTTGACTATTTGACTAATTTGTCCAAGATACAGAGTGTGCAGTGTGTGTAACGACAGTGTGGCAGGTCCGTATTGCCTCTGGAGTTCTTTGTGGAGTCTTTCCACAGAGCATTTTTCTTCCTGGAGTAGGAGCAAAGTGACTGCACATAACCACACACAAAGAGCACAGCACACGCGGAGTGTGCATTGTGAGCAACAACAGTGCAGCTGGTCCTTATTGCCTCTGCAGCTCTTTGTGGAGTCTTTCTATGGTGCCTTTTGCTTCCTGTAGGAGGGGCAAAGTGACTGCATATAACCACACGCACAGTGCACCCCACATGAACAGTATGCAGTGTGTGTAACGAAAGTGTGTCAGGTCCTTATTGCCTCTGGAGATCTCTGTGGAGTCTTTCTGCAGTACCTTTTGCTTCCTGGAAGAGGAGCAAAGTGACTGCATATAACCACACACACAGTGCCGAACGTGCGAGGAGTGTGCAGTGTGTGTAACAACAGTGCAGCAGTTCATCAGGTTGGGTTGGGCCCACTTGTCCCAGGTCGGGGAAGATTCTTTATGCAGATAATAAGGTACATTATGGCATAATGTGGTAACTGAGAGTGTGTTAACCTTTTTTTTCCTCTGTTGGATTCACCCTCTCATTAGTGATATCCCGGGCTCTGTTTTCATTTTGTAGGGGGAGAGGTAGAGTGAGGGTTGGTGCTCTCCATCTAGTATGTGGCCATTGGCCACTAAGCAATGACAAAGTCTCCCATCTGCTTCTCCGGACCTTACTGAAAATAGCCTCCTCGTTTCAAGCCTCTTTTCTTCCATTGCCACTTCTGGAGCCTGTGTTGCTCAAGTTCAACAATGTTGGATTACGAAATAAGTAGACAAAATTGTTGGCAACTCATCTGAAGACAAATGGCTCTTATTTGACGTCTCACCCTTTGGCCCCACAAAGGTCTTCTTGGGCATTCAGGCTTCATTATTCCAGAAGTGTTTTGACTGACAGAGGGGTTCAGAGAGGACTCTATTGTTCTGGCACCAGTGACAGAGTTCTGCCCATTGACTGAGCGCATTCAACATGCAAATGGAGAGGGCTCAAAGCAGCCCTCTTCTTTGTACTCTGATCACTCTGTCTCTATGGTGATTGATGAACCCTCCCAAAATCAGCCTACATCTTCCCTTTTGGGGGTTAAAACAACAAAGAAATGAACATCTAAGAAAAAACATTGTATTCAAATGACCGTGCTAAAGGGAAAAAAATCCTCCCAAACAATCATCCAGAACGTTTTTGTGAACACTATTCAGACAACCTTCGGTCGCCATGATTTTCAGATCTCAGAAAATGTAAAAACTTTGAAAACTTTCTAGAATGGGCTCTGTGCTTTTGTCAAATTCTCATAATATCAGTCTGATCTCTGATAAAGAAAATGACTTGGACATTGCATGTAGTCCTCATAGAAATCCTGTTGAGGCTTCTTTAGATGCAGGACATTTTAGCAGAGAAGTTCAATGTAATCTAATTAGGCTTTGATTCATGTTTCTGCTTTGAATAATGAACAAATTGATGGCTTACAGCCTGGCTTGTGTTCCCCTCCCATTTCATACGTAATGTCCTTAGGGTTGAGTCTTTTAGAAGGGACCCCCTCAGAGGTAGTAAGGTCTTCAAAACAACTTAATCGGTCTGCCCCCACAATTGGATATTCAGGCCCCAATGTTATAAGTCCTTTCTCCCCTAAGGCTTCTCTCTTTCTCCTTTGGGGCGGATCTCGAACAGCTTTAAATAATGTTCCCTGTATTTTGAGAGGTGCTTTGGGTCCCAACTCTTGTTCTAAGCCACGTGATAAACTTAAAGTTTTGAGGGGGGCGGGGCGGGCGCCAGGTCATTAATTCCCCCACACATAATATTCAACCAGTTCAAAGAACTGAGTATCCTTAATCATTGGTTGAATGTTTAATTCTGGAGTATCAGGAGATTCCCCTTAACCGTTCTAATATCCAGAAACGTTTTGATGCTATCCCTTCGCTACGTTCCATAGCCTCAAAGGATATTACAAGGGTATACTTTGTTAATACTTACAACACCAACTGTGCTGTTCTTTACATCAATGTTAAAGCAGTTTTTGACCTGATTGCTTGTGAAGCCCCGTCTCTGAAGCAGAAAGGCTTTGATATAGCCCCATCCTTTGAGCCATCATATGGGATGAGGCTTCATCATTTTGACCTTAACCCAGTTCCTCAGCCAAATGGACTTGTATTCTCCACCAATGAGCATAATGAGAGCGTACGGTTGTTTAATTCTGTTGGCCCATTGTGTAATGTGGGCCAAGATGAGCATGATTGGTCATGGGTGGGCGGTGCACTAAATGGTGCTGGAAAGTCACAATATGGTTCTCAGAGTCATTAGTAAAAGATGTTATTTTTCATTACTATCATGGAATACTAGGGGTCACAAGAAGCTATAAACTGACCATTATTTGGGGGAATAATTAAAGCAACACAATGTTAGATGTTTAGAGGGGACTTGGCTTACCAAGGTTGTTCATACAGATGGATATGTTTCGCTATCACAATTTGTTATCTCTTCAAATATGGGTCGCCTCAAAGTCAGTCTTCTGATTTAATGAAGATGGAGTCAGGAATATAAGTTGTCTCCTCTTATGTCTCAATCATGGCCTGTTATGTGTAAACATCCAGGTTGAATTGAGCGAGAAGGTGGTGAATCTGCTTCTGATTAATGTTTATTGGCATCAGGGAATACGTCCTGTGAACGAAATGTTAAAAGCTGGTGCCATTGGAATGAACGCTTGGCAGAAGTTATTCCCCAAGGGTTTTGTTGTATTAGTGGGTGAATTAAACTCCCCATGTGTGAGGGCTAGTTCTGACCAAACAAAGAAGAGATGTCCCCCAGTTAAAAATGAGAGGTGTGCAGAGGGTTGGAAGTGGTTTGTTATTCTGGAAGGTTTAGGACTAAACATGTCGAACTGGGGTGATCCTATATCTCCAGGAAATCACCATAAGTGGCACAATGGGACCGTGGACTCTACCATAGATTATATATTCATGGATGCAGGTTTATTGGAACGCTGCTCCCCTTTGCTAATTTCCAAAACTACTTTAAGTCACCATTATCTTCTAAGTGTAGATATTGACCTGAAATGGGGTGATTCGATGAGTGGCGGCCCACAGGGAATATCTTTTAAGGGGTGTTGTAATCGAGTATTTTGGAACCCAACCAAAGTCTGACAGGCCAGTACTGCTCTTGAGGAATGGTGTGGTTCAGCAGCTGGAAATTGGATTGCAAGTACTCTAACTGTTGAATCTTTGCAGCTGTATATAAATATTAGTTTGTCTAAAGTTTTCAAACTTGGTTGTGATATATTCACATGGCTTAGAACCTCCAATCTGCATAAATTTGACTTGAAATTAAAGCAATTAAAGATAAGTTGAGAGGTGAGCCTGCTATGATGGTCCTTAAAATTAAGAAAGTGTGCTTAAAATATCATAATTGAACTAGAGGTAGAAGGGCACACCTCTTCCAGTAAGATAGTGATAACATGCTGGAGGTGTTAAGGTGTAAAAACTCCTTGATGTTCTGGTGCATTATTAATGGGAACTCATATCTGCAAGCACATAAGCAATTAAACGCAGTGGCGTAACCAGAGTTGGTCTCGCATTTCGAAAGGGTATTTTTATGTAATATCCCAAATGACAGTCTTTTGTCCCTTGAGGATTCTGGGGATTAGCAACTGGAAGCGGATGAAGAGACCATTTTAAATATTCTTTCCAATGTAAGTTCATTGCGCGCTCTAGGACTGAACAAACTTTCCAATCTGTTATTCTGTGGTGACCCGGTAATTTGGGCAAACATCCTAATTTATTTATTTAAAAAAAATATAGACGCAAATTGTTTTCCAAATACTTGGCAGATTGCTCACGTAATCCCAATCTATAAATGTGTCCCTAAATCTGATCCAAAAAACGATCGCCCAATCTCGATTCTTGATGCTGACAGCAAGGTGTTTGCTGCCTTGCTGCTGTGTCACGTTGATCAGTGGGCAAAGGAGACAGGCAGGCTTCAGAGGTGGCAAATTGGTTTCAGAAAGTTTATGGGCTTGTCATTTAATGGTTTCTTGTTGAAACTCCTTCAATCAACTACATTGGCTAAAACCTATACCTCTATATTTATTGCGTCCATTGATCTTACTGCCGCTTTTGACAGTGGAAATTGTGAACTTCTATGGAAGAAACTATATGGTTGGTAAAGCCCGAGCCAGTCAAGGGCGAGTAGCAGTCCACGAGGACTGTTTCGCTGTGCTGTGTTGGAAGATTTGCAGTTCTTTCTATTTATTCAAGCACCGAAAACTACGCGCTTGCACTGAGGAGGCAGTGTGTGCAAAGCTGCGTTCGTGAGGGCGCTGCACCTTTAATCATCCCGACTTGCAAGGCCCCGCCCACAGGAAACGAGGCACAAAAGGAGAAGGTCGGCGCCCTTGCGGCGTAAAGCCCGAGCCAGTCAAGGGCGAGCAGCAGTCTACGACGACTGTTTCACTGTGCTGCATTGCAGGATTTGCAGTTCTTTCTATTTATTCAAGCCCCGAAAACTATGCGCTCGCACTGAGGAGGCAATGTGTGCAGAGCCGCGTTTGTGAGGGAACTGCGCCTTTAATCATCCAGACCTGCAAGGCCCCGCCACAGGAAGCGGGGCACAAAAGGAGAAGATCGGCGCCCTTGCGGTATAAAGCCCAAGCCAGTCAAGGGAGTGCAGCTTCTACAAGGACTGTTTCACTGTTTGCTGGGCGCTGGCGGTGTAACCAAGGGTAAAAGCAAACCTGATTATATAGCGGCGGAGTATCTTTGTGTATCCCAAGGACTACAGAAACAAAACCAGGAAGGACTAAGGGGCAGAAGTGATACCTGCCGCTGGTCCACTGGAACGCAGGGACGCAGCGTGTGAACATCCAACAGGAAAATACTGAGCTAAACAAAGAGACGGTAAGCACTTATAAACAAAAATCTGTAGGTGCATTAAAAGGGTGGTCGAGTAGCCGGAAACTGTCATTCTTATTGTGTTGGGGATTTGGTCTATAAAGGAACTAAACCCTGAAGCATTTTGGTAACCACATGGGCCACTAAATAGGAAATGGGGAAGAATACACCACAGGAAACGTGGCACACTGTATGCTGGTATTGCTAAAACTACTGCAAGTAACCAGTGTGAGCGGGAGACTGCGGGAGTTAACTCCTTTGATCCCATTCACCCCATAGAACAAAGCAGACACAATACAAATAGTTCAGGTCTTTACTCGACAAACAGCCCTCTTGAACAGAAACTCAGTGCGTTCAAGGATTGAAAGACCCAAAACTGCATGAGGGTGGAACAGTGCGGGGTACATTGGCAACCTGTTTTTCAACCTTAAACATTTTTTTTTTACTTCGACGCACCTAAGGGGAAACCAATAAGCGGCCTTCTCAAAATAATTTTTACAACTACAATCAGAGTGTGGACCTCGAGATTTAAAATGAAACTATGCAGCACAGAAGACATGGAGAGAGAAGGGGATGGGTCATACCTAAGTGGAAGCCATGAAACAGACTTTTCTGCCAACCCACAACATCAGGAAAACATACACCTCAATACCCCACAGCAAATACAGGCTCAAATACATGCAGAAGAGTTACCTGGCCATTCGGTAGGCAGCCACAAAGAGAGGAACCTAAGTACTGGAATAATAAACAAATGGAACCAGGGATTAGAGTACACAACAACAACGAAAAGAATCCAACAAAAAATAGAAAACCACTTCGCGAAAAAACGCCACAAAAGCCACAGTGATGTCGAAGGAGAATCACTTATTTTATGGGAAAATCCTAGGCAACCCCAAACTCCATCCTCTAGTACGGAAATCCCCTCATCACCATAAAAACTGGGGAATGAAACCGATTTACCAAATGAGGGGGAAAATGTGGTAACATCGGTCCATCAAGATATACAGTCACCTGAAAACATAGGACAAACTACAGAAGAAAAAAGTGACACAGTCCATCAGGAAGAACACAAGACAAAATCAGACTCTAACCCAGACTTTGTTCTTAGCTCATTGGTTTCAGTTTTTCGAAATGCTAAAAATGGAGGTACAAGCACAAAATGGGACACTTTTGGAGATGACAAAAGAAATAGCATTGCGTGATTCATCCCTAGTCGGTCTGGTAACTGCAACCAACACCAATATGACCCTGCTGCTCCGGGATCTAAACCTGGAAATGGTAAAACAGGGACTAGATATCTCTACCATACAGCAAAGTTTGAAAGAAAAAAAACAAATGGAGAAAAAAAACAACAACTACTGGGAGAGGTTCCCTCCTTATTGAAAGGAAACCGGAAAACAAACCCAGCAGAGAGAAACATAGAAAACATTTGAGAATATTCACTAGATGATACACCGCTCTAGGACTCGGTGCTGGAAGAATTCCGAAGACTTGCCAATGCAGTTGAAGGAGAAATGGAGACTGTAGAAGGGGTGCAAAAAATGCAGCCAGAAAAGGTAAATGGGAAGCAAACAGAGACAGTCCATGACTGGCAGCATCAAGAGGCAGGAGAAAAATGAGGAAGCGCCTTGCACGAAGAAAGAGGTCAATGATAGCACACCCTAAAACAAAGAAAAGTCAAAAGAAAAAGTTGAAAGACAACAAAAACAATGGAAAGAAAACAGAAAAAATAATCTCACAGGCAAATCCTAAAACCTCTGGTAACATCGATGAACAGGACAACTCAACATGTGATGTTGTAGGTCCACAAACTTCCTTGGGGAAAAACAGGACGAGCCAAGAGAAGAGAAATGAGAAGCAAATCAAAAAGAACTCTGAAAAGATCAAAATAGGAAACCGCAACATACCTGAAGAAATTGTAGCAATTACAAAGGCAAGTATCGGTCTGCAAACCGAGAATAAGGTACAGGCAAGTAATAATCCAGGGACAAAAATTGAGAAGAGCATCCTGAAAGATCAAACTAAATCAGAAAAACCGCAAGCAAGGAAAGAACCAATTGGAGCCCCTCAAAAAATGTTGTCACAAAAGCAATAAAATGGGCTCCGATCTTTCTGAAAAAAGATCTTCAATCTGGTAAAAAGAGTAAATGTCAGGTTAACAACGCAATTGTGCAAGGCGATCAAAATATAAAAATTGCTCCTAACCAGAAGATCGGTAAGGAACTGAGTGCTTCTCTGATAAATCCGACTACCCCCATACTCTCCAACAAAACAAAAACAAATGTTATCATCAAAGACAATATTCGAAATGGGGAAGGAAAGTCGGTTAAACTAAACAGCCCAGGAATGCAAGATGACACCTGTTTGATAACACAGACACCATCAAAACAAGTGAATATATGAACCAAAATAACTTGAAAAACCAGACCATCCAAAGAGTTTGGTTGAGACTGCGTTCTAATGCAGGACATCATAAATCACTGAGAAGGGCAGTAATTTTGGGCATGATGAAGAAAGTGAAAAACCTTCATTGTTTATCATCAGAAGATATAGAAAGCGTCAAATTTCCAATGTCACAAGATCGCTTCTTGGTGGAACTGGTACTTACCTCAGAGAATGCAAAAAATATCATGTCGCAAGAGTCCCTGGAGCTAGAATCCTACGGGTTGGAAGTCTCATGTAACGACTCAGGAAAAAATATTACTATTAAACACCAGAATGCTCCAATACTAATAAACAAGGGAGGGGAAACTTCGAATGAATGGAACCTGACGAAAGGGGGAAACAGAGAGATGGAATCAAACATAAAAGAAAACACCCTTACACTCCTTTCAGAAATCCTTACGCAAGTACTGCAGAAGCTAGGACTGGGCACGCAGCAACTTTAGAAAAGACGACTTAAATGTGTTCAGTTGGCACTCGCAGGGCTCCAGTTCCATAAGAGCGAAAGAAACGAGGGCACATCTATTCAATTTGGGTGATGCCGTTTCACTACAAGAAACCTGGTTGGTGAACCCATTGAATATCGAAGGATATACAGTTTTCTGCCTACCAGCATCACAAAAACCATTAGGGTGACCATCAGGGGGTTTCCTCATCGCACTCAAGAACCAGAGTTTCAAAAATATAATAGTAATTGGGAAAAATACCTTAGGTTTTCATGCATGCAGCGCAAACACATACCTACAAGGGAAGCCCTCGACTTGGGTCATAATAAACATATACTGGAACCCCGCCAGCTCAAAACTGGACATTTTCCTGGAAAGTTTGGGCCTATTACTGGAAGCAGTGAAGGTGAACCCAGCCTCCAGCAACATCATCTTGGCAGGAGATTTCAATACAAACTGCCTATATCCACAAAAAGGTGTGGCAAAACATTTGAATGCTGGGAAGACAAGTATGGGTAGATCGTGGCAGGAATTTATGGAATGTTGGGACCTTAGAATGGTTAATTGCCCATAAGAGAGTGATCAAGGAATATACACAACATGACATAGAGGGAAATCATCCTCTGCTTTAGATTTCATCTTTGTCTCCAAAAATCTGCATGCCTTACCTTCCCTTCTCGTTCTCAAACGGGATGGGGGTAGTGATCATACCAGACTCAAGCTAACATTCCAAAACATTCTAGGAATAAGAACAGAAAAAGAAATGGAGAACCTAGAAGGAAAAAAAGGAAAAATTAGAGTCAGGAAATACAAGAATGGGGGAGTTAAGCTCAATCAGCGGCTAAAAGAGATCCCTGAGTTTATCTGGAAATTGGAATGCGACCCGCAGAGGTTTAATACATTTATCTGGGCAACACTAGCACCCGAAGACTTAGCGGGGAGAGACAAACAAAATCATCTCCACGCCTTTGATGAATCAACACAAAGGAGAAAAAGAGAGCATAGGAAAGCACTGTGAGAAATCAAGAGAATAGGATATCCGGTAGAACAACTGAAAATAGAAATAAAAAGAGAAAATAAATCATGGTCAATCTCACAAAGGGAAATCCGGATGCAAACAGACGGGGAATATGTACTTAAAATACTAAGAGAGAACAACAGCAAAAACGTTTGGGAAGCGCTAAACCAATTTAAGGGGGAAACAGGTAACTCTCTTTGTAACCTGGTCTCTGAAGAAGACTGGGTTGATTATCTTACAGAGACTTATAAGAGCCAGAGTACCTGCCTCTTTTCGATCATACCAGACATACCCTGGCAACTCAACATTAATGAAGAAGAAATTTATGCAATCATAATTAACTCCTCAACATCTAAAGATTCAGGACTAAATGGCCTGACCTATCAGACACTTAAAACCGAACCGGAACTTTGGTCGAAATTACTATCCTGTCTCTTTAGGGAAATCCTTAAAAAACGGGCATTCCCAATTTCTTGGAAAACTTCACTGGTAATACCCTTCTTTAAAAAAGGTGATTGTCGGGCAGCTGCAAACTATAGGCCAATAGCGCTGCTCGACATTGAAAGCCAAATATTTATGATACTCCTATTAAACCACATTTCAAAATGGGTAGAAGATTTTGACATCCTATCACGCTTCCAAACAGGATTTCGGAAGTGACATTCGACATCAGTTAATGGTCTGATCCTAAACCTCTTGAATGAACAAACAGAGAGTAAAAACTCACCCCCATTGTATGGAGCTTGGATCGACTTATAGAGAGCTTTCTATCAGGTAGAACAAGCATTACTTTGGAAAAAACTGCGAAAGTGGGGAATGCCAGAAATGCCACTATCAATCTTGGTGGAACTGCATAGAGTTACAAATCTAATAGTTCGCCTAGATGCAATGGGTCATTTATCAAAACTAATAGAGGTAAACAGGAAGGTCAGACAAGGGTGCCTAGGAGCGCCTCTTTTCTTTAATCTGTTTTTGGCAGACATGGGAGTTTTTCTAGAATCGGCTGCGTTGGCCAGTCCTACCTTAAATGGGAGAAAGATCTGTTGGCTGGCTTATGCAGAAGATATAGTACTGTCACGACCCTCGCCCAAAACCCCCTCTGGCAAACCCATTGGCCAGGTGGCGTTAGGACTCGGGCCTCTAGAAGCTGGCATCCTCTTCAAAAGCCCTCATGGGGCTCATATACCATGAACAACAATGTGCTTGGGAACTACTTTATTGTATTGTCAGCCAACATGGAGGCATCTACATATCTTGGTTCCCTAAGAACCAAGCTATGCGGTCTAGTGTTTTGGGTGTGGCAGGCCTGGAACTACTTTCCCTGGTACTACTTTACCTGGGCTATATAAACCACACCCTGACTGCAGAACATGCTTCGTGTTACTTTGCAGTTTACAACTTGACGCTCACCGTGTCCAGCTATTCCCTCGATCCTCGGAGAAGCAGAACCTGCAAGGAGACAAAAGGAACATCATTAGCAGCAGCACTTTACCTGCAGTCTTCATTTTAAACACTCGCAGCTACTGAGAACAGCTTCCTCGAATCTGCACGCCTCCCGGACAGAACGACCTGAAAGAGGAAGATAGAGGCAACATTAAAGAAAGCTGTAGAGACTTTTACAAATGCTCAAAAGGCTTACCTGGCTGGTCGCCACTCGGCTGGCACCACTCCGGACATTCCACTCGCGCTGAAGAACACCGCGACCTACAAGGAAGGAAAAAACAGATTAGCAAAGGCAAGACTTTGCAGTGCTGTGCATAGTGCTTACTTACCGCATCATAGCGCTCTTAATGCGCCATCATTTACCAGCGGGGCTCAACCAAGCCAGTTCGCTGCGCTGAAGCTCTGCATACCTAAGGGAGAAAAAAGAGACATTTTAAACAAAGAAAGGCATGCAGGATAGCAACAAAACTAAAGAACAGCAATAAGACCTACCTGAACAATATCAAACGGGCCGGTGTCAGTGAAGTAACTGGACAGCACTCGCCCATGAAAGACAACGCGCCCCTGCAAAGAAGGCAGGACGGAGAGCATGCCTAATTCTACCACAAGGTGAGGAGAGGGTGCCAGTGGGACTGAGAGCATACGGGGTTGGAGGGAGGATACTTACCCCATTCGGTCAATCTTGAACAGAGTCCTCCTGTATTTTTTTAGGCAGAACCTTCCCCGCAGATCACATCAGGGCAAAGCTGAGAAGCATACCAGCGAGTAACCCGGCTGGGTGGTGTCCCTGTGGATACCAGGTGAGCGTAGCAAGTACTTCTCGATAGAACACCAATAGGTCTGCAACGTCTGCTAGCGAAACTGAATGAGTACGTTGAAATAAACAAACAGTTAACCCTGCCAAATCAAACATTCTCATCTTCAAACATCCATTGACAAAAACCAAATATAAAAACTAGAAACTGGGGGGCGAATGCATTAGAGTTGTAGAAGCCATAAAATATCTGGGCTATAATATACATGCCCTTACAGCCCAATATAATACAGATTCTGAGGTCATGGATAAGGTAACACAAGCCGGATCCCAAATTGTCAAATTGAACTATACATTTTGTAAATTTTCCATCCTTCCATTAGTAAAGTACTATTTAGCAAAAGTGGTGCCAGTGATACTTTATGGATTGGAAGCTAAATCGGATCTCTGGGCAGTACATTGGGAAATTTGTGAGGGTCGACTTTGGAAAAGAGCGCTGGGCCTTCCAAGCTGTACATCCATAAAAAGCCTGAGATACGAGCTGGGTTTAAAGTCATTGAAGTGTATGGCAGATTGGAAACTGATTTCCCTGTTTTGAGGAATAATTATGGGTAAAGAAACATCCCTATATGGAGACCTCAGGTCTCAAAAACTACAGGGTAAGTCACCATTCTTGATCATACTTGGGGAAAAAGTAACAAAAGCACTGACAAAAATAGATCTTGATGTGGAATCGTTGATCTTAAACCCGCTCAATATAAAAAAAATGGGAACTTTTAGACTGGATCGAAACAACAGAGAATGCTAGATCAGATTGAGTCCAAAGCGCGTTCTTGAGTGGGGAAAAGAAACTTGGGTGTCTGTCAGGCTATTTAATGAAATCCCCTAATAAAAAGCTCTGCTAATACTTCCTCAGAATGAGATTAAACTTGGTCCATTGTGGGGCAATTTTAGAAAAGCGAACCAAGGGGTCAAAGCAAAAAAACTGTGCTCCATTTGCATAAACCCTGCCAAGAAAATACTAAAGCATCTACTAATGGACTGCGTAGGTTCATGGATATATCGCTGAAGACTGTTTAAGAACTTTGTGCGCAGAGAAGAAGATATCATATCAGACTTTTTGTGGGACAGACTTATTTCTGGTACAAACGCTGCGTTGTCATCGGCTGTCATAGAGGTGCTAATCAATTGTGAAATAGTCATTTAAACCTGCAGATTCCAGGAAAACAGATCACCACATCATTGTGCACCCAGACAACATTTGAAAAGTGGCAGGGTTTGCCAAATAAAAGGATAGTTTTATTTTTGAAAAAATGTGTTTATTTGCAAAGTAATTTTGTCATCTGCTTGCTTATTTGTCTTTTTGAAAAGGCTCATTGAGCCAAAACAAATAAATTAAAAAAATATATATATGGTTGGGGAATGCCACTGGGTTTGTTGAGGCTATTGATCGGCTTGCATGAGAATTCCGAGATGCAGGTCCGACTAAATCAGGAGGGGGCTTTATCACGTCAAATTAAAGTAAATCGAGGAGTACGACAAGGCTGCATTCTTGCTGCGTGTCTTTTAAATTTATATTCATCAGACACTGGTGAATATCTGCAGAATGTAGCGTTTGCCTCCCTCAAGCTGGCTAACCCTAAGGTTTTATGTCTTAGCTTTGCCAATTATTTTTTTTTAATTATTTGATAGTAATGAGAGGGGATTACAATACCTGCTTACTGCTTTTCATAGCTATGCCAATCAGAATTCCCTGATGATTAATTCTCAGAAAACCAAGATAATGCAGTGCACTTTAAAATTGTGTGCCTCCTCCTACACATGGTGCATGGGAGGAATGTTTTGTCTATCTGGGACTCCCAATTCACGCCAAGCCTAGTGTGCGGGAAATCAAGGACTGGGCCAAAGCCCAAGCCCTAGCTATGCTAAATGAGATGAAATGTATTGATTCCAAATTTAGAATTATGTGTGAAACCCCTCATTAAGTTTTACGTGAAAAAGCTGATATCCAGGCTTTTGTGTGGCATTGAGATTGTTTTTTTATGGATTTTGATAACTTTGAAAATCCTGGAAGCTTTTATCTGGAAAAAAGTACTGTGATTCCTAAAATCTGTTCCAATTTTTGCAATCAGATATGACATCGGTCTGATCTCTTTGAAAGGTAAGGTGCAGTGGAGACTTTTATCTAATTGTCGGAAGATTCTTGATCCTCCAACTGACTCCCTCTTTTGTGACCTGAATCAAATTAAGACCTCTCGGAAAATCCGGTATCTGAAGGACTTGATGAACATCTGTATGGAAATTCTGCATAAAATTGGCCTTGCGGACGGTGACTTGATACAAAATCCAGGTTATGTCAAAAAAACCTTGTAAATATATGATTGTCCTGTACTATTGATGAATTTCATCTGTATCACTCTCTTCTGAATCTGATTGAGGATCACAAAAAAACTAGTAAAAATTACTCTGTATCTTCTGCAACATGCAAATTGGCATTATAGGAGATCCTGCTTGAAGTTTTGACTTAATTTGTTTTTGACAAAGAGGTGCTATATCGATATCATAAAGTCTTGAGTGGTAACCTTTCTTTCTGTGTTTGCTGCCAAGTGGTCCTTTAGAAATCTTAAGACATTTGATTCTTTGCCCATCATTGGTAAGGGAAGGTCACGTTTTTTTCAGATTTTTTTTTGTGGGCCTAAATGTTTATGAAGATTGGGGATTGGGATCTGACTTCTGGAATACATTTTGTAGAGTAGCTCCCAAATAAAGCCTGCACTCCCATCGCCCATTTTGAAGTACCAGGAACATTCACACCAAAAAATGTGACGTATGATGAGCAAATACACCAGCCGAGAGCCCATCAGAAGAGCAACACCCAGTGAAGTACCAATAACCAGACAACCATGGACAGTTAGGTATCCATTGAGAAAAGCCTACCAACAAATGAGGCGCAAGGAAGATTGCCTAAGTACCGTCCCGGAAGAAACTAAAAAGGTCTTCATGAAAGACGAATGGTAACATCACAAGAGCCTGGATGGACTCACAGATAGAATAAATGACAAACCAAGTATGACACAAGGAGACGAAATGCCATGAGAAAAGAGATTGTGAGTTTATAGTGATAGGAAGCTATTAAAACATAAGAGTTAAGCTGTTAGCAAAATTACTACAGTCGATCAGTTTACACCTGTACATATGCTTGAAACACAAGAAAGCTAAGAAAACAGTATGGCTTGTTATGCTTAGTAGAAGAATAGCGCGGAAGAACAGTATAATAAATTTGATTCCAATATAGACGAAAAGCAGAATCAACTCAGGTTACTAGAGGCCAAACAAGACAAGATTCATATTCTAGCAAAATGAGAAGAGACAGCTGAATCGAAACTCAGCAGATGCAACTCATGCCAAAGGAGCCAAGGTCATACCAATAGAAGGAACACACAGTAGCTATGTCTAATTGAAACTTAAGAACAGAATATCCTGCCTCTGAAAGGTCAAGATAAGGAAGCGTAGGCAGGTGGCAAGCCGAATAAGAATTAAATGCACAAATCGAGAGAAACTAGGCAAATTCACAGTGTCTGCATCACGTGACCAGCCGAGCAAAGAGAAGCACGAGTTCACATCTACGCGTGGCATCTGCCCAAGCAAGAGATAGCAGAACTTTTCCAGACAGAAGATGCAGTTTCGAGGCCAACCACAGTAACATAATTGACATATTGTTGCTGAAGTGATGATTGATTGTAACCTTAATTGAAGGATGGCCGGGTAGCCGAGGGGGCACCCTGCACCTGGCTGTCCATTCTGCATGCTGCTAAGCAAAGCAAAGAGGAAATGTATGCATGTGGATGGTGCCAACCCAATCACAATGGACCAAATAATCTAGGGTCCTATAGTTAGTAGAGCCAATGGGACGTCGTACTTTTGGTGACATCCACAATAGTAATTTTGAAGGAAGGGCTTAGACGCCCACCTGACAGTGTTTTACCCAATCCCTCACTCCATTACCATATACAGATATAGCACCTATATTAAAGTTACCTTTTCCTAACCAATAGAAATGCTTATTAACTTTGAGTGTTAGACGTCACTTATGACGAATTTTCAGTATAAATGATGTGTTTTGTATGAAGTTCAGTGGAGTTAAAGCGAGACAGACTATCACATCACTGCTGATTGCCATGACTCCCTGTTGTTTGTACTTGTCATTAAAAGGACTCCCTTTGCCAAACCATTGAGTTGTCCTTATTGATTGGTGTTGGAGTAATAAATCTGCACCCCCACCGATCTCAAGGTGCAGCTATCTCGTCTTAAAGTACCTTTGGAGCAAACCCTGACTCTATGGGCCGGCCGGGGGTCTCCTCAGTACAATTGTCTGGCTGGCGGCACAACTTCCATCGTCATATCAGTCATTGGTTTTATGGACAGCTGGGCCTTGGAGCCTCACCTCTGTAAGAACATTTATCTGTCTAATAATCTGTGAATGCTCTTTAACTTTACTGCACTTTAACTTCATTCCTTTTTCTGTATTGCCTATTCATGGTGATCTAATGATGGATTTGTTTTTAATCCTGATGAATTCTGCTATGGTTGAAAGTTTTCTAAAGAACTTTTTTTTACATATTTTAGAACCTTTTAAGTGTAGTGGTTTGTTTTGTTGTTTTTATTGGTCAAAAGTTATTTTTATTTTTTATATGACCAAATCAATAAATACATATATAAGATGTTCTCAGCCACAGTGTTTGCTCCTTTCAAAAAAGGTTTTAAAAAATAAAATAAAGAATTCAATG
Source organism: Ambystoma mexicanum (assembly GCF_040938575.1). Classification (NCBI taxonomy): domain Eukaryota; kingdom Metazoa; phylum Chordata; class Amphibia; order Caudata; family Ambystomatidae; genus Ambystoma; species Ambystoma mexicanum. The sequence continues at coordinate 532,376,962 of NC_090925.1, read as the reverse complement.
AAAATGTGGAAAATATTGTCAATTTATTCCATCCAATAGCGATTGAAATCTTGTTTTCACTCCAAGTCAGATTCCAAATGGGCAACTAGAAGAATATGCATTCTCGATCCATTGTCCGGAACAAATCGTTTTGGTCCAAATAACTCTACAATTGACGAACCTTCAATGGAGTGCAATGTACAGCTGTGAGGATCATCTCAGTGTCTTGAATGAGTCATTGATTGTCTTCAAACAGTGCCTGTGAGGTTCTGTATGGTACAACTATGGTGTATAGAAATCTTCTTGCTACTTTTTTGCTCTAATGAAACTTTATTTAGCAGTATTCAGTAACTGAGTTTGAGGTAATTTGAATATCAAATATGATTTCCATCAGGTTGAAAAAGTTGTTGAAGGCCTCTTTGTCATTCAGGAAAAAGTTTTGTTATTGCTTCAGGACTCTTACATGGTGGTCCAAGGTTTATGTATCAGCAAGGTATGGCAATAGGTTTCGGCCAAAATGACCGAATAAAAAATACTGAATGCATGATTTGGCCGAATATCGGCCGTTTGAAAAATCTGACGGCTGAAAAGGTTGGACCAAATCACGCACCCTTGCTCACTATATTGTGAGTGAGGGTTGAGGGGGTGTCCCCCGCAGCTGTCCCGCAGTCCTTCAAACAAAACAAAAAACAACAACAACAACAAAAAGGCTGCAGGGTTGTTCCCCGCAACCCTCGCTCACCTCGCTCACTATACTATACAGTATAGTGAGCAGGAGTTGCGGAGGAATCCCCTGCAGCTGACCCAAAAAAAAAAAAATGGAAAAAAAAGGGAATGGACCCTGCAGCACCAGTTCTTTATCAAAGAGGTGAAAGGAAACAGGTGTTGCAGGGACCAGCGCAAGACGGAATGCAAGGTAAGTAGGGGTGTGGGGTTGTGGGTAGGGGTGTGTTAGGGGTTTGGGTAACTCAGTAATGTTCAGGGGAAAAATGACCGAAGATTATTTTCGAAGAAATGATCTTCTGTCTTTTCTCCCATAAACATTTCCACCTCGGTAAATCAACCCCAAATCATGGCAATACAATACTTAAATATTGTCTTTACATTGTGGTGTGGTCACGTGACCCACTTGGTGCCAATAGGAATATACTAGATGTTTCTAGCAGAGACGGACATCTGTTTCAAGTCCCTTGGTCTTCCAAGAAGAGAGGAGCTTTTACTTCTGGTTGCATGCAGTACCAACTAGTGCAGTTCAGGATCCACTAGTATGGAAGGGTATCTTGGCTGTGGTGAAGCTTAATATATCAGGGTGGTTAAGCTTTACAGTCATACATGACACCTCAATGTGGGTGCTAGTGTATGTCAGTTCTAAAGGGTGTTTGGTTTTGTAACCTTCTGCAAGACTTGAATGTGGATTCTGTTTGGGAAACCTCTCATAGGGTGTTCATGGTGTTAGCTTTTTCTCTCAGACTTGTTACTTTCCACAATATTCACATGTTAGAGTTAATTCAAGGTTTTCAGTAGAGTGGTTGGTGTTTTCAATCAATGATGTTAGGCATTGCATGATTTCTTCTCACTTGAATGCGTATGCACATTGTTCTCTAGGGTAGTGTTTCTATCTGGTTATCTCAGGCTGTTCAGGGTCTGTAATCTTCCACAACTTGTAAGTGTGGATTTCCAAGTGAATCTGTTATCTTGGTTGGCTGAAATGTTTGCTTTGTTCTCTTTGTGTAGTGTGACTTTACACAACATTAGAATGCACATGTTTTGTGAGCTGTCCACAAATGTGGATGAAAAGTGTTGCTTCTTCTATTAGGGACATCAGGATATTCAACCATCTGCGACATCTGAGTGTTAATTTTACTGTGGGCTTGTTCTCAGCTGCAGGTGATCACTCTTTGTGAATGTCCATGCCATATGAGTACACATATTAATATTTATGTTTTTGGTGATGTGATTGGAAATTGTGATGTGAAAGCAGATGAGATGTGGCCATTCACTTTGGTTTTGATGGTGATATTGGTGAGAACGTAATGGGAATATAAATGGGAATGGTGGCCATGGTGAGTGGTGATGTTATTGTGGATGTGCATGATGATGGTGACTTGTGTGAGCTTGTTAATGAGGTATAGAGGAACATTGTGAGATGGATGTGTACAAGGATTATGATGTTGATGTTAAAGTGGATGATGCAGTGTGTGTTGAAGTGGATGGTAAGATGTTTATGGGAATGGTTAGTGATGTGGATTTGGAAGCAGATATTGTATTTGGTATGGATCATAGTGTAGATGTTAATCATACTGATGATATGGGTGGTAATGGGGGTAGTGATGGTGGGGTGGATACACCTGTAGATGATGGTGATGATGGTGGTCATGAGGGTGATGATTATAGTGATTATATGGATAATGGTCTAGATGGCATTGAAAAGGTGTAGGTGATGGGTATGTTCACAATCAGGGTGGTAATTAGGGTAGTAATGAATGTTGTGAATAAGGTGGAGATGCAGGAGTTATTTCGATTTGGAAGTGGGTGATATGGGTGGTGATGAGTATGGAGATAGTAATGAGTGTGTCATGAGGGTGATGATGTGGGTCGTAAAGTAAATAGATGATAAGTGTGACATGTGGTATGATTGAAATTTAGTGTGTACTTGGGATAAGGCAAATCATGCAGCTGGTGATGAAGAATTTGTCTTAGATTAGTATTTTGGGGGTCAATTTGATGTGGATATTGAGGTTGACAATGACCTGAAGGAGTATGGCTATGCGAATGATGATATGATAATGTGAATGATGATGGTGGTGTGGATGAAGATTTTAAAAGTTGATAATGATGTTGATTGCTTTGTTTTTCGCATCTTGCAACTGTAATGAATGTTTCTTATATTTCGGGGGAGGTTGCGTGCGCCTCAATGAGTTGGAGTTACTTGCTCAAAAGAGAGTTTGATTGTTAGGAGAAGAGCCTGGTCTTTAATGCATTCCAGAGCTGGATGTAGTTTTGTGTGGCTTGTTTGTCTAATGGAAGGCAGTACATGCACATAGATTGAGAAACATGCTTGCCTGCTAATTCTTTCCTTCAAGTGCATTCTGTCCAGCAGATAGGTTGTCCCTGAGCTGAGGGGTTCTTTAGAAAGGCATTTGGTTACCTTTACTTTTAGGCACTTGATCCTTACAAATTCATTAATTAATTCATCTTTTATTAGATGCTTAATACCAGAAACCAGTGCATACGTGCACAAATGGGATTCAAACCTGTGTTGCTCTGTGCTGTCTTCCTTCGAAAACAATGCATTATCCCTGAGCTATGCTCCCTAGCACCAGAAAGTTGTGGTGCATGGTCCAGTGAGATTGTAATTTTGCTTTTTCTTTTACTTGCAGCCAATCTACTGCGGGTTACTAAAGGTGGATGAGATATCATCCCTTGGGAGAAGATGCTGTCGTAGTTTTCTAGATGCCTGGGTATCAACCATTAGCAATATCCTGAGGTGATGTGTTGCAAAGACACGGGAAAACCACGACTGGACAATGGATAGTAGTTTGCAAATATTGGCTTTTTTTGGCTTGAATAAAATAAAGGTATCATATTATCAATAGCCATAGAGTTGTATATTCAATCAATCCTCTTCTGTTTCGCTTGAAAAAGTCTATGGTCATGATGCTTTGAAAATACATTCATATCTTGACTCCAGGTATTACGTGCTTGCAAGGCTGTTCCCCATGATACTTTGTAGAGTGCCCTCCTGGCAATCATTTCCCCGGGATGCTGTCAGTGTCTCTCTGTCAGACAGCTTTTGGTAGCAACCTTTGTTACCTTTGCAGTTTGGTTCTGTCTCTGTACCACAAGGATAAAAGTCTTAGATACAAATACCAACTTTTCCAGGGTCTCTCAACTTGATGCCACTCACATTGTTTAGGTACAAGTCTCCTCCGTCAGGTGTCCTCTTGCTCTCAAGCACGGCTGTCCTTTTGCCAGCCTCAAGATGTGTAAAGCTATCATGTTTTCAAGAAACTTGTATTGCAACTCACGCTTTGTGTACAATAGAGCTGCAGTGCCCCCAAAAGGGAGGAGCAGCTCTAGGGTTCTATGTTTGCTTGGTGAAATCCAACTTAACTTCCCTGTCTCAAGGTCCTCATCCTGTGACCCAAGCCCATCTTGCTTTCCACCTTGCCGAGCCTTGACTCACTTGTCCCTGGGGCCTGGCCCTTGGTCTCTGACCCCTGAGCTGTCAGCTGACCTTTCTCACTGTTCCACCATGCGCTTATTCCTCCTCCCACTCCTTCATGATAATACGTGATTGGTTGATATTTTGCTGCCTGAAAGCACTGGTCCTGTGCTTCCAGGGAAGCATCCACCACCCATAAGTCTGGTGTCCTCTTTTTCTACTCCTTCAACTAGTGGTCTATCATCCTCACCATGTTCCTCCTTCCTTCCTTTAGATGTTTGCTCTCTCTCTCTGTTTCTTTCTACACTTCCCCACTGCTTGATGCACTGCGGAAGTGGTGTTATGTAAGTGCACCCTGTTATCGTAGGCCTCCCTCTCTTGCTGTACTGGTGACTGTCTGTTTTGTATATCTTGCATTGGCAACATCTGTGATATTATTTGTATGCATTTGACATCATTGCTCATGCCTTAAAGGGCCTGTGGACTCCTTTATGAATACTTGGAAAAGTGCTTTCACAGAGGTATTATGAGTAGTGTTGACAATGTGAAATCCCCTGTCAGCCCATCTTCCCGCAGTGGGGTTGACCATTGGATTCTCTTCATGCCACACCTATTCTTCCCCACACCATGTAGTTTGTGATGGGGCCCAGACTATTGAGTAACCCCAGACTGCGAACTATGGCACAACAGTGAACATCATTGCATAGGACTGTCAAGTTGTCTTAGGGGAAAACAAACGTAAAGCATGAGGCTCCGGGCCTTTTGAAGGTGATCAAAGCACGTTTGTCCCACCTTTTGATGTGTGTCTCTAACGAGAGGTTCTTGTCATTGCCTAAGCCTTGGTTTCTTACTGTCCTGGATTAGTGGGCCAGGAGACCATGCAAGATGTCATCAAAAAGTGAACATTGTGCCCGTGTGAGGTTGCTGCAAATCAGGATTTTAGTTTTCTTTGTGTTCAGTGTCAGGTAGTTCTAGACATCAAAAATTTGAGTTCTTGGAGGTAGCTTCTTAGTTCAAGGAGGGTGGAGGCAGGGAGGATGTTTAGTGAGAGGATTATCTGGATGTTGTCGGCTATGTTAAAGCAAGTATAAAATCGGCATAGCGTGATCAGAAAAGTAATGAATGCATTTGAAGAGTTAAGGTCTAATGAAGGCGTGTTGCACCCCCAACATTTTGTGTGAGTGGAGATAAAGAGAGCGTAGTGGAGTCATTGGCTTCAGTTGGTGAGTAAATGTGTGAGCAAAACTATTGTAATCTTTCCTTTACCCATCTCCTATGAAACGGTTATTTATGTTTAGTGCTTTTCTGTGTCAAAGACTGCAGACAGGTCAATAAGAATATCTATCCCAGTTCCATTGGTGTTCGGGCTGAGAACCACATAAATTGAAATTAATACAGATTCTGTGCACAGAATTGGTCAGAATCCTAATTGTGGATGGTTTAGCATGCAGTACATCTTGGTGTAGTTAGAAATTATTAGTGCACACATTGCTTTAGTGCTTTTTCTGGGAAATACATATTGACAATGAGCCTGCAGCATGTGAGGTCTACTAAGACAAGAGAAGATTGTTGAGCTGTGTTTTTGTTTTCCAGTTTGGAATTCTGAGGCCATCTTTCCTGAGTCCACTGACAGCCAAGGAATAGGAATACTAAAGAGGGGGTTGTTTTGAATTGATTTTCTGAGAAATAGTAGGCATAGCGAAGGTCTTTTTTTTTTAGAACTGCTGGTTTTATCAATAGTTGTAGCTTTATGTGTGAGAGAGGGTGAACATTCATAAGGAGAGTTTGATGGCATGAATTGCTGTGAGGGTGCAATTTGAAGGGAGATCTGTTACGTTATAATATCAGTGCAATATTGTGGGACTGTTGTCTGAAGGTTTTCTTAATTTCAGTTCTGTTGAACTTTATTTCCGAGATATCAGCCATTAAATCATTTCAATACAATATCATAAAATCTGATTATCAATATAAATTGAAATAATGAGTACAGAACATTAAAGGAAATAACTGAATGGGTTTACACTATCATTTGATATAAGCAATCCTAAAGAAATTCAAAACGTACATCTAAATAGATAGTAAATCATGAATCTTCATACACGATACACTAAAATCATCCTCCTTTAATAAAGTGACTTGTGGTTTTATAAAATGAGAATATTACATTGCAGAATTAAAATCTTGTTTCCTTTTGTGCTAGGACCTTTACAAACAGTTGGTAACAGCTGATATAATAGCGGGGCTGGTGCTACATTTCTGAGATATAATACATTACTTTTATGATCTGTCAGATGGAAATAAAGTTTTTACAAAGAACAAAGGAATAGAAAATACATATCATCGTCTTGCACTGTCAAACAGTAGTGGGAATGATTAATTACATTTTGTTTCCAGAAAGAATTGAAAGCAGCAACAGGTAATATACCCAACCGGAACTTAATAAACAAGGTCTTCGAATAAAAATGCTTTGTTTCCTTGAGGTAGTCCTCAAAATCTTAATTTCGGAAGAGTATTCATCTGCTAGTTGCTGACAGATGGATTGATTGGGTTGGATGAGTTGTTGGGTACTTTCGGTTTGCAGAACTGAGAAACTAGTTTGGACAGTGTGGGGTATTTTCATGGCAAGTCAAAAGGAAAGTGCATTTGGCTATGTTGGGCCTAAAATGCAGAGCATTGAAAACACAGAGATGACTGCCAAACTGAAAATGCAGCACTTCATCTTCAACTGCCGCATCAAAATGATGTTTTCAAAGAAAGATAAATACACATACTAAATTGGGCCTTGATTGCAATTGTCCGAGTTCAAAATCAGAGGCTTACTTTTCAACACAGGGACTGAAGCTAAAATGCAGCATGTATAAAAGGAACTGTTAACCATTAAAACTCATTCGCCTGAATCACTCAAATGACATGGCCTGCGGTAGCAGCCATGTAGTTATGGTTAAGTTGCTAAACCCATAGGAAGGGCACTTTTTGGGTGGCTTATAACTTTGCTCCCCCTGGACGAATCATCACCAAACTTTGCAAAAGGTATATGGCCCACACTGAATGTCTTTGCAAAGTTTGGTGAGGTTTGGTCAAGGGGGGGCAAAGCTATAGGGTGGGTCCCAAAATGTATTTCCTTCCCATAGACATAATGGGAAAAAATTTCTGTCGCGCCTACAGCTCAAACTGCTGGATGGATTTCTACCAAATTTTGGACAGGAGCGGCGGCTTGGTCCCGAAAGCGTGCTTTTGTTAATTTGGTGTAAATCTGTCTAGTCGTTTTTTTTTTAAATGACCAAAACATAAGGCAAAAAACAAAAAAAAGATATCTATGTCCGCTACGCAGACTCACTTCCCTGTTCGGTCCACGGACTGGCCTCTGATTGTCTGTTCGGTCTGCGGACTGGCTTCTGATTGGCCAGAAAAATGTGCTGACTTTTGCATAGTCCAAGGACATCATGACGCGCCCGCTGTTTGGGTGGTGAGAAACGTGAAATGCATCGGTTTTCCCCCTTTTTTGGGGTCCACGGACAGCGCGGTGAAACGGTGAAAACATTAAAAAACAAAGCAGCATTGCACTTGTCAAACTCAACAAAAAATCTCGGGTGGGGGGGTGAGGATTGGATTGGATATGGCCATAAGAAGCCAAAAAACAGGTTGTTTCACCCCCCGAAAGTCTGCAGACACTTCATATGTCCTAGGACATATGTACCTATTTCTGCATTACAGGGTTGGGGAAAGCAATTTTTGGATGGCTTATAACTTTTGCGCCACTCAATTAAACTGCATGTAATTTTGGAATTTTAGTCTAGAAATAATCTTAAATGGTTTTGCAAAGTTTTGTGGTATACTGTCAAGAGGGGGCAAAATCAGAGGGGGGTCCCAAAATATTGTAAAGGCATATAAATGTGGTGTCATTTGACGAATCTGCACAGCATTTGGCCAAACGATTTTGGATCTTGATATAAATGGTTTTGTAAAGTTTGGTGGGATTTTCTCAAGAGGGGGCAAAATTAGACGGGGGTCTCAACATTTTTAGATGGCTTATAACTTATAACTGTTGCTATTTGACGAATGAGGACAAAAGTTTTGAGAAAGATTATAGACCCAACCTTCAATGTTTGTGTAAAGACTGAATGGATGTTGTCAAGTGGGGGCTAAATTATATCACTATTGTATGTACATACATTTTGACACTTTTAAAAAAATAAAAGATGGGCGGATTTCAAGCAAACTTGTGAGGAGCATGGGCAAGAACATTGAAGCATGGTTTTGCAAATGTGCCCGTGTTTTATTTTTTGACAAGTGTAATAATGTAGGTACAAAAAATAGATATATAACTTTGGTGACTGAGGTATCGTGGGCAGTAGCCAGATTGTCTGGGTCTTGGCATAAGGTCATGACGTGGACAATCTGGCTCCTGGCCATGACCGCTAGGGACGAAAAATGGTGTTAAAGTGGCTATGTCTACCTGGGACCGGCTATGTGGTAAAGTTATTCGAAGGTAGGATAGGTTTGAAAGGGAACAAAAGTGCTTGTGGTAATATGTTCATAGGGTTTTGCAGGCTGCCATGGCAAGGGAAGATGGGCCGTGTATGGAGCCCCGCCTTCTCTTTCTATGTTGGCTGTCTTGGAAAAGGATTTTCCTTCGTACAGCAGGACGCCACAGGCGTCCCGCTGTATGAAGAATAATCCTTCCTTCTTACAGTGGGACGCCACAGGTGTCCCGCTATAGGAAGAAAAATCTATGTTTTAGCACCCTGGGTTTGGGACTCAGGGGTGCTAATGGCCTTTATCCCCCATTTCAGTGGCTCCAATGGATGATAATGGTCCGTAGCCCTCCTTATTTATTTATTTATTTATTTATTTATTTATTTATTTATTTTTAACACACCAATGCCCACAGACAGCAGGCTGTGTGGTTACAGTATTTGTTGAGGAAGATGAAGTGGAGGAAGACAGCTTACTACTTGCTGAGAAAGGAACAACCTTTCCAAGAGCATTGCAGTCATTGGATTTGGTGTGGCGGCGCATGGAGGGGGTCCCGTAGGAGTACTGTCCAGGTAGTCTGTGACTGAGTACAAAATTGCACTCAGTGCATTTCACTTTGGTAGCTTTAGTCTTTGGTACACTCCCAACAGCAGCAACGAACTGGCACACCCATGATTCGATATTGGTGCTAGTAGGCACGTCCTCTATATCATCTGCTTGGTCCTCTTCATTGTCTTTGAAAGTACTGTGCTTTTTTTTGTTGTGAAGGTCCTCCAGCTAGTGGTGGCGGTGGCTCTTGGGGAGGAGGGATGGCAATAAATGATGCAATTTTTAAGATAAATAGTAGTTTTGACTAGATTGGTAATGGATAATGAGTACGAAAAGGTATAGGAGGTGTGCAAGGGAAATTTTGAAGTTGAAAGTTCCTAGATCAGTAGAAATGCAGTTCCTGAACTGTCTTCGAAGCACGGATATGATCACGAAGTGCAGACGCCTTCGCAAACACGTCACCATGCGACGTGCAGGCGTATGGTCACGTGGCACTATCCAGAAGGTCTGCGATGAAGTCAGACGTTCCCGGACATCTATGGATGCAAAATTATTTCAAAAAGTTGCAAAAAGTGTATAGGCTTGTTAAAAATGATGGTACAAGGTGGGAAATCGCAGAGTTTTAAGTTGAAACTTTGCAAATTTGATGAAAATATTGCTTATTGGCTAAGTATGATATTAGTAAATTGTAGGAAATAGCATGCACTGGTAAAAACCCATGAAATTCACTGAAAACACTTTGTTAAAGGGACGTTATGGTTAAGTTGCACTACTAAAAACCTATGAAATTCAATGGAAAAACATTGTTACAGGGACGTTATGGTTACAGGCAAGTTATGGTAAGCTAAGCAACCATAACTCGCGCCACCACTGTACACTGCATGTGGATCAAGATGGCATTATTGACCATGTCGAAAGCAGAGGAAAGGTCAAGGAGGAAGAGGACAGAAGGAAGGCTATAGTTGAGATTAGTGAGCAGATCTTCACAGGTGTTTAAGAGAACAGTTTCCATGCCACTGGCTGCTGTGAAGCCAGACTGAAGGTCTTGGAGACAAACAGCAGATTCGGTGTGGAGAGTAAGCTGGGGAATGGCCAGCCTTTCCATATAATTGTAATATTCAAAGTGTGAGTTTTCTGTGTCAGAAGAGCTGTGCTCATCACAAAAAATACATTTTCAAAGGAGATTCAAAGATATTTGCACCTCCCTCCCACCCCCGACTAGATGCAAAGCTGCAACTCTGTCCAGGATTTTTGAAGCTTAAATAGCCAAGATTAGTGGGAGGAACTTGTGCCTGACTGCAGGCTTTATGGGTTAGCAGATGACCCTAAAAGATAGACACAAGACCCATTAGTGGAAGGAAAATCTTAAAAAATAAGGATTTAAATTTGATTCACTGTGTGGCCAAGGACTTGGACGACAAATGACATGTTGCAGAACTGCCTTGTGATGCTGAGAGGGAAATGGGTATACCATTTGGCCGGAAAGATAATGGCACTCTGGTGGACCTTTGACCTTACAAGAGTGATTAATGGTTTTACACCGGGCCAGAGTCAACAGAGGTAGAGAGGCCCAGATCTCTTGTTCAGTGGACAAATAAAACCTAATGTACTTGAAGCAAACATCTGCATATTACTTGCAATAATGAAGAGGTGGCTATAAGAGAGTATGCAGAATCAGAGTTTATTTATTTTCTCAGGAATCATAAGGTGCACAGAAATCATTTAAATATCACTGTGGATCTGAGGACATGGCCTTTCTGTTGCCACAACTCTCATCAAAATGTGACTTTTACAAAACCAAGTTAAAACCTAAAATGTAGCTCCCTAGAAAATGTTATGAAGCAGAAACCTGGGGAGGTATTATCTTAAGAAATAACTAAACTGTATGTAACATTGGGTGACACTGACTTTTATTATCTGTGTGTAAATCACAAAGAAACAATGTTTAAATCTGCAACCTCATGCCAAATTGGGAGTCATTTTATCAAGTGTGGCATGATGTGAGTAATGCAAATATGTACACATTGTAGGTTTATTTGTAAATTAAAGAAAGTTGTCATTTAGGACTATTCCAGTGCAGAATCTGACATGCGTAAACATGTAAATCCCAAAGGGTGGATTGATACTTCCCCTAATCTAAACTTCATAACTCCATGAGCCTATCCACAGAGAGAGGCTAGGACTTGGGGGGAGAAGAGGAACATAGGTATCCAATCAAAATCAAGAACCAATAAACTGGCACCTTCTTATTTTAATATTTTGCGGGGTGGTTAGGTCAATAAGTCAATATAATGGGTCACATAGTGGAAATCGGGGAGAGCTGCCTAAAATGATCTGGGTGGAAATACTGAAAGATTGTTGCAGAATTTAACTCTGTTTGGGAAACTGCATGAAATTAACTGGGTTCGAACTGCTGATGAGATTGCTGGAGAAAACAGACACTGATATTTATGACCAAAGAGGGGCAAAATAGAGGAATTGGAATATCCATGACTGATGGTGAATACTGATGGTCAATGTCCTGTAGATGATCTGAGCTTGATGTCCTTTTTCTTGAGTGTGAAATACCCAGAGATTTTATGTAAGTAACTTCTCCAACACAACCAAGTCTTGGGGTGATCTGCGGAGTGAGGTCTTTCTCCTCAGGTGGTGGCCCACCGCCAGTCACCAGAGTCATGATGTAATTAGAGGCACGCTTTGCCTTAGTGCTGCGTTTGAGGTCATTCCAACGCTTCTTGCACTCGGCAGCTGTGCGCACCTCATGGCCGAATGCACTCACATAATCCGTAACTTGCTTCTAGTGGTTATTATGATGGGCAGCCGTAGTTTGACAATTCAGCCCCACTAGCATGTCACGGTTGTGTTCCCGCACGTAGTCCATGAGGAAGTCCAGTTCCTGCTTGCAGAAAGGCTTCTTCCTCAACGTGCCGGAGGCCGTAACTGTGTCTGGGGTCCCAGCCTCTACTGCTGATGCAACCTTCCTCCTTTTGGACGCTGGTCCGGACCCTGGCTGGCAAATGCCGCCCTGATCAGTATGGGCAGTGGCGCTGGTGGAATGAGCCGAGGGAGTGGCAGGTGGAACATGGAGTGATGCCCTGACTTGTGTCAGTGGCTGCTGGGTGCCCTGGAATGGACCCTGCGCAGCAAGATCCGCTGTGCCAGGGTCATTGACCGAGACTGTCCTGGTTGGTAGACTCGCAACCGGGGTGGTGTCGGCTGCATCTGCCCCTGCACTTGACAACACCCGGCTGGTTGGGGCAGCAGATGACATTACTACCCCAGGGACACGTGCCTCGATCAGGGCAGCCCTGCGTGCACCTACGGTGTGCCTCCTGACCTCCTGGAAATCTTCCATGGACTCTTCAAGTGCCAACGCAGCCTGCACTGGCAGACCCTGAGCCTGGGTGGTGGTGTCCACAGCTGCACCTGCAGCTACCACTACACTTGGACCTGTGGCAGTCGATGAAACAGACTGCCGAGTCACATGGGGCCAGTGCCAGATGCAAGAACTGCATCTCCTGGAGCCGCAGGGGGTGGTGGCATTACTGCACCAACATGTGGCACAACATCGTGCCGAGCTGGCGCACCCCTGCCTCTTCCCCCTCTGCAGCCACCCTGGACACCCTGGAGTCCCCCTACTGCCTAGTCACCTTGGCCACGTCCCTGACCACGCCCGCCATGTGGAGTATGCCCAGCTGAGGCGCCCCTCACCTTACGTGGCCTCCCAGCCATGGCACAGATGGAGTAGTGCCGGCACAAATGGAGTAGTGCCAATGGGAGGTGTACACGACAATTGTCCTGAGCAATTGGGATGACAGGGGTGGGATACAAGATGTTCACAGCACCCCTGCGCCTGCAAGGCTATATGTGACCCCGGTGATGAAGTGATTGGTCACGCAACGCTCAGGCACCCCAAAACTGCTGGAAAACCATGCATGTAGCCCACATGTGTGGAATTAACCTCCCGCAGTACGCAGTGGCACCCAGGGACACCAAAAACACGTACGCGTGGGACACGCAGGCTACTATGACCTTGAAAATGGGTATGCGATACACAGGGACACCCGTAGTGGGAAAAATAGCGTGCACGACTCACCGTCAGACTAGCGTGATAATGAAAAACACGCATAGCCAATGCCCCGCCAAAAGAAGAGATACGTCCTTGATCCGCTGTGAAGTTGTGATGGCGCGCGAAACAACACGAAGTAGCAACACACACGTCGGTCTCCACGAAAGGCATGTACAGCGAACTGCTGGGACCCGCTCACCTTTAACCCATGCTGAGGGACACGCCCGCACGTGTCAGTTCTCTCACAGGCTTAGGCCCTTTCCTCGGATCATACGCATTCACATGCAGACGTGTATTTTTTTCACGTGCTGATTCACTACACACCCGTCAGGAGGGGAACGCCTGCGCGCAACGTCCAGACGTGCTTACGTGCTAAGGGCCTTTCCTTGAATTACACGCTGACGTGCAGTTCTTTCATGTGCCAAATCACTCCGTATCAAGCTGGTCACGCAACAAAACACGGAAGACCACGCTCCTGCCCAGAAGGCCTTTTCCTGCCCACCAGAGCCCCAAGCACGCTCCCACCTGCCATCTGCTGCTGCCTGCCTGCCTGCTGGCCACGTGCCCTGCTATTTGGTACCTGCACGTCAGCCATCTGCAGGGGTCCAGTTGCTGTGACCACCCTGACTGGTATTCCATTGCTCACAGCCCAGCCCCAGGACCCAGTTGCCCACCCACACCTGCCTCTGGGGTTGCCATGTTGGACACAACACCATCTGGCACCACTGGCAACCCCCAGCCAGAGAGGCAGAGGGCTACCAGCTTCAGTGCAAATGAAGTTGGTATCCTGGTGGAGCGAGTCCTGGGGCAGTATGATGCCCTCTTTGAAAGTTTGCGTGCCGACAATGAAGGACAGAAGAGGATCTGGATGGACATTGTGGCTGCCATCAACGTGGAGGGGGTGGCAGTCCGCGACATTCAACACGTCCGGAAGCGCTGGGAGGACTTCAGGTCCAGGAACCACAACAAGGCCCGGCGCCTCTTGAAGGCAGCGGATGCCTAGGGGTGCCGGGTCTGCCTAACCAACAACCAGATGAGGGTCCTGGAACATATAAGCCCAGCGCTCCACCTCCAGGTCCTTGAGAGGCAGACCCGTCCGGAGTCGAGCGGTAAGTGTACATGCATACTGATTGGATGCTGTGCATGTTAAGGTGTGGCAGGAGTGTGGAGGTTGCACATATGTCTTTGTAGGGCCATGTATGGATGTATATGCACAGGGACATGAGCCTGCCACATGTGAGTCCTGTCATGTGTGAGACACATCGATGGTGTATGTGTTGGAAAGCATGCTGCCCGAATGCATGTGTGGGTGCACACCTTTTTTAATTTATGTGTATGTACTGTGGCATGGTTGTGGTGTCACACATGGATGCTGGTTCCACCTGCATGTATCTGCACTATGTACATGTGCATGTGTGTGTATTTGACAAGTGTGCAACTGTGATACACCATGGATGCATGTGACACTGACCTATAGGAGGCTGATTGGCAGATGTGACATGGATGGCGATGTTATCACTGCGACAGGTGGTGGAGATGTACAGATGCATGTATGTCTGGTGGTGTGTGTGCATGTGTTCTGCACTCCCCGTGTTGCATGTGACGTCAGGATAACCTTCGGCTGCTCATGCTGTTGTTTGTGTATGGATGGTGCTGCCTGGTGCAACATTCCAGGTGATTTGCTCATGTGTGTGAGTTGAAATGATATGTGTGTTGGGGAGTGTGATGCCATGTCTGAAGTTTGACACTGCCACTCATATGCAACTGTCATGTGTGTATCAGACCATGGTACAGTGCTCTGATGCCTGTGTTCTATCTCTCCCTGTCTGCAGCACCAACTGATGAAGAGGGCGGAGACAGTGCTGTGGAGCAAAGCGGCAGGGATCGCCCCACCAGACGGAGACGCAAGGCCCGGCTCCCCTCCCATGTTGTCATCTCGTCGGGGAGTGAGGAGTCTGGTGCCACATCCGTGGCTGCAGCTGCCGAGGGTAGGTCCAAGAGGCGGAGGTCGGAGGTGGACTCCTCGGCAGCAGAAGGGGCATCTGAGAAACCCACAGGGTCCGATGGAGGAAGATGGCACAGAGTCATCCAGGTTGGTGTGGGGTTTGGTTGAGAGGAGGCTGTGGAAGGGACACACACGGGGTCTGGAGGGGGGGATTCCACTGGTGCTAGTGGTGCAGTCCAGGGGCAGGGACAGGAGGCATCACAGTCTGCCGCGGAGGTGCCTGTGTGTAATCCTGTCCCCGATACTGTGACTGCATCATCCCGCACCAGCAGGGATGCGTTCGTCCAGACCTGTTTTCAGGGAGGGGATGAGCGCACAACAACTGGCCTTCCTCACCCTGCGGACGTGGCAATCCGGGACCGGGTTGAGCCTGTCCTGGCTGGGATGGCGTTGCGTCAATGGGGCATGCGAGATGACCTGCAGAGTTTTCGTGAAGACTCTGCATGTTATCTTGGAAGCCTCTTTGACCGCGTCGACCTACTGGGGCGGGTCACCAGTGCTGGATTCCTCCGTGTGCTGGACCTTGATCCGACCCCCTTCTCAACTGAACCCCCTATGCTCCAGTCGTCCTCCGTGCCATCTTCCGGCCCAAGTATCACCTGGGCACCCTGTGGAGCTGCCTCTGACCCAGCGGCCAGGCTGGTGGAGGACACATCCCTGCCACAGTCGGGAGTCGGAAGTCCAGCAGGGGTGGCCACCCCAACAATAGGACCCCAGCAGGAGGAGCGCTTGTAGGCATTAAGAGCCAGGGCACAGGCACGGCAGCAGCAGGCTCAAGGTGGGAGCGATGATGGCTCGGGCCATCAACATCAGAGGGGCAGGCATCAGCCGGAGGGTAGAAGGACCCTGGATTGGGAGTGTCTTCCGTGTGGCAGCGGTTGGGCCAGCAGATAGATGTGGAGCGGCGGGGGGCGGAAGAGGCATGGCTCACTATGGTCAGGGCGGAGAACTCCATGCGCAGGGTGCTGAGGCGGGCTGAGTGCCTTGAGGCAATTCGCAGGGAGTTGGAGGTGGACATGGCTTTATCCCTGCGAAACCTCAGGGACATGGAGCAGGCCCGCCCACAGGACGTGGAACGGGAGTCGATGCCCTGGCCCGGGAAATCAACAAGTAAGCCGTAGGACTTGCCCGCCGCCATTGTATATAAATAATTAGTGTTAGGTTTCCATTCTGTTTTTATTTAATTTGGGGCGCTTGGACAATGCCCCACCTTTTTGTATATAGTTGTTCATTATATGTTTTTTTTGTAGGTTTCCTTTCAATGGTTGGGCTCATGGACCATGGATTTGTACTTTGTATATAGTTGGACAATGGATTTCACTTAATTTCTATTTTTTTTTACCATGGATCAATGGATTTGTCTTATTTGTTTCCTTTGGATTTGATTTGCGGGACAGACTCTTTGGACTCATCTTCATTTGGATTGATTTGGATTCTTCTTTCACACATTTTTTTTTAATTATTATTTTGGACAAGCAACATTTTCCTTATTATTTCCATTATTGTGTGATTTCATTTCATTACCTTGCTGTTGTGTTTAATACATTTTTGTTCATACTTCAATGTGTGCTATTCTCTCTTTGGTGTCATGCATGTCACGATGTGGGTTTTCTGATTCACTTGCACCCATTGTGTGGGTGTGATGGACATGTATTGATGTGCATACTTGCCATTTGGGATCTATCATGACATGGGGATTTCAATGTGGGGTGCATGTAATGCTTGATTGGGTGTATGGACTGGAGTGGCGTGGGGTGGGATTTGGGTGGACATAAGGGCCAGGAGTGTGTATCTTGATGACGTGTTGGGGTGGAGACACGAGTCGGGGCCTGCTGGTAGGTGCCCGTCACTGCTGGGTGGGTGGGGGTGCAGGGGAACATGAGTCAGGGCCTGCTGGCAGGTGCCTGTCACTCCTGGGTGAGTGGGATGCAGGAGGACATGAGTCGGGGCCTGCTGGCAGGTACCTGTCACTGCTGGGTGGGTGGGGGTGCAGGGGGACATGAGTCGGGGCTCGCAAGTGTGCTCACAAATTCATGTGGTCTGCCTGCAGGGCATGGTGAGGGTTGTAGGGTAGTCCCCTGTGGTGTAGGCTGCCTGCAGGGCATGGGGAGGGTTGTAGGGTAGTCCCATTTGGTGTGGGCTGCCTGCAGGGCATGGGAAGGGGGTAAACGGCACACCCTGGAGGGCCCACGATGCCGAATCACATGGGAAACTTCCAGCGCACCCCCCAAATACATGTACCCCGCTCGCACAGGTCCTATCGCGTGTGAAACTTCCTGTGCACCCCCCAATACACATAACCTGCTCGCACAGGGCCTATTGCGTGTGATACTTCCCGCACACCCCCCAAAACACGTACCCCGCTTGCACAGGGCCTATCACATGTGAATTTTCCCGCGCACCCCCCAATACACATACCCTGCTCGCACAGGGCCTATTGCGTGTGATACTTCCCGCACACCCCCCAATACACGTACCCCGCTTGCACAGGGCCTATCGCATGTGAATCTTCCCGCGCACCCCCCCAATACACGTACCCCGCTCTTACAGGGCCTATCGCATGTGAAACTTCCCGCGCACCCCACAAATACACGTACATGGCTCGCACAGGGCCTATCACGTGTGAAACTTCCCACACACCCCAATACACGTGCCCCGCTCGCACAGGGCCTGTCGTGTGTGAAACTTCCTGCGCACACCCCCAAATACACGCACGGGGAGTTTTACACGCGTTTTCGCTAGCGCGAGCAGGGTACATATATTCAGAGGGGTGCACGGGGAGTTTTACACACGTTTTCGTGGTTGGGGGGCAGTATGGTGGTCCACTGGCCTTTGCGCCATGTACTGGAAATCCAGTACAAATGTGTGCTGTTCATGCAGGGTCGCTGCTGCAGGGTCGCTGCTCCCCTCTGCGCCACGGCTGGTTATGGATGTTGAAATGATGAATACGCTGTGCGCTGAAATGGGTTTTGGCACATGCAGATGGCGCAGACTGCCGGACACGCACACTGTGCACCACTTGTGCGCTGATTTTTATGAATTACCCCCTAAATGTCGGGGGGGCAATTGAAAGCCAAGGGATTTGCTACTGATGTATCGTATCTTAACCCAAACCAAACTGCATTATTTCAATGTGCCTTCAAGGCCAAATATGTATTGTTATATTGTTTGGAAAAACAACAAACTATGTAATTTTTCTAACACAATTACTCTCCAAATTGCAGTTTACTCACATATTGTGCACTCTGCGCTGAGAATCTAAAATACATGTTTGTTCCCAGCTGTTTATGTTTGTTTATCTCGTGACAGGAAAGTCACCACTGTAGGCCATCATTAGACAAGGGGCATACCATCACCCCCATCCATGCAGAAAAGGAATAGCCTCTTCTTGAAGATAGCTAGATTTATTCACCTGCCCTGTCTAAATACAGAGACTTAACAGGAATTTGTGCGCAGGTTCATTTGCAAATTCCAAAGACACATCTTCTGTCCTTCTCACTGGTAATTGGATATGTGTTATTTTCGCAAGGCATACATATCTGCAGGAGGCAATTTCAACTTTTGAGGTTTGCCTGTGGCTTCGGAACAGCCTTGTACTAAAAAGAAAACAATACACCAAGCCCCTTTGCCTTGCCTATCTGCTCAGGAAAGTGAGAAGGTTAACCTACCCTCTCCTTCCCCTCCCATTTAGAAAGAGGTGTGTCATTCTTCCATAGTACCTATAATTCCTATTACTTCTGGTTCCTATACCAGGACCCCAGTATCATTTGAGAATGTCAGAAAAGAAAAATATGAACTTAAAATAGAGGGACCCTTGGTACAGACAAAATGCATGTGAACCTTCCCGCGCACCCCCCAATACACGTACACCACTCGCACAGGGCCTATCGCGTGTGAAACTTCCCGCGCACCCCCCCAATACACGTGCCCCGCTTGCACAGGGCCTATAGCATATGAAACATCCTGCGAACCCCCCAAATACACATACCTTGCTCGCGCAGGGCCTATCGCGTGTGAAACTTCCCACGCACCCGCCAAATACACGTACCCTGCTTGTACAGGGCCTATCGCATGTGAATCTTCCCGCGCACCCCCCCCCAATACACATACCCTGCTCGCACAGGGCCTATTGCGTGTGAAACTTCCTGCACACCCCCCAAATGCACGTACCCCGCTCGTACAGGGCCTATCGCGCATGAAACTTCCCGCACACCCCCCAAATACACTTGCCCCGCTTGCACAGGGCCTATAGCGTGTGAAACATCCCGCAAACCCCCCAAATACACATAACCTGCTCGCACAGGGCCTATTGCATGTGATATTTCCCGCACACCCCCCAATACACGTACCCCCCTTGCATAGGGCCTATCGCATGTGAAACTTCCCGCACCCCCCCAAATACACGTACCTGGCTCGCACAGGGACTATCACATGTGAAACTTCCCACACACCCCAATACACGTGCCCCGCTCGCACAGGGCCTATTGTGTGTGAAACTTCCTGCGCACACTCCCAAATACACGCACTGGGAGATTTACATGCGTTTTTGCTAGCGCGAGCGGGGTACATATATTCAGAGGGGTGCACGGGGAGTTTTACACACGTTTTCGTGGTTGGGGGGCAGTATGGTGGTCCACTGGCCTTTGCGCCATGTACTGGATTTGTGCGCTGTTCATGGCGCGCGGGGTTGGGGGCGTAACTGCCACTGCTGCAGGGTCGCTGCTGCAGGGTCGCTGCTCCACTCTGCGCCACGGCTGGTTATGGATGTTGAAATCCATGAATACGCTGTGCGCTGAAATGGGTTTTGGCGCATGCAGATGGCGCAGACTGCCGCACACGCACACTGTGCACCACTTGTGCGCTGATTTCTATGAATTACCCCCTAAATGTCAGGGGGGCAATTGAAAGCCAAGGGATTTGCTACTGATGTATCATATCTTAACACAAACCAAACTGCATTATTTCAATGTGCCTTCAAGGCCAAATATGTATTGTTATATTGTTTGGAAAAACAACAAACTATGTAATTTTTCTAACAAAATGACTCTCCAAATTGCAGTTTACTCACATATTGTGCACTCTGCGCTGAGAATTTAAAATACATGTTTGTTCCCAGCTGTTTATGTTTGTTTATCTCGTGACAGGAAAGTCACCACTGTAGGCCATTATTAGACAAGGGGCATTACCATCACCCCCATCCACGCAGAAAAAGAATAGCCTCTTCTTGAAGATAGCTAGATTTATTCACCTGCCCTGTCTAAATACAGAGACTTAACAGGAAATTGTGAGCAGGTCCATTTGCAAATTCCAAAGACACATCTTCTGTCCTTCTCACTGGTAATTGGATATGTGTTAATTTCGCAAGGCATACATATCTGCAGGAGGCAATTTCAACTTTTGGGGTTTGCCTGTGGCTTCGGAACAGCCTTGTACTAAAAAGAAAACAATACACCAAGCCCCTTTGCCTTACCTGTTCTGCTCAGGAAAGTGAGAAGGTTAACCCACCCTCTGCTCCCCCTCCCATTTAGAAAGAGGTGTGTCATTCTTCCATAGTACCTCTAATTCCTATTACTTCTGGTTCCTATACCAGTACCCCAGCATCATTTGAGAATGTCAGAAAAGAAAAATATGAACTTAAAATAGAGGGACCCTTGGTACAGACAAAATGCATGTGAACCTTCCCGCGCACCCCCCCAATACACGTACACCACTCGCACAGGGCCTATCGCGTGTGATACTTCCTGCGCACCCCCAAAATACACGTACCCCGCTCGTACAGGGCCTATCGCGTGTGAAACTTCCCGTGCACCCCCCAATACCCATGCCCCGCTTGCACAGGGCCTATAGCGTGTGAAACATCCCGCAAACCCCCCAAATACACATACCCCCCTCGCGCAGGGCCTATCGCGTGTAAATCTTCCCGCGCACCCCCCAAATACACGTACCCCTCCCGCACAGGGCCTATCGCATGTGAAACTTCCCGCGCACCCCCCAATACACTTACCCTGCTCGCACAGGGCCTATCGCGTGTGAAACTTCCAGCGCACCCCCCAATTACACGTACCCGGCTCGCACAGGGCCTATCACGTGTGAAACTTCCCACACACCACAATACACGTGCCCCGCTCGCACAGGGCCTATCTCGTGTGAAACTTCCCTTGCACCCCCCAAATACACATACCCCGCTCGCACAGGGCCTATCGCATGTGAAACTTCCCACGCACACCCCCAAATACACGCACAGGTAGTTTTACATGCGTTTTCGCTAGCACGTGCGGGGTACATATATTCAGAGGGGTGCATGGGGAGTTTTACACATGTTTTCGTGGTTGGGGGGCAGTATGGTGGTCCACTGGCCTTTGCGCCATGTACTGGATTTGTGCACTGTTCATGGCGCACGGGGCGGGTTGGGGGCGTAACTGGCACTGCTGCAGTGTCGCTGCGCCACTCTGCGCCACGGCTGGTTATGGATGTTGAAATCCATGAATACGCTGTGCGCTGAAATGGGTTTTGGCGCATGCAGATGGCGCAGACTGCCGCACGCGCACACTGTGCACCACTTGTGCGCTGATTTCTATGAATTACCCCCTAAATATCGGGGGGGGCAATTGAAAGCCAAGGGATTTGCTACTGGTGTATCATATCTTAACCCAAGCCAAACTGCATTATTTCAATGTGCCTTCAAGGCCAAATATGTATTGTTATATTGTTTGGAAAAACAACAAACTATGTAATTTTTCTAACAAGATTACTCTCCAAATTGCAGTTTACTCACATATTGTGCACTCTGCACTGAGAATTTAAAATACATGTTTGTTCCCAGCTGTTTATATTTGTTTATCTCGTGACAGGAAAGTCACCACTGTAGGCCATCATTAGACAAGGGGCATTACCATCACCCCCATCCACGCAGAAAAGGAATAGCCTCTTCTTGAAGATAGCTAGATTTATTCACCTGCCCTGTCTGAATACTGAGACTTAACAGGAAATTGTGCGCAGGTCCATTTGCAAATTCCAAAGGCACATCTTCTGTCCTTCTCACTGGTAATTGGATACGTGTTATTTTCGCAAGGCATACATATCTGCCGGAGACAATTTCAACTTTTGCGGTTTGCCTGTGGCTTCGGAACAGCCTTGTACTAAAAAGAAAACAATACACCAAGCCCCTTTACACCAGGCCCCTTTGCCTTGCGTGCTCTGCTCAGGAAAGTGAGAAGGTTAACCCACCCCCTCCTCCCCCTCCCATTTAGAAAGAGGTGTGTCATTCTTACATAGTACCTCTAATTCCTATTTCTTCTGGTTCCTATACCAGTACCCCAGTATCATTTGAGAATGTCAGAAAAGAAAAATATGAACTTAAAATAGAGGTACAGACAAAATAGGAACTGTGATCAAATCCGAATCTCATTAGTGGGATACTGTAATGGCTGCTGCATACACAAAAAACCTTTGGCTAAAGGAAGTCCTTGAAGTCATGGTTGGACAGAAATGCTCTGCCAATAATTTCTAAAACATTTTCAAAGCAGCCAATATATCTGCTTTTGACATATAGAAATGTAGGCATTGTTTCAAATCATCTACACAAAAAAGGATAATCCTTAACGTTTGCAAAGTAAGATCTATTGGATTTGCCAGTGCATGTTGAACAGGGCACCATGTACAAATGTTGCTTTGTTTTAAGCATGTGTATTATTAAAGACATGGAGATATTTATATTTTGAAAGCATACAATTATGCATATTAATAGGTTATGCACAATATCATCAAGAGACATGGGGCAATCAGGCATGGAAATATAATTTTAAATGTACCTGGTTGTATTAAGTTGTTTGTATAATTCAATCAGGTGAGAACTATTCATCCTGCATCCGGGCTCTCTCAAGCAGACAAATAGAGCAATGAGCAAATATTGTCCATGTGGTTGGTCTTTTATTCACTTAGCTTGAGGCCACACATATTAAGAACCATGGTTAGCCGTTCCCATCGCCACCAGGGCAGATAACCGTAATGCACCGATGCCCGTGGAGAAGATGAGCCAATTCACTTGTTACCAGGCCTCTGAACTTGTTTTACATAGTGATGTGTAAAATTTCTCAATTATGCATTTACCAGCCTTTATGAAATTGTGCAATCTATTTCAGGATTGTCATAAAACTTTCTAACTTAAAAATAAAATAGTGAATTTGTGACAAATTAATTGTGTAAACCCTACAACATTGTTGGAGAAAAGTCAACAAAGGAATTGTTGATGGAGATTTTGTTAGCAAACAAAGTGAAAGTTTTGCTAAAATGATCTGCAACAATAGTACATGTCCTGGTTTCGTTTTCCAGCAAAGTAGTGGAAACCTCAAGCAAATACATTTGAACTAGATTTCCACTTATTTAGTTGATGAGAACAAATCCTGTACATTTCTTTTTGCAGGGTGCATTTTCAGCAAACTAATTGCACATTCTTTACTAAAGGTTTCTATTTATTAGTTTCTGCTTTTGTTTTTTTTTTTTTAGTAAATTAAGTGAACATTCTTTAATAAAGATTTCAACACATTTTTGGGAAAATGAATCTTTCTTTCAAGACTGTTGACAGAGACCTAACTGGACAAAGAGTAATAATGTCTACAAAGTGAAAAAATAAAGAGGTTTTTGTAGAGCAGTAATGTCATTGAACGATTATCTCCTTGTAGTGCAGGTGGAGTCTGAGGCACTGTCCTTGCATCTTGCACGACTAAGAACACAAGCCGCTAGCCAATGGGTTGAACTAATTGTTGTGAAAGTCATGTCCGTGGTAGCCTTTCATTTTGCAAAGCTGGGCTATTATTTACTGCAAGGCTGTGACAGGTTTCTCCTGTCTATCTATTCTGGTTTGGCTTCCATGATCCTTTGGATAGCCCTCCCACTGAAAGAACGGATGACTCTCTTATTCCCTCTCCCTTACCTTATACCGTTAATCCCTAGGTCACATGGTCTCCTTCCCTTGACTAGCCTGCCTCTTCTTTGACCAGCAGAAGAGATTTTAAATTTGCATTTTCTCACCAACCCTCCTAAAAAGGATTCCTATTACCTTTCTTCTTCATTTAGACAGACTCATCTATGGACCCACATAGGCTTTGATTATTTGGCGGTCAGGGGGATCTGGCATGTTTTCGCACCAGATCTGCACTTTGCCAGTTACCATTCCAGCATAACCCTCACCCATTGATAAATTGAGTACCATGAAGTGGGGTGATATTATCACTTATTTTTACAGTACTAGAAGAGAGAGGGATCACAGCCCTGCTACAGAAAGTAGTCATGTATGAAGGATTGCATAGCAGCCCGATAGTCTAAGTCGCTCTACATGAAATCTGTCAGAAATTCTACTTTTCTGAAAAACGCCTCCTGCAACTAATTCACAGAAATATGTTAGTTTCCGTAACAATGTGCCCGATTCACAAACCTTTTTTCAATGGGCTACGCCCATTGAAAACTCTGTGTCAATCAGCCCAATGTTTTATGTTAGATGTCTCTGCAGCTCCTACAGAACTACAGAATATAACAGCTAAGGAATGAAAAGTGCAATTAGTAGAATTCAACGCATGCCCACCCAAACCTCCTGAGCTACATTAAGTGCACATGACAATGTCATCTTTACTTCTCCTTTACCTGAACCCGGTGCGCTGTCTTCTTCACTTGACATGATTCAGCTGTCTTTTATTGCTCTCTTCTTTTCTGGTTCACTTCAGGGTTTGCAGGGGGTGATGGCATGGCGGTAAATGAAAGCGGCATCTATATACCTTCAACAGACCACTCCCCTTAATCAAGCAAATGCACATTAACGGATCAGCGAACTGAAGGGTGGGTTGTGCAAATATGTTTCCTCACCTAAAAAGCAGTTTATCTTTGATCTATTTGTAAATGAATATGCACTGTGTACAATAGCGATAAGGAGATACAGATCCACACTAATGGGAAGTTGTCCATTGCTTGCTACAATGTTTAGGTTGCAAAATTTGCTTAGAGTTTCCAAAAAAGTTATACAAATGAGAGAGCCGTTCCTTCATGCAACAGTAGCTGGCATGCCGATTTGGCTATGTAATACGCTACTCAATTGCGGGGTGGGGGAGGGTTGCACTCTAAGTGTTAAAACATGTAATACCTAATTCATGGACATTTTCACGCAGTGCAAAGTGACTTTGAACGGCCAACAAACACGTTGAACAGGCCCTGATTCACAGACTGGTGAAAAGTGTAATTTTGCAGAGCAAGGTCACGGTGCAAAGAGTACTTTTGCAGTGCAAAGTCACTTTGCAATGCGATAAAAGTGCCATGATTTAGGGCCTTTGGGTTCATGATGAGATGGGCAATAATGGTAAACATGTTGAGATTTTATGAATACCGCCCTTTTTCCCGTACGCAATATTCAGAGTTGGGTTAGGAAACACCTTCATTGGTATTCTCATGGAACACCACCAGAGACATTATGAGTAGGATTTCTGAAAGGACAATCCATTCATGTTTTACTTCATCCAAAGGGGAGGTCAACATTTTGAATTGACCCTAAAAATGTACTTATTTTACTGCACTGAAGATAAGCACAGGCACTTCTCTTGATTATAGTAAAAAAAGGGTTTAGAATGCCTATGAGAAGAGAGTGAAAAGGAGGGCTTTGCTGATGACCACACTCATTTAATGAATAAAGGAGTTGCATAAAAACAATGTAGTATGGAAGTGGTATTCATTTCCACTATACATTATTGATTTCCACCATGAATGATTGTGATAATTGATCAAATTTAGTGGATCCACTCCCTCATTAGTTAGTACTGGGCCGGGTGCTAACCTGTTATGTGGGCGGGAATATGTGTGTGTGTGTGGCGTGTGTGTATGTGGGAGTGTGTGTGTGGGCGTGCATGACTGTGTGTGAGTGTATGTGTGTATGTTGGTATTGAAAGTTCACTATACATTTGAAGTCTAGTTGGAAGGATGGGGCTACTCCTGAGGTGAGTATTGGTGGTCTGAACATGCCTGCTCATCGGTGTCCCTGCAGGTTGCTCTGTCCAAACTGATAGAAAAACACATCTTTGCTATTATAGAAATGATCCATGAATGGCTGCGGGCTCCTTGTTCATAGTATTATTGTGACACTTGACACGCTCTGCAGCCCGGCACATATTTACAGGCTGATTCATGAAATTTTTGCGCCGAAAAACGGGGATTTGTGCGCCATTCTGGCCGCAAATCCCCATTTGTTAAACAGGGATTTGCGGGCAGAATGGCGCACAAATCTACGTTTTTTGGTGCAAATAATTCCATGAATCAGCCTGTAAATATGTGACGGATATGCTGCCAAGAAGTCGCACAGAAACAGTTTTTATATCATCCCTCTTCCACCAGAATAAAATATGTGCAATTTCTTTGAAACTTAATTACGTGGGTTTACTGTAGACATGTAAGATTGAAAAGCAGCACAAAATGAAGGTTTCAGAATCTGAAAAGATATAACGGTGCAAGCGCCCAATTGTGTGGGTGCTCAGTGCATTATTTATTCTTCATATAACTTATTTTGCTGGTTGCAGCATTAACCTTACAAATAGGTCACATCAATTTAATCTAATTTTCTTCTAAAGCATAACTTTATGTGATTACTTGTTTACAATCAAATGGGTGCATGTGTATAATGCATGTCTTTCTCCACCACTGATCTAGAGCTACAATTCTGTTTCAACACATCAGTATTATAACTTACTGGGTGACAGGGTGTCACATTTTAAGACACCCCTTATTGGAGAAGTACTTCACATATCACCACTTTACCTCATGGCACTGTGAATCCCCTTAAGGCATATAGTAACATTTGAAACTAAAAACTAGCTTGGTGGAACCACTGACCAAATGTTGCAACACATCACTACCACCGGGAAGTATCCTGACGTCACTAAAGACTGCCACCATAACACTCCTCCTAGAAAAGTTGAGTGCAGAACCAGAGATACACAAAAACTACAGACCCAAATCTAACATTTCTATCATTGCTAACATCATGGAAAAGATACCTATTACCCAACTGGGCCACCACAGAGAAGAGAACCTCCCGCTTCATGACAATCCATCTGCTATTCGGTCAAGCAAGATTTCGATAACAGATCTCATTTTCGTGAAAGATGAAATTCTGCAAGCACTTGATAACAGTTCACGGACAGCCATAGTGCTCATTTATCATTCCGCTGCCTACGATACTGTGACCATTAGAAACTAACACAGACATTAACTTTTAAGCTGGGAATAAACGCCAGTGCCTTGCAGTGGGTCACCAACTACCTTGCGATCACACCCTGAGCGTTTACATGGGATACATCAGTTGAAAAATACCCCTTTTGAAGTATGGTGTCTCCCAGGGCTCTATTTTATCCTCATGATTATATTATACTTACATTAGCTCCCTAGCAGAAATTATTGAACTGTTTTCTTAATCATCCCAATAGTATATGGGTGATTATGCACTACTCTTGGACTTAGACCTTAATAATAACAATCACAATTAAAATGAAGTCCTCCAAAGAATACAGGATTGGACCATATACAATAATCTCTGCTTTAACATCTCTAAAACAGAGATAACCTTCTTTGGGATCTCAACCCCAGCAGCATTACCTTGCAAATGGCCACCCCTAATGGGTATGGCACCCACCGTGTTGGATCAGGTAAAGAATCTAAATGTAATTTTCAACACTACGCTCTCGCTACATGCACAAGTAGGCACACAAGTTCATAAATCACACTTCCTGAGGAAGAATCATTCCCTACTTTTAAATAGCAAAGAAAATGGGGGTGACCAGAGCCCTTGTCCTCTATTGTATAGATTATTGTAATAGTCCCTGTGCTGCACTAAACAAAAACAACTAAACCAACTGCAAAGCATCCAAAATAAAGCAGCTAGTCTTAATTTGTGCCTCAAAAGCCTTCACATGACAAGGCTGCGATGATGAGCGAAGCAGGTGTGCAGGAGACGCTGACCGACTATACGTAGCACACTTTGCTACGTCCATGCTTCCGTGCCTATAAGAACAGAGTTTACGGACCCTCTGTGGCAAAGCCCTCGCAGGACAAGGCCACTGTGTTGCGTGACGCAGATGTGCAGGAGACGCTGCCCGACTATACGTAGCATGCTTTGCTACGTCCACTCTTCTGTGCCTATAAGATCCGAAGTACAGACCCTCTGTGGCAAAGCCCTCGCAAGAGAAGGCCGCAGTGTTGAGTAACGCAGATGGTTGGTGGCAATGAAGTTGCGGCATAGACAATGAGTGTGGACGACCTCACCCGCCTGTCTGTGGCCGCCAGGTAAGAAGGTGTGGGGAAAGTTAGCTTGTAACAATGCTCGCAAGCCCCCTGTCCTGGTGCCCCTTCTCACTCTTGCACATGTGTGGTTTCCCCGTAACAGGTCCTCGTACCCCTTTGCCCCCCCTGCTTACTTGTGCACCCTTGCATGCACTCCCTTGCAAATATAGGCCACATTTGCTCCCTTGCAACTTTAGCGGCGGGTCCCCCTTCGCATCTTAAGCCACGTGCACACCCTTGCAACATAGGCTACGGGTGCCCACTTGCAATTTAGGCTGCATGCGCTCCCTCGCAACTTAGGCCACGAGAGCCCACTCGCAACTTAGGCCGCATGCGTTCCCTCTCTACTTGGCCGCATGAACCCCTCCTTCTCTTAGTCACTTTGTTCCCTCACATCTTAGGTCCCCGCACTCCCTGTGATCCCTTTCCTCCCCTCTCATCTAAGCTTCCTCCCTCCCTTGATCTATTGTGTACTGTTCTTGAAGTTTTGTTGCTCCATGGTTTTTGGCTTACATTGTCATTGCCTGCATTCTTTTGCTGTACATTCATACTTCTAGGCTCCTTTTGTGATTGACCATGTGCATCCTCCTTTGCTCTGATTTGTGTTGTTCTCCTTTCTCCGATATTGCGCTGTTCCCCACGGTTCTTGCAACACACTACACTGCCTGTTTCTTCCAATCTAGGTCTCCTTCTGTGCTCACTGCTTTGTTGTTGGTGCTTATTCTTTCTACCCTTCTAGGTCCCCTGCTGTGTTCTGTGCTTTGCTGTTGATTCTTTACATCTGCATATTTTTTCTTCTAGGTTCCCTATTGTGTGCTGTACTTTTCTGTTGACTATGTATTGCATCTGATTTCTCTTGTCCGTTGCTTCTTGTCCATTGTTTCCCCCCTCTTTTTGTGTCCCCACTGGTGTCTCCCCCGCCTGCCTGTTCCACAGCGCTACCCCGGCCTCGGCTTGGGCTCCCCTCTCTCCGCCCCACTCTTCCTCTCTGCTCCCTCTTTGGTGCTATCTGTCTCACCTATCTTCTCTAACTGCTTTTCTATTCACTATCCTATCCCTCTCATTAAGTCTAGCAGGAAGAAGCTCAAAAAGGACATCCTGTTCTCCATACCAGGCCTCCCTTTCACTGATACCTACACCAGTGCTACCTCAAGACAGACCCTTAATGACATCCTATTTATCATTCCCTCTTGAAGCCTATGGGCCACTTATATGGTCTTTGTTCTCTCTCCTTTTTTATCTTCTCCCATTAATGGTGGCACCCAGTTGGAGGCCCTCCTGGCCCCCATCCACTCCTCCAAAACCACCATTAATGTCTACTTAGAAGGAATCATCTTGGTCCAGGGCCCTCAGGCCAACCTCCTCCTTTTTGATAGACGCTTCCCATGCCTTATCAACTTCCTTTCCTCTCCTGCTATCCCTTCTTTCCCCTATATGGCTCCTCTGCCACCTCCATCCTCTGCCACCTTTCTGGCCATGCTGTTGCCTCCTTCCTCTGCCACCCCTCAGGCACCCTCTTCCCCCTCCCTTGCTTCCTTGCTTTCTCCTTCTTCCTCCTCTGCCCATCCTCGGGCACCTCCAACACTTCCGCCAGGCGTACCTCTGACATGTACCCCTCCATGGAAGTCCTTCAAAGGGGGAAACCGGCTCCATCTTGCTACTCTCAACTCTTGTTCAGATATCAAATACTCCTCTGACATCTGCTGTCTCCTGGAAGAATTTGATTTGGATGAACTCGGTTTCACCGAGACTTGTTTCACAGCCAGCTCTGCCACGAGCTTTGACACTCTCCATCCTGATGGCTACAAGATCCTCTCTGAACCCAGAACCAACTGTCCCAGTGGAGGTGTACCCTGATCTTCCCTGAGTGGATCCTGCTTCTATCATTCCTATGCAGGACTTCTCCGCTTTCGAATGCCAGGCCTGCAGGCTCTCCATCTCTCCTGGCCTCTCTCTCACCGTGGCCACTATCTACAGGCCATCTGGCCAGGTGGCCCTATTCCTCTCTGAGTGGGCTGACCTCTCCTCCTCTGTCCTTGCCTCTACCTCTCACCTTCTCCTCCTCAGAGAGCTGAACATCCACCTGGAAGCCACTTGCCCTTCTTCAGGACTCTTTCACAACCTCTGCGACTCTCTCGCTCTATATATAATTTTTTACCTGGCCTGACTCACTCTGCAGGGCAAACCCTGGATGTTCTGATCTCCTCAGACCTCCCCTCCTCTAACTCTCTCACTGCTCCTCTCTCCTGAAGTGTTCACTTTCTCTTTTCCTCCCAACTCTCTATCTTTACCTCTCAGGCCAAGCCGACTCCAGCACTGCCACCTACCTTCTTGGTCATCTGACCCATGAAGCGTGTGTCAGTTGAGGCTTTCATTGCTGCTATCATCCCTCCTTCTGCACCTTTGGCTGACTCACAGCCTGACATAGCCCTATCTAACCTTCATCTCTCTATCTCTAACACTCTTGATGTCCTTGCCCCTGTCATGAGGATCTGTTTGTAGCCCAAATCCAAGTGCAACTCTTGGTACGACTCTGACCTCGTCACCCTTAAACTCAAGTGTAGGTGGCTGAAAGGAAGTGGAGGGCATCAGGTGCACCCCCTAACAAACTGGCCTGCCACCCACTCCAAAGGCAATATAGAGAGTCTCTGTCCTCGCTAAGAAGAGAGCCCACATCCAAGCCTGCATCTCAGCGGCATTTAAGAACTTAGTCAAACTCTTCAAAATCTGCAAGGAGTTGTCCAATCCTGCTGTAGCGTCTTCCTCTCTTTTTCCTTCCCAGGCCCTCTGCATGGTCTTGGCTTATCATTTCATCACTAAAACTCAGACATCCTGTCCACCCTCTCTTCCTCTACCTCCTCCTCCAATCCTGGCCCGACTATGGCCATCTCTCCTTTTTCCTCATTTCCCTTGTTCACCCCAATCAATGTTTCTAGACAAGTCCGATCTATGAAAGCCTTGTCAAAGCAGGTTCTCCCCTGCTCACCCAGAACCATCAAGGACCACATTGACACCCTTTCTCCAGCCTTGGCCGATTTCTGCAATCACTCTTTTGCCACTGGAACATTCCCCTCTCCCTTTATTAACTCCATTGTGCACTCCCTTCTAAAGAAGCCCTCTGCCGATCCTCCCTTTCTGGCTAACTATCGCCGATCTCCATCACTCCTCTCCTGGGCAAATTCTTGGAAAAGCTGGTCATCTCCCAGCTTCATCTGCATACCAAATTTGTTGGTTGTCTCCATGACCATCAGTCTGGCTTCAGAGCTGCTAGAAGCACTGAAACTGCTCTCCTGAACACCCGTGAAAGCCTGCTCCCTAACCTTGACTCTAACCTTCCTTCTGTTCTCATTCTCCTTGAACTTTCTTCCGCTTTTGATATGGTAAACCGTGCCTTCCAGCTCAATTACCTCTGTGAGTTCCTGGGTATAACTGATCAGGCCCTGGCCCGGCTGGCCTCCTTTCTCACTGACCGACCCTCTCAGGTCCAACTGAGGTCTTTCCTCTCTTCTTTCTCTCTCTCTCCTTGTGGTGTTCCACAGGTGCCTAACCTTTCTCACTGGCTTTTCAGCCACTACCTGGCAACTCTTGCCCAATGCATCGATAATGTCTGCTCCAATTTTTAGTGTTATGCGGATAACAGCCAGCTCTCTTTCAAGCTTCCCTCAGCTGCCTCTTCCCCTTCTCTCATACCAGACTGTCTGGCCGCAATTCAGGAATGGTGTGCAGCTAATGCCACTGTACAAGAGGGCGGAGCGACCTCTGATGGGCCCATGGGATCAGAGCTCACCCTCGAGTACCTTATGATGAGATAGCTGCACCTCGAGGTGGATGGAGTGCAGGATTCTCTTACTCCAACACAAATCAATAAGGACAACTCAATGGTTTGGCAAAGGGAAGTCAGTTTAATGACAAGTACAAAAAACGGGGAAACAACAGGAAATCTTCAGTGATGCGATCGCCCGTCTTGCTTCAACTTCCAAATTCTTCTTTCAGACAGCATAGTTACAGCAAATTTTCGTCATCAGTGACGTGTAACACTCAAAATGTTGTCATGCACTTCTATTGGGTTCAAAGATAACTTAAGTATAGGTACTATATTTGTATATGGTAACGGAGTGTGAGGATTGGATAACTCTTATCAGGTGGGCGTCTAAGCCCATCCCTCTACATCACTTGTGCTAAACGTCACAAAAAGTACAACGTCTCATTGGTTCTACTAGCTATAGGACCCTTGATTATTTGGTCCATTGTGATTGGGTCGGTTAGACCCCTAGGCATAAATCTCCACTTTAATTAGCAGCATGCAGAATGATCACCCAGATGCGGTATGCCCCAAGATTCACCCTGCCTCCCTTCCATCAATCAGTACTTTAGGGTTATGTGTCAATTAGTTGACCAAGGATGGCCTCGAAACTGTAGCTTCTTATCAGGAGAGGTTATGGCATCCTCTGGTTTTGGATGACATCAGACGTGGGTACCTCTCCGCGCCTGGCTGGTCACGTGTTAGTGCACCATGAAGCTGCTTAATTTTCCTTCTATTTGCGTATTTGATTCTCCCTTCAGCCTTGCCACCTGCCTGGGCCTCCTTATCTCAATCTTCACTGGCAGGCTGCTATGCTCTTAAGTTTCGATTCTTCAAAGTTGCCTCTCTCCTCCCTCCTTTGGGTGATCTCGAATTCCCAGGCATGAGCTGCTTCCTGCTAAGTTTAGATTCCGCTCTTTCGTCTGGCTTTGTGCTAGTATATGAATCCTGGTTTGTTTGACCCCTACTGTTCTGAGCTTAATTCTGCTTTGTAAAATTGAGTCTCACTTGTATAATGTGCATCTTTTGAGGTAGATATATAGTTGGCGCTTGCCGCTCTTTTCTTCTACTAAGCATAGCCAGCAGTACTGTTTCCTTAGCTTCTTGCGTTCCAAGACTATTTACAGATGTTTAGCCAGTTGCATATTTCCATCCTCTTTTATGGTTACGCTACATTTCACCATCGTCTCTGCTTTTAAATCCTTTACCTCTTTATTCATATAATTTCATCTTTGGTTGTCATTCTTTGGTTGTTATTTCGTTCATCTGTAAATATGGTTACGCTATATTTCACCATCGTCTCTTCTTTTAAGTCTTTTACCTCTTTATTGATATCATTTAATCTTTGCTTGTCATCCTTTGTTTGTTATTTCGTTCATCTGTAAATCCGTAATGGCCCTTGTGTTGTCAGCATTCGCCTTCGATTAAGGCCCTTTGGGTCTCTTCTGTGACAGTATGTAAGTAGTCTTCATTTCATGTCAGCTGCTGGTACGGTTGTCTCAATGGGTACCGTGCTGCCCATGGTTGTCTGGTTATTGGCACTTCAACAGGTATTGCTCTTCTGATGGGCACTGGGCAGAGCCCGGGTGTTGCTCTCTGTTGGTTTATTTGCTCCTCATACGTCACATATCTCGGCGAGTATGTTCCTGATATTTCAAAATGAGTGGCTGGAGTGCAGGCCATATCTGGGACCACCTCAACACCACTAAGACTGAGATCCTCCTTATCGGAACACCAGCTCCCTCCTTTCCCCTCTCTCTCTTTGGCCGCCCACTCTGGGCCCTCTTTCTGCTCCTAACTGTGAGGCTAAGAACCTTGGTGTCATCTTCAACTCCACCCTCTCTTTCTCTCCTCACATCTCTGATATCTCTAAGAAGTCAAACTATCAGCAGCACCTCCTCAGAGGTATTCTTCCTTTCCCCTACTTCCCCCAGAAGCTCTCTGTCTCCAGAGCTCTGGTTCTCTCTAGGCTGGACTGCTGCAACAGCCTCTTTCTAAACCTGCCTGCCTCTAGTCTCTGACCTCTACAGCTTAACCAGAACAGAACTGCGAGACCTGTCATTGGCCTCAAGCCCAGGGATCGTATCTCACGAGCTCTGAAATCTCTTCACTGGCTCCCTGTTGTGGCAAGGGTGAAGTTCAAGACCTTTTGCCTCGTCCAGAAGGCTTTCTGGGGCATGGGACCACTCTACCTCCAACTCTCTCTTCCTAAACACCTCCCTCCTCAAGCTCTCTGCCCATCCACTTCCAACTCTTGTGGAAACACTTGTGTATAGGCACGTTATAAATGTCATATCATATCACAACAACTCTCTGAGGTTCAGATTCTTTTCCAAGCAGAGAGTTGGGGGCAGATCTCTATCTTCAGCTGGGGCCTACCTCTGGAATAGCCTCCCTGCCTCTCTCAAACTTGAGCACAACCACCTCCGGTTCCAGACGCAACTTCAGAACTTCCATTTCACTTCCACTTTCTCTCTTCATGTCCCCTGCTGATGTCCTGACTGCTCCACACACTGGTTACCTGGCTACCCTCTGAGCTCATGCCCAGGCTCCTGCATGTCCAGTTGCCCTAACACTGCCTCCGGGCTCCCCCAGCACTTATGGTCTGTATCTGCAACCCTACAGTCCCTTCTCTCTGCACTTATAGACCACTCGCTGACTGCACTTATTGAGTTTCATGCCCCCTCACCCCTCGGCACTTCTCCCCTTCCACTTCCCTGCACTTGTGCGATCTGAATGACACAAGGCTTAGTAAGATTGTTGTTTTGTCCTTCCTCTCTTTCCCCTTCCTTGTCTTGATGCGCCTAGAAACACTTGTTTAGAGGTGTGTTATAAATGCTATATCATATCATATCAAACCCTGAGACCATATCTCACCAGGCCCGAACAACATCAGCTAGCTCTCGGTTGCAAAGAAAATAACATACAAAATCAACTATATTACTTTCCAAAATCCCTGATAACAAATGTTCCTATATACAAGAACTCTTACATTAAAAATCTTGCCTACAAGATTGCTAACATCATCACAGACTAAAAACCTCACTGTACCGAAACTCAAATGCACAGGGAGATCCCTCAGAGCATTAGGCCCGAAATTCTTGAACAACTTTCCAATAACCCTGAAAACAAAGTATACCATCAAGAGTTTCAAAAGGAGTGTGAAAATCTAGCTACATTAACAGAAGACCTAACTCCGATATGCCCATCTACAACAACCAAATAACCTTTCATCCCCAATCGCTCCTATATTTGACTCTACTGCACTTACGACTTAAGACTAGTACTTTAGTCCAACTGTCACATTTATCTCTTTCCTCATACCACAATATTGGACTGCCATACGCCTGTGAAACGTTATCTGACGTGTTCCCTCGTCCACTAGTTTTATCTTTGTTGTGATATGATTAACCTCAGTGCTTAATTTGTGGGGGTGGTTGCCGGTGCCCAACACAGGCACTCTTTTTTGGGCACCGGAACTCATGCGGGGCCAGCGCACGTGCAATTGCTTTGTTTGTTCTTCCACTTCGCTTTGCTTCGATTATAAATCATTGGGATTTGTCATTCTGATCTCAATCTCTCTCGTGCTTGCAGGTTGCAGGCCATGGCTGTTGTTACTATGCTGTTGTTACTATGCAGTATTTGATACATTATGTACAGTAACACAGAATGTCCAGTTTTCATAGGCTGTTCTTCTGAGCCAGTGAAATTACATGGTGACGTGTTGTTGTTGCCACAGGAGGCAGAGCGGCGCCACCTTCATTTCATGAGTTACTGTGATGTGAAGGTGTCCAGGCACGGCGTCGCCGGTCCTGACTTGTGAGAGAGAGAGCCTGCCCTGCTGCATTGCGTGATGTGGCCTAGTTGCTTCCTGTGACCCCTCTTCCTGCTTTTTCATTTGTGCAGGTGCCAGTGTGCGCACCTGGCCTCCCCCACCATGAGGCCCGATAGGAGACCAAGTCCCAGCCGGCAAAGCAGGTAAGTCACTTGTTGTTGCGTGCAGTGCAGCCTGTCACAGTCAAGTGATCAGGCAAGGAAGGCCCAGGTCGGGGCCCGGGCGGCGGCACGGTCCCCTAGTGGTGTCCTGACTGCCCAGGAGTCAGGACCCACCAGGGGCCCTTCCGCACTCAGGCTTCTATCTGTGTGACCTGTGTGCAGTGTGCTGCTGACTGCAGTCAGTGCCAGGCCCAGGCCAATTTCTGTGACCAGGGGCTGCCGAATGCCGCAGACTGAGTCGGATGACTATGCCGCAGGCGGTCGGGCCCGTGGATTGTGCCCAAAAGTATGTTTTTTACAATTTTTTTAAAACCTGACCTTCCGGGGGGCCGGTGGCCGGAGCCCCGCCTCACGGAAGGTAGGTTTTAAAAGAAATAACTTATTTTGAGTGGCGGCTGTGGCCCATCACTTCGAAAGAGATGGGCCCCAGTCGCCCAAATATACGTTTTTTCTTTTTAAATCTTACCTTCCGTGGGGCCGCTGCGCCGCGCACCTATTTTTGTCATCATCAGGCTCAGCATGGCTGTGGCGGAGGTGGCCCCACGGAAGGTAGCATAAGTAATTGAGGCCAGGCAGGGCAAACCCCAGGACCGGGCGGGGCACGGGCAGCAACATGGTCCCACTAGTGTCTGTCACAAAAGGAATCAATTGTCGTTTGCAACTTTGGCCACTTTTTCATTGGTGCCGAGCCCGACTCAAGAAAATTGTATGCCCCAGTCCGACCCTGGATAGCATTCATCTAAGCGAAACATGAGCTGTGAATTTTTGCCTGGGTGTTTCCATTCTTCCTTTTAATGTTATCGGCCTCATAAGTTCACAAACAAGCTTCAGCCAGGGGACCCGGAATGGTGCAGGTATTGGGCCGGAACCGAACAGGCTGCACTTCGCGAGAAAAGCCCATGCAAAGACGAATTTCTGAAATACCATTTCAGGCTTAATGATACACAAATGGAAACTAGACGGGGATAAACATGGTGCACGTGCCCATAATCTGTCGTCCTAAATAAAAGCACTAGTTGAGTATTCGTATATAATTCTCAACCGTCTTTTGCTATGATTTTTTTTGCATAATTCCAGCACATGTTTTCTAGCCTGATGTGTGGTTTATACACCAGATGTGGCCCCTTAACCTGGGTACAATACGCTCCGAGCATGTGCACCGAATGAGAGCAGATGCAATCCTCAGATAGGAATCCTCAGATAGGGAGGTGGGTGTCTGTTACACCCCGCACACCTATTCCACCAGAGGAACATGACTAGCAGTACGGGCTACTCTAAGTACACAAAATAAAGCAACCGCTGTGTTACTGTTAAGCATCAGATGACCATCAAGTCATTGGCTCACACAAGTGTGGACAAATTCTGATGCAAACATGTGCTAACAGCCAACACTTTAACACAATGCTCTTGCAACCAGCCACAGTTCATGAGCAATCCTAATCAGTATCAAACTCTCACAGCCCTGTTGCACCAAATCTATTTACGCCATCTTCGACTACACAATGACCAGTGAGGGACTGCCCAAAGGCACACATGGAAAAAGTGTACTTTCTGAAAAAAGAGTGAAGCCCTGGTCTGCTTTCTTTTCTGTAGCTCAATGCAGATCTTTGTATCCTGCCAGTGCACCGCACCACCCTTTTGGAAGTCAATGAGGTCAGAAAAAATGTTACACTTCGATGAGGCCGGTGAAGAGCAAACTGGTCCAAATCCTCACCACACAAGAACAAGCTGGCCCTTCAGACACCACTCTGGAGACACTCAACCCATGACATCCTTACCAAATTGCCATAAGGAATCACGGGCAGAAATAGAAGCCTCTGCATGCACCAAACAGCTTACAGGTAAATTCAACATCATTGTCACATCACTTCTAGACACATCACACACTCACTGTGGCCTCATTCAGCATGCTAATTAAAATTGCATGTGCATGAGCTGAACTCAGCAACACGGTAAAATGCAAAGACAATGAGATGTAGAGGACAAAGGTTCCAAATCTGCTTAATCCATGTGGCCTCCAACACACAGCAGACACAGGTGAAGAGAAAATGACACATCCAGTGACAATGGGAAACCAGGGAAAACACCACCATACAGCAGACACATTCACAATGCTACACTACTATTCAGAAACCATTATTCTATTTCTTTATTTATTACATTTGATCTAGCGCCCACAGGTATCACCGTGTGTGTGAGCATATTAAAATACATATTATGCATGTTTGTTAAATACCCATCAGCAACATCCCTTTCATTTGATCTCAAGGTAACTTGAGATAAAATAAAAGGGATCATAAGGCATGCATCATGCCAAAAGCCCAGATGGGTTGTTCGAAGGGTTGCATAATGCAAGGGTGCCAACTGGAGCTGTGAGGGCCCTTCAACTCACCACACAGAAATCAGGACCAGTAGCAGAAGCAGAAAGATCATACAGTGCCCTGAGTCCATTTAGGATGCATAATCACCACACACTGGTCATCCAAGACTGAAAGTACACAGTCAAAGCACAGGAAGAGCATAGCCCTGCACAACCTGCACAACATGGACGACATTCATCGCCATCTACTGTGCCACACAAAGCATCATTTATTTATTTTATTTATTTATTTAACAATTTATATTGCACCGGTAGCCCGCAGGCCTCAGGGCGCAGAGACATGGACACAAGGACAACGTAGACAGTGACTGACATGTAGACGGGACATTCAGCGAGATCTCACAGAGGATAGGTAAGTGATCTGGGGGAGGTTCTTATTTGAAAATATGGGTTTTCACTAGTTTGCGGAATCGCATGTAGTTGGCTTCCAATCTTATGTGGTTGGGGAGTTTGTTCCAAAGGCCGGCTGCTAATATGGGAAAGGATCTGCCCATGCCACATTTGAGCTTGTGCGGGGCCACTATGATTTTACTAAGGTTAGAGGATCTTAATGTTCTGCTGGGTACATAGGATTGCATCCTGGATTTTAGGTAGGCCGGAGCTTTTCCAAAGATGCATCTATGCACCAGCGTTAAGGCCTTGAAGTGCACCCTATCTTCAATTTTCAGCCATTGTAGCTCCCTTCTGGAGTCACTGACTGATATGCTGCGATCTGGTTTTGTACTTAATGATCCTTACCGCATTGTTCTGAACAACTTGGTAACTGTGCAAACATTGTTTGGTGGAGCCTAGGACCAGTGCATTACCATAGTCAAGGCGTGACATTATGATTGCTCTTGCAATAATGGCACAGTTATCCTGTGATAAGTAGGGCCTGATAGCTTTGAGTAGTCTAAGGTGGTATGCGCAAGTTTTTTTTATATATTGTTGTTGGGCATCAGTCCCCAGGGATGCTTCGAGCCTCATACCAAGGATGTTGACCTTACTCAGGACCTGTATGTGTGTGTCTTTGATCTGGAATGATCTGTTTTTTTACCGTTAAGACACATCCAATTGGAGTCCATCCTTTGTTCCACGTTGTTATAGATCATAGTGAGCTGGTCACTGTCTTTCTGATAGTTCCCACTCACCTCAAACACCAGCTGAGTATCGTCAGCATAGTTAGTAAAGAAGGAGTTAATATGATCGAGGACAAGGCAGAGGTATCTCAAGTTAAGGTTAAATAGCAATGACAACATGCTGGCCCCTTGTGGAACTCCACATAGGATTTCCTTTTCCAGAGAGGACTTGTCCCCTCAATGTACCCTGGATATCCTTTTTTTTTAGGAAGGACATTTTCCAGCCGATGGCTTCATCTGAACAATTGGCGGTTTTCTTTAATGGAGTCTGGAGTAAGTTATGGTCGAGTAGTTTGAATGCTGCGATTAGGTCGAGGAGGATGAGGAGGCCTGTCTTACCCTTGTAGATGATGCTGAGCATTTTGGTCTGCAGGTCTAGCATGGCCGTCTCCGTGCTATGGGCAAGGCGGAAGCCCGACTGTTGGGAGTGAAGGGAGTTTGATGCTTCCACATGTGCCTGAAGTTGCCTACTAGCAATCCTGTCCATGATCTTTAGGACAAAGTTGCAGTTAGTAATAGGTCTCAAATTGTTGGGATATGTAGGATTGTTTGGTGTGTTTTTGGAGTACAGCGCCACTACACAGGATCAATGTATAGCATTTTTTTCATGCAGCACCACTGCATGGGTTTGGTGCATTGCTACAATGTGGTACAGCAAGACATGTGTTATTGAGCATTTTCTTATGCAGCACCACTGCATGGTTTTGATGTAATTGCTTCAAGCTATGTGTTACCAGTGCAACATATGGATATGTAAATGAAGACAGGCTACACAGGTTAAAAACAAACCATTTTCTCATTTAAAAGCGCATTTTATTTTTCATATTCAAAATGCACACAATTTTTTTTTTTTTCATCTGAAATGCCTATGTTGCAAGAGACACATTTGAAGATTAATGAACTAATATAATTAACGGTACTAACATGATTCTAACTTCTTAATAATATAATGTGTTGTCCACTGCAAAATGAGGCAGGCTGAAACTCATTTCAGACTGTGTGCAGATTTTTTTTCTTCTTGCTTCTCTGTGCTCTGTCCACAGTATTTGCAGGAAGCAAGGATTCGAATAGCAGGAAATCAGTTTTGTTACAGTTGCTTACTGTAAAAGATTTCTATTGTGTGCAGAGAGAGGATAGGACATGATAGAATTTTATTGGTTAGGATCCTTTGGTAGGAGGTAACCAGAGTTTTCTGTATAATCTCGGGGAAGAAGCTAGGCAGACAACATCTTGACACAGCTCGGAGAAGGACAGGGTTGATAGCTGGGGATGCCTGATTCCTAAAGCAGATTCAATACTGCTACAAAGACTGGGATTTCCAGTCAACAAGTCCCAGTTTGAGTGACAGCAAATGCTTGTCCTTGCTGGGTGAACCCATCCAGAAGGCGACCAGCCAAAGAAGTTACATGCTGAACAAGCCTGGTAATTATCTCGCTGAAGTGTGGGGGCTGTGTGTATGTGTGCGAAAATATTCAGTCAGAGTAGGAGAGGAGATTCCTGTGTTTTAACAACATGTTTAATGTTGCAAATTGAATTCTTGTTCCTCGCCACTCTCTTTTCATTTTGTTACAGATAATGTTGTTACTGTGAGTTTTCCATTTATTTCTGTAAAAAAAAGAGTAAGCTCGTGTTGAAATGCAAGTTTTATAATACAAAAAAAAATCATCTGAAAGCAGGCGGGAAGTGTGTTTCATTTTTATCTTGTCCTTTGTGCATCTATCATTATAACACTGGTAATATGGGAAGATCTTTGCACAGTGCAATTGTTATTTTTAAAAGTTGCTAAAAGATAAGACATGGCGGTAGCTGTGTGCATGAATCCATTCAGTGTATGAGTGTGTGTGTTTTCTGAATGGAACATAATAATAACAAAATGAAATAGCCTGCAGCCGAAGGTCTATGAGTCGGCAGAAAGAGAGGCCGTGGACATAGCTCACCAAACGTAAATAAGTTGGTGATAAATACCACATATAGCTTGCTGTCGTAGATAAGTCAGTGAGAACAGCCCATGGTGGCACTCCAATTGGAAATGTGGTGCTTCTGAAATGCAAGCCTGAGGTCTCTCTAGTGATCACACGAACAAACTAAACAAAAATAAGGGGTTCTGGATATTGTGGTCACATATATAAAACAAAGGATTTATGCTCACCCATAAATACCACCAATAACGCATACCAACATAATGTATACCACTAAATGTATAAGTGTGCTGAAATAATGTATGTATACTATAGTACTATATACCAAATCTAATCTGAATGCAAAGAGTGATTATTACTGAATTATTTTCATTTTGGTGGTAAGAAAATACCGCTAGGCCCCAGATCTATACAAAATACCCAACATATTTATGGTGCGTTGCAGGCCGGGAAAGTGATCACAGAGCACCTACTGGGCGTGGCAAGTGTGTCTCACACTGCCATCTGTACATTAAGGGAACTCATTTTATAATAACAGTGTGTTACTAAAAACAAATTTCAGAATGTCACAAAGGGAAACCACATTCTCAGACCTAGGTGCAATATTTAGAGGCAAAGTTGTTTTCACATGGGACGTGGTCATCGAACAGTACCTTAGAATGGCATGACCGCATTCAGGGTGAGGTGCAGAAAGAAATACTAGACAATATTTTAGCAGAAGGCAGCATAATTCAGGTCTGCCTTACAAGGTTATTGAATGCAGCCGATAAAACTGCAGAGAAAGACTGTTTAATACGGCTATGCGCCAAGATCTGGTTTATTTTGAATAGGTCCCTGCGAATGCAAGAAAATGATAAGCAGCTAATTAACAGGTTAAAGACTGATTTAGATGGGGCAAGCAAAAAAGAGGAGATGTTAAGAGCAGAATTGGATGTATGCCAAAAAGACATGCAATTAAAATGCAGAGATTTTGATGCTCAGTTGTCCAAAAGCAAGAAACAATTTGAGGACAGTGAGCAAGAAATGGTACACTTAAAAGCCTTAGTGGACCACATTAGACAGGATAAAGATGAGATTGTTTCAGAAATGCAGATTTTACAAAAAGAACATTTTGAAAAAGAAAGTGATCTCCAAGGTGCAGAGCAAGAAATGGTTAAAATGATTCAAGAAAAGACAAGAGAAACAAAGAATTCAATGAATGCCAAATGCAAATGTGTGACATGCAGGAGGTAATACATAAAATGAGTGATGAAAACAACTATCTGCAAAATGAAGCACACAGGCTCCTTAAAAAGTGCAAAGACTTAGAACAACAAATGTGCATTCCCAGGTCCCAGGAGAGGCGGCAGGGTACTACATTCAATGGAGTGGAGGTGAATTCTAGTTCTGCCCAAAGAGCTAGTGCTCCAGTGACTGGGCTGGTGACTGAACTTGGTTGCAGCACCTTTGGAGGATTTGATACTCCCATTGGGGGCAGCCACCAATCCCATACACCTGAAACCAGGATTGAATCACAAAGTGGTGCAATTCCATGTATTGCACCAAGTAGCCCCATAAAGATAATGAAAACCATTAAAGCCCTGATCAAACCATTTAAAAAAGGAGGGGAATGCTGCATTGAGGATCACTTAGAAGCAGTTCATGACATTTTTAAAGCACTCCAGATACCTAAGGAACAGTAGAGACAATATTTTCATTTGACTTTAGATGCCCCGACGGCCAGCATCATAAGGGGATTAAATGAACAGCAGAATATGACATGGATGGAGTTTGAAAAAGAAATTAGGCGTCATTTTTCTCCTTTTCAGTCATTACAGGAGGCAAAGAAAGTCTCTTACACAATCACTGCTGGGCCTTACACATCCCCTCGCCAATTTTTACAGGACTTAAAAAGGGCATTTTCTCGCTTAGCTGTATCTTTTGACCCCAATTCCAATGAGTTTAAAACTGCCTACTTCTATGGGCTACAGAAAGACATCATATCACAATTGGTCCGTGAATTTGACCGTGACAAGTCCCTTGAATGGATTGTACATCAAAGCACAAAACTATATGAGGTACTCTATTGTCAGGGTAGAGAAAGTGATAAAATGAAAGATATTAGACCTAAATCTAAAGAACCCTCAGCCACAGTGATGCAAATCAGGTCAGCCAAAATGTCCCTTGAGTCTGCTCAAAGTCCAGGCAAAAATAATTCGGCACCTGAACAAAGGGTTAATCAACAAAGGTCATCACACTCTGCACCAATGTTCCAATCACATGATCCTAGTAATAGGGAGAGCTACATCAGTCCTAGGTATTTAGGGGATAGACCCCAGGCAGGATAACGGCCCTATATGTCAGGTATGAATAATAACCAAAGACAAAATCTGGATCAAAGAAATGATGGCCCCTACCAGACATTGGGGACACAGAGCAGATTTGATCCCAACACCATGATATATGGTAATCAGGATAGACCCCAATATGTGGATCGATTTGCTGTTATTGGGAATCAACATAGGGGTCAGTACCCACAACATGAGAGACAGGACATGAGACAGAACATGAATTATACTCCACGTCAGTACAATGATTCCCCTCCAGGGGACTACAACCAAAGGATGGGTGCACCCCGCTCCCCTCCACAAATGAATCAAGAGTTCAGGAACCATCCCAATAGAAATCACTCACCTGAGAGGTATCAGAATAGATCCAAACAGGGGGAAAACAACCAATATCGACCTAGGCCACAGTAAGAGGATTCTAGAGAGATGGAAAGGTTCCAGTGCCTCGAGGCCCAAGTGAAAATGTTAGCTGAGCAAATAGGGAAGCTCTATACAGCGCAAAAACAACCATCCAAAGAGGGGGCTGATGGCCATAGCAATGACCGGGGGGCTTCTGAAAAGTGACTAAGTACTCATGATACCTACAGCGCCGAAAAGACAGATTACTCTGATGTAATCTTGCATAATGACTCTGAGATGCCTAATGATGTAAAAGTGAAAGCACCAATGAATGAACATGTAATAGAAAGTGCAAATAATTCTAAAAGAGAGGTACGGTTTAACCTAGAGCTAAATCAAACATTGGAGAATTGTACAAATGAAATAAGAAAACCTGAAACTCCAAGAGAACAAAGAGACAGATTTAAGAAAAATGACTCATGCATGGGGAATACTAGTGAACAGGGAGTAAGTGGGGATGCTATAGCGCCTTCCCTGGA
This sequence comes from Ambystoma mexicanum, assembly GCF_040938575.1. NCBI lineage: Eukaryota > Metazoa > Chordata > Amphibia > Caudata > Ambystomatidae > Ambystoma > Ambystoma mexicanum. The sequence continues at coordinate 532,331,988 of NC_090925.1, read as the reverse complement.
CAGTCAAAACGATTAACAAACTCAGACAGAAAAAGGAAATACTCAAAAGGAGGGTACAAATCAATCACCTGAAGAATTCTTTGAGCCACAAATTTTTGAAGAAGCTGAAAGGGCTGGTAAAACACTAAATGATCACAAATGCACAGAATTAAACAATGACAAATTACTAAATGATGTTGTTACACATGTTCAGTTGGAAGGTTGTAATGTGGTCCCTGATGATACCCAGATGGGTGGGCGAACAGTGGCCACACTCCAAAAAACCTCTGAACATGGAGAAATGAATAAAGTCTCTCGCGCAGAAATGGGTAAAAAGGAGGGAAAAATGTCTTTCCATTTACCAATGTGCTTAGCCAAAAGTGAAAAAGGCCTGAGAAAGGTGAGCCCTGAAATCAGTAAGAATTCACACTTCTTATGTGTATTAGAGGAAGTTGAGGACAGATATTATGCACCCATCACTGTAGAAGAAAAATGCCAAACATTTGCTATGATTGACACTGGCGCACAGGCCACAATTATGTCCAAGGAGCTGGTAAAGAGTATCAATGAAGGGAGACCCCCACAGAATCAGATCACAGTGAAGGAAAATCAAGGTCCAGTGCATAACTTTAATGGGGAGGAGATGCCCATCATAGGTGTAACTGAGGTTGACATAAAAATAGGAAAGCACAGAATGAAACAAGAGGTATTGATCACACCTATTTGTGAAATTCCATTTCTGATGGGGCAGATTGCCTGAAAAGATTGTCTCCTCTCATAGATGGGGTGAATGGAGTGCTGTCGTCCTTAACAAAAAAACCATTGAGACCTAAGAAACTAAAATCACAAAACAGCAACATAAATGAATGTCACACTGTTGCCAAAACAAATGATGCTGTGGAGGTATATCTCCAGAATAGTTGCATACCTAATGTCACGGTTATATTAATGTGTCAAGACAAAATGCAGAGCGACAATGAAAAACTACCTGTACAAATATACTTGGACCCAAGGAAAAATTGGCAGACTGCCATAGATGAGCACACATTACATTTTTATTTAAAAGAGAAAACAATCAAACAGAATATTGCTCCTAAAACAGATTCAGAAAAACACATTACCACTCTTGCTGAAATATACATGGAAGATGAGCAACCATGGGTTCATGTTGGTATAAATGACTGTTTTGAAACAATAAAAGCCACTTTAGCGCTTGAACAGGAGAGGAGCTTCATTAATGAGAAATTGTTGCAAAAGATAATGGAGAGGGAAGAGATCCCGAAATTTAGGATTAAAAACCAATATGTTTTTGGGTTGGACAGTCAAGACTTTGAAAACCGAATTGCAGGCAGATGCATGCTTAAAATTAGCATTGAGCAGAAAACAATTTACCGTAATGTATTCATAGTGAGTGGAGCACAAAATGACTTTTACATGGGCAATGACATCATGCACACAATGTGTATGGTGTTAGATTTCCTTAATCAAAAAATATGGTCACGCCTAGGTGGGCCGGCACCTGAATTTGAAGACAAAAGAAGGGCTTATCATTGTGCACAACTGGTTCCTTATGCAATCGAATTACAAATGAGGAAAGATACTATTATTCCTGCATTTACAAAATAGTTTGCAATAACACTGAAATGCAAAAATGGACAGCAGATGAAAGACTCTGATGCATTTGTATGCCTGAATGAATCCATAAAACAGCAAGCCCTGGGTTATGAATACATTCCATTGGTAGATATTGGTGAAGGATCTGTAAAAAGTATGGTAAATAATAAAGGTTGTCAGGATATTCATCTAGAGGAAAACTCCCCATTAGGAATGGCCATACAAAAATCACATTATACTGCAGATCTAAATAACATGGTGATTGGAAATATCCCTGAAAAGTATGTAGATGCCAAGGGTGAGTTACCATAATACCTGGACTCTCAGCCCAAAGGAATATTTAAAATTCATTCTGTGTACCCTTATGATTCAAATGAGACAGTGTGCTGCCATCAAGAGGATTGCATAACATTTAATTTAAATGAAAATGAAAATGAAACAGAAAATCAGCCCATTGAAGTGGAAGCTGGTATGCCAAAATATTTAAAAGTGGCAGCTTTACAAAAAGACAAAGCCACACAGTTAGAGGAAAGAGCTGAGATTCCCTTACCAGAAGATTTTCCAGAATTTTCCAAAATGGTAGAAGAGCAGATCTCCTTAGCGGATGCGTGTGACAACAATGAGGATAGGAATGAACTGAGAAAGATATTTATGGAATTTAAAGATGTATTTGCAAAAGATGCTTATGATTGCGGTTTAACTGATTTACATGTGGCCACACTTCCGGAAGGGTGTAGCAGAAGTCCAGTATTTGTACGCCAGTATAGACTACCGCTGGCATGTTTAGAATCATTAGCAGAGATTATAAAGAATTTGGAAGCTCGGGGAATCATCAGGCCCATTCATAGCACATCCAATACACCTATTTTAGGTGTGTTAAAGCCAAATGGTAAATGTGCAGAATTGAGGGAGTTAAATAAAAGAGTGCCAGTATCCAGATGGCCACTGCCATTCATTGATCAGGGCCTAGCTCAGGTACATGGTTCAAAAGTGTTTACCACATTAGATCTCACCTCTGGATATTGGTGCGTGCCATTGGCAGAGGAGATACAGAATTTATTTTCCTTTACATTTGACAGGACTCAATACGCCTGGCTTAGAGCTCCGTTCGGGTACATCAATAGTGGGAGTGAATTTGGCATATACTTGAGAAAGGCCATGCCAGATGCAGCGGAAAGAGGAACCATAGTTTATGTGGATGATGTCCTGATAACAAATGAAAGCCTGAAAAGCCATTTTGATGAAATAAGACATGTGCTTGGCCAATTGCAGAAAGCAGGCGCCAACGTGTCTTTACAAAAAGCACAATGGTGCAAGAAAAAAGTGAACTTTCTAGGCCATGAAGTGACTGAACATGGGCTAAATCCACAAAAGAAGAAAATAGAGGCCATACAAAAACTAAAGGACCCTAAAAATGTGAAAGGGGTAAAAAGTTTATTAGGGATGACAGGCTATAACAGAAAGTTCATTGAAAATCATGCTATAATCACTCAACCATTGACTAAACTGCTTAAACTGAATACACCCTGGATATGGGAAAAAGAGCAGTCTGAGGCAGTAGCTAAATTGAAGGAATGTCTTGTAAAGGCACCATGTTTAGCATATCCCATAAAGGGTAGGGATTTCTTTATAGAAATAGGGTTCTCTGAACATTGTATGTCAGCAGTGTTATCCCAAAAACATGATGTGAATCACAAAAAACATTGCATATGCAAGTAAAGCATTTTCCCAAGTTGAAATGAAATTCAATGAATGTGAAAAGGCCCTATTAACCACTGTGTGGGCGCTACAACATTTCCGCCCTATTGTTCAGGGAGAAAAGGCGATTATTGAAACAAATCATCAACCTTTGCAGTTTTTAGAGAGTAAAAGAATTAGGTCAGGTAATCTAGCGCAGTCCAGAATCACGTCATGGATGCTGGCATTACAAGGTTTTCCTGTAGAAGTGAGATATGGACAAAATAAAAAGAGCCCAATTGCTCAAGGGTTAGCTGACTTACATGACTGTGCAGCTGAACAAGTATCAAACGAAATGGAAGTGGAACCTAATTTGCAGGAATTTGAACAATCACCACACAAAGCTTTTGATGAAAAAACATGCAAGGATCTGCCAACTGTATATGTGGATGGTTGTGCTTTTCACATTGAAAATGACAGTAATAAACAATTAGTGTCAGGAATAGTAAATGTCTGGTTGAAATGTGAAGGTATCCCCAGCATAGGGATGACGATTGGAGCTGGAGCTAGGAGCAGTCAAGTAGCGGAATTGGCGGCCATTTATAAAGCAATTGCTACTGCAGTTGATAATAAATTCAGTGAAATTGTCCTGGTGACTGATTCTGACTATGCACGAAATAGCTTTGTGGAGTATTTACCTGGCTGGAAAGCGAGAGGCATGGTTACATACAACAAAAAGCCACTTAAACATGGAAAAATGATACAAGCCATAGACAAATTGTTGTCAGAAAATGATTTGACAATATACTGGAGAAAAATGTGTGGGCATTTAAAAACACCCGGAGAGGATAAGGAGGGAAATGATAAGGCAGATCACCTGGCTAAAATTGGGGCTGTGATGGGAGAATTGCTACCTATTGAAAATGTACTGGGTGAAATACAGATTGATGCAGTAACACGTTCTAAAACACCAGAGGAGACAGAGCAACCAGTGGTACAATGGAGTTACAATACCCCAGACCAAGATTTGATTGAGGCACAAAAGAATGATCGAATTTTGGGAATCTATTATGATCATTTGATAGATCCTGAACAATGAGGCAGACTGAAACTCATTTCAGACTGTGTGCAGATTTTTTTTATTCTTGCTTCTCTGTGCTCTGTCCACAGTATTTGCAGGAAGCAAGGATTCGAATAGCAGGAAATCAGTTTTGTTACAGTTGCTTACTGTAAAAGATTTCTATTGTTTGCAGAAGGAGGATAGGAAATGATGGATTTCTATTGTGTGCACGTCACCCTGGGGGCTGAAATGAGAGGTTTCCTGTAGAATCTCGGGGAGGGAGAAAGGCAGACAACATCTTGACACAGCTCGAAGAAGGACTGGGTTGATAGCTGGGGATGCCTGATTCCTAAAGCAGATTCAATGCTGCTACAGAGACTGGGATTTCCAGTCAACAAGTCCCAGTTTGAGTGACAGCAAATGCTTGTCCTTGCTGGGTGAACCCCTCCAGAAGGCGACCAGCCAAAGAAGTTACATGCTGAACAAGCCTGGTAATTATCTCACTGAAGTGTGGGGGCTGTGTGTATGTGTGCGAAAATATTCAGTCAGAGAAGAAGAGGAGATTCCTGTGTTTTGACCACATGTTTTTTGTTGCAAATTGAATTCTTGTTCCTCGACACTCTCTTTTCATTTTGTTACAGATAATGTTGTTACTGTGAGTTTTCCATTTATTTCTGTAAAAAAAAAGAGTAAGCTCGTGTTGAAATGCAAATTTTATAATACAAAAAAAATTATCTGAAAGCAGGTGGGAAGTGTGTTTCATTTTTATCTTGTCCTTTGTGCATCTATCATTATAACACTGGTAATATGGGAAGATCTTTGCACAATGCAATTGTCATTTTTAAAAGTTGCTAAAAGATAAGACATGGCGGTAGCTGTGTGCATGAATCCATTCAGTGTATGAGTGTGTGTGTTTTCTGAATGGAACATAATAATAACAAAATGAAATAGCCTGCTGCCGAAGGTCCATGAGTCGGCAAAAAGAGAGGCCCTGGACATAGCTCACTAAATGTAAATAAGTTGGTGATAAATACCACATATAGCTTGCTGTCGTAGATAAGTCAGTGAGAACAGCCCATGGTGGCACACTAAAAATGTGGTATTTCTGAAATGTAGGCCTGAGGTCTCTCTAGTGATCACACGAACAAACTAAGCAAAAACAAGAGGTTCTGGATATTGGGGCCATATATAAAACAAAGGAATTATGCTCACCAGAAATACCACCAATAACGCATACCAACATAATGTATACCACTAAATGCATCAGTGTGCTGAAATAATGTATGTATACTATAGTACTATATACCAAATGTAATCTGAATGCAAAGAGTGATTATTACTGAATTATTTTCATTTTGGCGGTAAGAAAATACCGCTAGGCCCCAGATCTATACAAAATACCCAACAGATCTCTTTGGTCGAGGTTAGGCTTCTTAACCAGCGGCGTCACTGTGAACCTTTTTATGGAGTCAGGTACTTTCTGATCTCTGAATGATGCGTTAATGATTTTTGTTAAAATAGGAGCAAAGATGTCAGAGTTGTCCAGTATTATTTTAGGCAGAAGAATATTCTCTGCACACGTGGTGGGTTTCATGGAGGCGAGCACCTTAGTCATGTCACTGATGGTAATTTCTGTGAACTTGAATGTTTCTGTACGTTGAGGTGGTGTCTCAACAGGCACAGTGACTGTTGTCTTTTTGTTAATCAAGGAGCTTGTGATTGAGTGCCTAGCTTTGATGATTTTGTTAAAGAAGGTGATCTAGGCTGTATTACATTCTTCTTGTGTAGGTGAGAATGGTGGGGTGATGGCTTTAGGTTTTTCTACTGATTTCAAGATGTTAAATAATTTACTAGTGAATTGGCTGCTGTGGTGATCTATTAGTTGTAGACATGTTTCTTTGCCTCTAGTATCATGTGTTAATATTTTTTTCACTGTCCTTCCATGAAGCTTTGTTGGCAGGTGAGGGGTTTTTGTGCCATACATTTTCTCTATTTCGCTTGTCCCTTTTTTGGTCTACAAATTCTTTTGAGAATCATTGATGTATTTTTAAAGATCGGTCTAGTTGGCTTGGTTTGAAGGGGTGCTACTTGGTTGGTTAGTTTCTCGAGGTGGCATAGTAAATTTGTCAGTAGGGATTCACACAAGTCTTTCTCACATTGATTATTTTGGTCATTTGCTAGGCATTGCACAAGTTGGTTCCTGTCAATGTTTTTGTAGTTTCGATGTGTCACTGTAGTGGGACAGTTGGGGGTTTTAGGTTTCGGAAGTGGCAAGGTGATGTAGAAGGTTACACTATGATGATCTGACCATATACATGGTTCAGTCTTAAAGTCACATGTATCGAGGTTGTTTGTGACAACCCAATCTAGTAGGTGTCCATTGTCCATCGTGTGTTCCTGGTTGGTAACCTAGAAGTCAAAGTTATTTAGATGACTTTGTAGGTTGATGGCTTATTTATCTTTAGTATCACCATACCATCGATTGAAATCCCCCATGATTATTATGGCTGTATTGGGTCCGCTAAGCATATTTTGTTGGTGTGTTATCTCCTCATTAAATTCTGGGATGGAAGTGGGGGCCTGCATAGAACGATTAAGTTTAGGCTACTGTTGTCCGTCGGGAGATGTTTAAGGTGCAGAATTTTGCTTCCCGTACATGCTAAGTTGCTGGGGAACATATGGATGGAGTCTCTTTCAATTACTGCAACGCCACCCCCCTGCCCTTCTTCTCTGTTGGAATAGAAGATGGAATAGCCCTCCGGGACCACGATATCGCACGATATCACAGGTGGGGCCTATCGGTTCCTTGAGCCAAGTTTCGGTGATACAAATAATGTCTATTTATTTGTCTATAATCCTGTCGTGTACACATTGTACATGTTTGTTAAGGGAGCTGGTGTTAAGTAAGCATCATTTTAAATCCTGTTTATGGGTGGATTGGCTGTCGGTGCCGTTCCGAGGTGAGGCAGTCAATTTCTCTTTTTTTGGAAGCCTTTGGTTGCAAGGCTTTCCTTAAATGGAGGTGTGTCCTGGCTAGAGCAGTCATTAACTGTATCGACTGCATTTTTGACCATATTCATACAAATCATAATAGTCAAATCAAAACAGTCAATCAAATCTAGAACTTGGTTACTGGAAGTTTAGGCAACGCCCCTCCCGTGACCCGTTTCCTAGGAGAAGTCCAACAACCCTTTCCTACTGGTTGACCAAGCGTACCATGTGGCAGAGGATAAAGAGCTTAACACAGAGCTAGCTTCTAAACATCATGCAATTATTCTCAATCCCCACTTTTATCTCATTATGTTGAAACCATAAACCAGCCTCAATTCACTCTCTGCCATGTTCATGTGCCACACACAAAATTGGAGGCAAGAAATAAATATGCACAGTACTAACGATTATCTGTGGCCCACACTCAGTTCAACTAGGGCAAATCAGAGACACTTGACTCTTTGCTACTCATGCATGTGCCAGGCACTTACCCAATGACCAAAGGTGCTTCCTGCTGCTGCACAACACATCACCATGCACACACCTACCCCGTTTCTCCTGTGCACTCTCATACACCAGCACCCTCCACCACTGCCATTTACATTTGCAAATGTTTCCAGTCACCCACAACAATGTTCCATCTATTACCTACTCCTCCTTCACACCCCATAATACATCGATGTTTTACAATCATCCTCCCCATCACTGTCAACATTGACAACACACTGGGCTTCATTACGACCCTGGCGCTAAGTGTTTAACAGCGCCGTAAAAGGCTGCGGCGCTGTTAAACACTTAGCGCCTTACTACGAGGTCCCTTTGCGGGACCCGACCTGAATGGCTGGTCTAGACCAGCCGTTAAAGTAGGGACCCGCAAAGGGACCTTGGTGCTAAGTACTGTACCGCAATTTGCGGTACCGTACTTAGCGCCTTCCCCAGTCCCATTGAGCCATATGGGGCAAAAATGGGAATGGGGAAGGGCCAATGTTCAATCGGGAATTACCGCCCCGTCAACCTTGGAATGGGGTGGTAATTCCCCATTGAACATTGGCGGACTTGTTACGATACCGGCACCAACCATGGTGCTAAAAGCGCCATGGTTTAGCGCCAATATCGTAATGAGGGCCACTGTCTCTTCCACATCTGTCTCCATGATAATTCACATTTCCTACCATGGGAATCCATGCTTGCATGAGATTTGCAAGACATGTTCCAGACTCGGCCCAATTTGATTCATAACACATTCTTGGGCAACCTTATAAGTAAGGGATCCTAGAACATAGACTTTGATGACACATAGCAGCAGCAAGAAAACATGCAGGTATGTCAAAAGGTCCAGAAGAAGAGGGTATTCTGTGGATGTACTGAGGATGGGCGACTGTGAAATCTATACCTTCCCATCTACCATTTGATATGATATGATATGATAGTTTATTTATAAAGCACCTATACACAATGTGTTTCAAAGCACTTCAAGGCAAGGGAGGAACAAGAGAAAATACCATGACATTCTTACAGGCCATGAACCGTAAGGATGTGAATCAGACTCGCCCTGACAGCATTTCAGATAGTGCAAAAGCTAAGACATAGATAAGGAAGGGAGGGGGAGAGTGGGAAGGAAATGGAGACAGACATGCGACTACCGTATTAGGCCTGACAACATTTCTGGTAGAGGCAGAGAAAAACATAGGTGAGCGAGAGGGGTGCAGAAAGGGAGGTGAGGAACAAAACAAGTGATTATCGTACTAGGCCTGATGACATTTCAGATAGTGCTGGAGGGGGGACAAGTAAGGGGAGGGGGTAGGAGACAGACGAGGTTGCTATCATACTAGGTCCAGGGACAAATCTCATAGAGTAAGTACATGGACGAAAGTAAAGGGAGGAGGGGGGAGGAGGAGAGAACAGGGAGTAAGCGGTCAAAAAGAGTGGAGAATCAAGTGGGGAGAGCAAATACAATTCCAGTACAAAAAAAGTCAGTAGTAACAAATAATTTTGAAAGCCAGGATACATTATAAAGATGGGAACAGCATGATTCGGGGCCACCATGAGTACAAGATGCAAAGAAAGTTCAGCATGAGAGTTGAAAAAGGGTGACGCACCGTGAATCAATGAAGTCCATAAAGTCAAATCCAGCATTGGCCACAAGACGGAGATGGTAAAACCAGAACGTTTCAGGACAGATTCCTGCAGAAGTAGGCTGGAGGGGGTGGGAGGGAGAAGGGTATAAGAATCCTGACAGCATATGCATAGAACAGAGATGACACAGAATCACACCCAATGTATCTAAGAAGATATGTCAGTAGCAGGAGTGCGATAGGACAGGAAGCTGCACACTTCTGATAGCAAGGTTTCCAACAATGTGACCCTCCCATATGTCTTGCAATGTATCTGCAGACCCTCTCCCAGAACAATCACTGTCAGCAGAGCGACATAACCAGAACTAAACAGATATCCCAAAGGAAGGGTTTAGGGTGATTACATTGAATCTATTTGGTCGTAGGAGCATTGGTTGAATAATTTATTTTGACAGGTTTATTTTGCCGCATCTCTCTCCTCCTTAACCCCCCCCCACAATAATGATTTCCCTAAACCCACCCTCACACATATAAGTGACAAAAATCATCCAAAAATCTGCCATAAATTCTACTGTGACCAAACAGGCTGAACAGTTATCTGCCAACCCCAAAGGAAGCACACCATGTAACATAAACAAACTCCATACACTATTTTGGACAACAGTACTATGTTGACATACAACACAGTGAAACAGTAAGAAGCCCACAGAGAGCAAGTCCAAAAGAGCACAAACTACCACCTAATACAATCACATTGTTTAAAGCACACTTGCATATGGAAATGCATAACTCACCTGGGTGGCAGGATACAAATCACATTTTCATTCACTTATTTAGGATAACAAACTGAATATGATGGTTTTATAAATGCAAGAAAAAAAAAACCTCTACTTAAGTTTGCATGCCAAACGAACCACAGAACATCCCATTATCCATCCATGGAAGTTCTCGACCAGTTCAGAGGCACTTGCGCAATATATTGTCCGTATGCTAATTAGCTGCAGCAATATCGGCATCAGACCAAACCGATCCGTAATCCTCAAATCCATGTCCGTGGCCTCTTTCTATTATGCCCTTCAGAATACTGTCCTTTACCTTCTGTCTCCACTTGCACATCCCTAATTGCTGTACTATCAATTCTAAACAAAATGTCCCCTTTCACCATTCATCCATTCCAACAGGAGTTCTCTGCCCATCTCCATTGTCCAATGTCAACCTATCTAACTCTTTTGTGTCTTCCTTAAAGCCTCTAAATCATTCTGTGACCTCCGCTCTGGTTCCCTACACGCTTGAGCTTGAGCAGCTGCAGAAACTATGGGGTTTGGTATATTCTCATACTGGGCAGGTGCTGGAGGAGGAGGGGCAGTGGCAGGCAGTGGGACATACAAGGGATTTGTGTACTCTGCCACTGCACATGTGGGATAAAGCCTACTGGGGGAGGCAGCACTGTGGATACTGTATTCAACAGGATGGGAGGGCACCCCTAGTTGTTTGGGACACTCCCCTACACGCTTGAGCTTGAGCGGCTGCAGAAACTATGGGGTTTGGTATATTCTCATACCGGGCAGGTGCTGGAGGAGGAGGGGCAGTGGCAGGCAGTGGGACATACAAGGGAATTGTGTACTCTGCCACTGCACATGTGGGATAAAGCCTACTGGGGGAGGCAGCACTGTGGATACTGTATTCAACAGGATGGGAGGGCACCCCTAGTTGTTTGGGACACTCAGCATAGATGGGGCCAGGATACATATTACCAGTGCCCCACTCACTGTTTTTGTAGTTCATGGGAATCATCCTCCAAATCATCCACCATTCTCCATAGTTCTAAAACCCCCATTCTATTCTTCAATGTCTTCCCCTTATACTTGGCTGCTAAAAACGTACACATATGGCCATGGTTTATACATTCCTCCTCTTGTTTCGCCACCCCCACTGATGATATTTCATAGTTTTATCCCAATACAAAGAGAGGGCCATACACGTATACTGCAAGGGAGTCGACATTTTCATTTTCATGGTCCCTACTCGATTGTAACTTTCTAATCCACCCAGGCTTCAATCCAGTGGTGCCTTGCAGCCCTTTCTCCAACCCTTTCTTATTTCTGTCTCTCCTCCCCACTCATCACTCTTCACACACCCACTCATTATCCCCACACCACTACATTCCACACACAATCCACACACTTGTATACTAACCATGCACACCTTACTGTCATTCCACAAAATGATATACAAAAAAGCTGGACTCCATCTTGGTCCACACCACCACAACAAAAACACCAATAGAAACACAAAAAATGACTATTCCTCCTCACACCCTCTTTATATTGGGCAGTGGGATCCCAGGCTCTCACAATATACTGGGCCTCTACCTTTATGCTTCTTTGTTCTCCTTAGTTCTGCAGCGCTGCCTTCTCACCCCAATTGGTGAGGATCCTGTTATTCTCTTATATATATATATATATTTAATGCCATTTTCACTCCACATCCACTTCACCCTCAACGCACACTGTACACTGCACACTCAACATATGCATACCCCTTCCCTTTATTGTTTTCTCCCACAAAGGTGCACTTACATCTATGTGCTCTCTCTTGATCCTCTGCCACAGGGTCCTTCAATGGCCTGCATAATCAAGGAGCAGTGCCCCATTCCAAAAAGCAGACAGAAATGCAGGCAACACGGCTCCTGTAAACCTCTCCAGTTGATGCACTGGGGACTGGTCCCTGCAGGTGGGTGTGGCCCTCTCCGGATGTACGGCCAGGAATCCTCCATCACTGCAAAGGGTCTGGAATCATGTTGGGGTCACCAAATTTGAAAGGAACGGCCTCCAGACAACCAGACAATAAAAATCACTCCTCTAAGAAAAAAGACTTGGTGCACCCCCTTGCAAGGAAAACAAGATTTGTTTTGTATACAGAAAGAAAAAAGGTGACAGAAGGTCCCGTAGAACCAAAATGACACAGAACTCACCGTTAGTTCAAAGCAAACCTTGCATTAGACAATACATAATATGTGTTTAGAGTTGGGCTAGGAACCAAACTGCAGTGTTTAAATATATTTGTTCCCAAAATATGTTTGTGGGTCCAGCTCAAAGAATTACTTTGCATGTTGGGATCTCACCTCAGCATTTGAGAACGTAAATCAAGAATTGTTGAGGGGAGAGTTATCAAAATTAGGCATTGCACTTTCATTTCAACTCCTGAAATAGATTTGGTGAAGAAGGAGAAATGTCTGATGTGTTTACAATTACAAAAAGAGTACATCTGGGGACAGGTTATCAAAGAGTACATGCTGCTGGTTCTGTGTCCGTGTTATATAGCGTGGAATCCATAAGAGTTACTTTTTCGTGAGTATTAAAGATTGTCTTGTTTTTTAGCCCAGCATAAGCGCAGATGAGTAGCAATTATCTGAGAGCCACCAAGTGTTTCTATGTGTGAGAAACCAGAATGTGTCTCACCCGGTAGTCCCTGGGGATCTCTCTCTCTCAGGTGGCCAGGGCATAGCCATCGGCTTTGAATCCAGACCGTGTTGGTAGACCAGTGCGGGAGGATCACCTGGGTCAGCGGTCTTCAGGGAGTGGGAGTGGGACACCTGATGGCGAGATGCGGTATCCCCCCACTATAACACCTTTACTCCATCCTAACAGGTAGGATACATCGGGACTGTAACTCCCCCTCCCCTTCCCTACACAAACACTTTCACACAGATAGCCCACTGTGGGAGAAAACAGACTCATACCCGTGCATTGCACCTGAAATGTCCCAATACTATGGTCAGGCAAAGTCAGGCAATTACTGTTAATAACTCACACCTGACTTCCATTAGGCTTCCCCACACGGATAAAAGGCAGAGCACAAAAGCAAACTCTGAGCGAGGCAAAGTACACAAAGGAACCGCTTTTTCCAGATGGAGGCTGAACGAGGGGAGAAAGGCTGCAAACCAAGAAGGGACCTTTCCAGCGACAAACTTTTACTGTCCAGAAACCTTCAGATTAAAAGGAATAAGCCAAGAAAACTAGACTGAATAATCCTGCATGGTGTGTCGGAGATACCCGGTGCCCTCCTGCATGACTGGCTGAGTCAGGGAGGAGCAGCAGCCGCCGTGGTACTGTCATTGGCTCCAGGATAAGAGCAGCGTCAGAGAGATCAACACAGCCAGTGAGTTGAGGAGACCGATGCAAGACTGCTCTGTGTTGCAGTCAAGGTTGCAAGAAGCAACATTGTATGAAGAGGACAAGAGCGAAGAATATTAAAGTGTGTGATGAAAGACACGAGTAAAAGCTCAATTGCCGATAGATGTTTGAACTTTAATATGAATCAGAGAAGGTACGAGACAAAGTAACAGAGTGATCCGGCACCGTGAGTGTGCTCAATCGAAGGTCTCTGTGTGATGTACCCAGCCAAGAAGTGGCAGAAACAAAAGCAATAAAGTGAAACTGAAGGATGAAGTAAGTCGTAGTGGTCCTGCGATGGTTTAAGAAAAATCCATTGCACAGTCAAAAGTCTTCATATTTTGATAACAAAATGAAAGCAAAAAAAGTGAGATGAAAAGGTCAGACCCGATCAAGGGAGACCCGTGGTCCGAGCCTGATCAAGGGAGACCAATTGTGAACATTGTGTTTAAGGGTGTCCGAGCCCGACAGAGGGAGACCCAGGGTGAACAGTAAACCCGAGAACTTGTGAATGGGAAAATCCTGATGAGAAAGGAACTTTGGTACTTGTTTGTTACACCAGACACTCTGCAATAAGAGACTTTTATTTGGAAAGAGACTTTGGCGCAGGAGGCCCAGATACCTATGTTTTGAACTACATCCTCTTGAACACTTTTCCTTTTCATACATCGTTTTCCCACACCATGGGAAAGGGACAAGCAGGTTTAGCCCAAATTGGCATTATCTAAAAATGTTTTCACCAGAGGAAATGTGGAGCAGGCTATTTTATTTACTATAATTGCTGCGTAACATGAAAGAAATGTAGTAGACACCTTTTGTTATATGTTATGCAGCAAACTTAGTACCCAAAAACAGCCTGGTTAATTTTTGCCATAGTGCAAACATTTTTTAAATAATAGGGATTGTGACAAAATCTTTTTGCAACGCCAGTCAAATTTAAAGTAAAGAAAATGAATGACTTGTAAGCATGCTTAAAGAAACTCTAAGAAAGAGCTGCCAAGTGCAGGTGAAGAACAAAAGGCAAATTTTAAACCTAGAGCATCAACCTGTGTTTCACTAAACACAGAAAGAGTTGGACAGATGGCAGAGTATTTGCAGAACTACTCCTTACGCAATCAGATTACTATGCACTATTCCGATAATAGCAAAAGTCACTCAAAATGCAAACGGGTTTGATTTACAATGCGTTTTTCAATGGGATTTCCGCCTTGAAAAAAGCTTCATAATTTAGGCCCTAACGTGTCTACTACATCAGAGCGAATGTGGAGGGTCCCTGTAAATGCTACAAAAGCAAGGTTATCAACACGGGCGCTGAATCTTTGAACCTCGCCCCCCACCCTTCAGCAACGGCCCCATTTATTTTGCCCTGATTTCAAAGAATGAGACTGTGAGCAGTACTAATGCAGCTCTGTGAACTTTCCCATTCCTAATGCAGAGTGAATTACATTTTACAGGAGATCAGCTCAACAGACACATTTGGGAATGGTGGCTCAGCAGGTTGAGATACTGTTGATGAGAAGCTGTGCGTTTAGAGCTGCTTTAAAAACAGTCTGAATATGTCTGACCACCTGTCATTTCACCATCTCAAATGCTTCCTAAGTACAGACTGCATTGGTGTTAGGACACATTGATCAGTGGGTGCCAATAAGGACTGGGCTGCCCTAATGCGTCAGAGTCCACCTTGCTCTTACGCTTTTGCCAAAGTCAACATTTGAGTGCCGGAAGGACTAGGAAGGCCCTGCCTTACCAAACACGTTCCACTACAATGGGTATGTTATAACTATGACTATTTTGAATTACAAACACTGCAAGGCTCACCTACAATAGACACAAAGGCAGACCGTTCACACTCAGTTAACAGATCCTTTCCTGCAAAAAACGTTTATTAAAAAAATGAAAGCCTGGTGGAAAACTAAAGATTACCCAATCCTCCTCAAATATTTGCCAGGTGGCTTTGATCGTGAGCCCTGATTTCTATAACGAATGAACCAAGACCTAGGTGGCCAAGCACACAGTCTACCAAAAGGGCTATTGAACACTGTTTTTTGGACAGGTGCCACCAACGCCACAAGAAACAGTTGGGAGGGAAACTGTAATTTGACAACGTGTTTCCGCCACAAAAAACTGTTTGGAGGAGTTACCCTCAGTGGAATACTTATGAAGACACTGGACACTTTAATCTGCAGCCAACCTCTACTTTAATTCCTTATACAGTAAACTTCCCGGTGCTTTTTCTGTCCCATCCCCTTACGTCCCACCTGTCTCCCTCACCCACATGGGTCCTCCTTAAAGGCATAGTGTGCTTTCACTGGGTAACACCATCCCCCCACAAATGTCCTTCGGTCAGTCTCTGCATTCTTCCACTAGTCGCCTTGGCTTCTTGATCACTCTCTGGAGTGACCGCTGTCACCACTGGATGTCCCTCCTTCTGGCTCCTGTGGTTGTCCTTGTGACCTCCTTTTGGTTGTGATCAGAGGTCTCCAGGGTTCTTCTAGTGGCTCATCTCTTTCCACCTCGCACTCTGTCATAGTTCTGGTTTCATCGCTGCCCTTGATTAGGCATTTAAATTGGGATGCGTTTCTTGTCAATTCTTGATCCTCATTTCTTGCGGTTATCATGGACCCTTTTATTGCCACGATGTTGAATGGGTGTGACTTGTACCGGGGGTCTCTTTTCTGTTACCCCTGTTGTCTCATGAGGACCTCCTCTCCTAGCACTTCTTTTGGTCTGGCTCCTCTCCTGCTTTCAGCCTCTTCCTTGTCTTGCGGTTTCCTTCAGCTTCCCTTCTTTTTATCTCAAGGTCTCTGTCGCTGCAATATCATGGTATGTTGATGAGCTTAGTGGTAGGCCATTATGATTTCGGGTGGTGCTTTGCCGGTTGCCTCAGGCAGCATGTTCCTTTAGTCTCTTGGCATGCTGCAGAGCACCTGATGAGGGGAGCCACCCTCAATTTAGAATATCTGGATGGTCCTTTTTATGGAGGACATAAATCTTTCGGCCATTCCGTTTGCTTGGGGCCATCTAGGTGTTATTTCTGGTGGGCTAATCCCGTTTGCCTGGCGAATCTTGTGACTGTCAAACAGGGTTCAATTTTCTGATTGATGGTGTTTAGGATTCCCCATTCTCTGAGCACTTCATCGATGATTGCTGCCACTTGGGGAAATGCTGTTGTTGATGTTCTCTTGATTACGGGGATCATGAAAATTCATCTATAGGAACAAGTAGGTACTCTCCGGTGTACATTGGTCTGTAGAGATCTGATGCTTCGCTGTCCCATGGCCTTTCCTGGATTTGGGTATGCTGTATCGACAATGGGAGATCAGCTTGGGCAGTGCATGGAACATTAGGCTCTGACGTACCATGTCTTCTACTAGCGTGCCGATGTACGGGAATCACACATGTCATTGTAGTTGTTTATTTGTGTTCTTGGTGCCACTGTGGCCCTCATGTGCTATGTGTACGACTGACCTTCTCAGTGTAGGAGGTATCACTATTCGGTATCGCCTGAGTGGGATTGCATTGTCCATTACAGCAAGTTCTCTGTGCACATTTGCCATCTCCGTTTGATTTGCATCCAGGTGTGTTCCGCCTTGTCTGCGGTAGTCCCGCCATTTGTTTCTGTTTGTTAGTTGGATCGTCAAAGCAATGGATGGGTTTTTTACTGACTCGCAGACGTCATGAAATGTAGTCCTCTGGGTTATTCCCCCCCGAACGGTCGTGTATTCGTAGTCTTGGAATGGATTCTCCACCTTTCAACTCTGGGTGGAATTTTGGTGCATGGGTTGCGGCAAAGTGAAAGCAGTGACTGGTCTGTGACCAGTGTGAACGTCTTCCCGATGATAAAGTTGTGGCAATGTTCACATGCCCTGAATGCAGCTAGGCTTTCCTTCTTGGTCTGGGAATATGCCCGTTCCATAGGGGAGAGATTTCTGCTGTCGTAGGCCACAATTTGTTCAATGATTTCAGTGTGCTATTCGGGTCGAAGTATGTCAACCGTTTTGCTTCCGCTAATGCATTTTTTATGCCGTTGGATGCCTCCTGCCACTCTTCTGTACATTGGAAAGTGGTGTCTTTCTGGAAAAGTGTGCAGGGGCTGCCAGGTTTGAGACAGTGCTGACTTTTTCAGGGTCTGGGGTCATTCCGACATCAAAGAAAATGTGTCCGAAGAATCTCAGCATACTTTTGTCAATATTGCATTTGGCCAGATTGAGGGTCCGACCCGCCTCCTGTAGTGCAGCCCATGTATCCATTAATGCATGGTCATGCTCCTGCTGAGACGTCCCATATACTAAAATGCTGTCGCTGTAATTCAGTGCCAACTTAATGGGAAGGATCACTTGGTGGACGGCTTCCTGAAATATTTCTGCGGTGGAGGAAAGTATGAAATTTAACTCCTGCACCTGAATAGCCCTTCGTGTGTTGAGAAGGTTTGTGATAACTCTAGAGTCAGGATGTAGTTCCAGTTAGTGATACCCTTGGTTAAGTTTGAGTTTCGAGAATGTGGTGGTTTGTATAGCTGGACAATCATGTCCTTGATGTTGGGATCAGGATGATGCTCCCGCTAGATGGCAGTGTTTGCAACCCTCATGTCGATGCATAATCTGATTTTGCCCTCTTTGTTAGGGACTATCACTAGGGCAGAGAACCATGGTGTGGGGTCAGAGGGGCATTCAATGATGTCATTCTGCAGTAGTTGATTTAGTTCCTGTGATATTGCTTCTTGGAGATGGAAATCCACTCTCTGCTGGTGTGGGGGACTGAGTCTGACTGAGCTATCGATTTGTAGTTTGGTGATTACCCCTTTGAGTTTGTCTAGTCCACTGAAGAGCTTTGGAAACTTGGTTTGGATGGATTCTTTGGAGAGTGGGGCTGTGATCATCATGCAGATGGAATCTTTGATTTCCTGCAGGCTTGTGGTGGACTAGACGATGTTGCTGTCTTGATAGTGAAAATCGATGAATGTACCAATTGATTTGCTGTTTTGTAACTGAGTAGGCTTCTCCCTTTTTTGGTGCTGCGAATGACGTGGCTAGGGGCCAGAGTCGACTGATTTTTGTGCAGCAATGTGCACTGAAATAGGCCAATGGACTGTAGTGGTTGGGTGTTGCCCCATTAGAATATGGTCACCATTGACCTGGAAAGAGTGTGTTTGTTGGCCATTTGCAAGAATTCCTGTTCCCCTATCATGTTCATTGTTGCTCCTGTATCTATCAGGAAGCAGTGAATGTTGTCTTCCATGTTGATGGACACTCTTGGTGCTTCTTCGGCCTCTCACCTGTTCTATATCAGGTTTACGTATTCATCTGGTTATTCTTTGTCGGAGTCAGACTGGTATTTATTGTCTCGGAGTAGGGTATTCATTTCATTATGGAAGAAAATGCGGCCCAACCAATCTTCTTATAAATAAGAGTATGGCTGAACAAAAGGCCCACCTTAACACCATATGGGTCATTAGGAGTTTGCCGATCCAGAATTAACGTGCTGGTAATTCCATTTATAGGCACGTTTCCAGGCCAGCAAGGGGTTTACCTGACTTATTTCCAGCCAAAAACTGAGGGTAAATCAGACCTCCACGAGCAAAATAGCACTGGTATTAGCCATAATACCGGCAATCCTCTCCATGGAGTCCGATGGGACTCCATGTAATGGGGATTTACCAGTATTCCTGCCACTTGCAATGTGCCAGTAATTCTAGTATATCAGGCAACAGAAATGGTAAAACCATGTGCCGGCATCCTGCCAGAATCATCGGCAGGATACCGGCAAATCTATAATGACCCCATATATTATTATGGAATTGGCACAGGAAGGATTTATAAGCAAAATTCTCCGGTTGTGGAGCATTTGATGGAATTTAAACAAATTGGACATGCATGACTGGTTCACTGACCCAACGAGCATTCCTGTCAGCTACAAAGCTATTTTGAAAGATAAAACAGTTAAAGCTAAAAAAAGATTATAGGGAATTTGTGACCTGGTCCTATTTGTGTGGTGAAGAATATCACCTTCTTGCCCCAAGGTCAAAGATAGCAATTTATTTGCCTGATGTGAGAATTTAGTATCATCATAGTTTATTAAATTGATTTACGTTTAAATATTACCATTTACCACTAATCTTGGGAGATGGTATGGATGGCACAGAAGTGAAATTACATGTGCATGTCAATCTGGAGACTTTGAAACTCCTGTAAATGTGTTATTCATTGGTATGCTTTATGATGCACCCAGAAAGCGATATCTAATTCCGTTAATATGTCAAAGGGGCTTCTGTCATTGTAGACCTCCATTCTTACCCATGTGCGTGTGTTGATGATTTTAGTGCTGCCGTTTTAAAGATCAGATCCCAGTAAGTATAATAATGTTTAACTATTTTTATTGATTTGAATGTGTACTTTGTAATATGGGCTTTAGGGTGATTTTTTATATATTTGTATATGTGACTTTTATGGGACTCTGAGTCCCGAAATAAAGTGAATATAATAAAACATTTGATCAACAACATGAGTCATTTAAAAAATAAAAATACGAAATTGCAGGCAGTGCACCACCAATGTTGGCACTTAGGTGCTATTTGGACCCCTGAATAAAATGCTCATCTTTTGTAAGGTGGAGTGCAAAAATAAAGAATTAAACAAGGCAAAATCGACTTTACTCTTTACTTTTGCTATCTGTTGTGCAAAAAAGTACGCAGCGCCTGTACATTGCTCTTTACAGGAAGCTGGCCTCATTTACACAAACCATTACCCAGGGGGGCAGCCCTCTTCTCCAGTGGGAACTGAGGGATATAATGCAATGATGACAGGAGGGTGTACCCACTGGGAGTGATTGTATGCTTATTTCTAAATTAATGGAAGGATTTACTGCCTGTACCTCAAAGTTGATGTTTCGTGGTTGCAACCCTATGTTTAACCATATTCAAGAATAATACAGAACAGTAATATCACAATCATAATACAACACAAACAAATTGTTGTATCTAAAGTATTTAATTAAATTATGTCATGCATTTTAAAGAAATTGGCACAGTGGCACAAATAAATAATAAATATTGTCTGTCCAGCAAATAGGATGAGCATACTTGTCGTCAGCACTTAGGAGGTGTGCTAACAAATGCACTGAACATAATCAAATAAAATCAAGCAATGCTTGCCATTGTAAAGGAGTGGCGAGACTAACACAAAAACATCTATGCTGAATAGAGGGAAGATGACGGCACCCGCTGTGCGTCTGATACTAGATAACAGAGACCAACTGCCTGCTCTAAAAAAGGGAGCCGCGATAAAGTACGGTCTACGTGCGTATGTCTCGTCGGACAGAGCCAAAACACTAGAATTGGGTTGGAATTAGCATACAACGCATGTTTTGGTGGATAATGAAATATGCACCACCTTCATCAGGACCAAAGGAAGACCTTATAGTGAAATCAAGCAATGATATTAGTCATACCTAAAAACAGCTGAAGTGTAATTAATGATAAAAACATTGCTAGGTGCGAAGTGCAAAAAGAGAACGTTGGAAAAAACAAAAGAGTGTGCAACCTTGTTACCATCTGTGTAAAATAAATAGCTTGAGGAGTGTGAGAGAGATGAAAAGGGGCAGAAAAATACTGTCTAGCCAAAGTGATAACCTGTCAGTGGATGTGAGGAAGATGATTACTGAAGCCCCTCTGTAGTATGAAGCCAGAGAAGGAAGGACAACTCTAAAAATCCTGTGAAGGCATGCAGCCACCCTCTCCAGATAGTAAGAAGACTCTCTATGGCTATCACAAAATAGCCTATATCTTACCCTTGCTAATGCGGATCAGGGGGCAGTGGGTCAATGTTACTGGTATCAAAGAATGGCCAGAGGAAAGGAATTCAATTCTGTGGCATATGGAAGCAAAACATGCCTGGATTAGTGCTTCAAACGAGCCATGTGGGGAGGCTGGGTGAAAACAATGTAAAGGTGCACTTCTGATTGGGAAGATAAATGGCAGTACATGCTCACCTGCTTGCGGATAAAGGAGAAGGAGAAGGAAACCCCAGGGCGCACAAAGAATCGTATTGCATGTCAGCGTTGAAGGTCGCCAAAAGGGACATAGCTGTGAGCTGGGGAAGCACAGCGGCCCGAGGACTCCTGCATGTAGTGAGGGGTTGATCATTGCTGTGACTTAGAAATTAGGGTATATGGAGACAAGGGTTGTCTCCAGAAACATGAGCCAATTTGGGGGAAATTTATGGAGACTAATTGACGAAGAGTGGGGGAGAAGGGAAGAGTTCAGTATTATGGGGGGTGGACTGTTGGGGAATCTCTGGATGTTGCCTTGTACCTATTTTGTTTGAAAACTCAATAAAATTGGTTATTAAAAAAACAATCATATCATCTGCTGTATGAATTCGAAGAAGCGCAGGTCTGGAGAAGTAAGGGGGAAGAAACCTGTGCAGGGTGGGCAAACACGGGACAGCAAAAATGTTGTCAGGGCGGCCAGTATGGAGAGCCTAATAGATATATTAAACAGTACACTGATATAATAACAAAAGTGGTCTGTCAGCTTACCTACCTTGCAGGGAAAGTGTGACTTGTCAGGGCGAGCGGGAGGACTGCTTTGCTCCTGTAGAGCATGAAGTAATCATGTTAAGGATGAAGGAAAAAAGGAAATGTTGTCTAGCCACAAAAGCAGCCCGAAGTTCCTGAGTCAACACAAGAAAGAGAGTAAAGCATTGTGCTTAACTGCCCGATTTACATGGCTCCATGAGCAGTATTACATGCACGGTGCCAATACTGAAACAGCATCTGACAGTGTGCATGTGCATGCATTGTGGCGTGCCATGTCTGACATGACCTGTTCATAGGAGTAACAACAAGAGGTTGAGAGTGTCTTACCGTGCAGCTGCTGTAAATATGCGGCTGAAATAACAGGTGTTCGGCAACCGACCTCCGTCTCATTACCGGTGAAGTAGTAAGAACCCACAGAGGAGCATATTACTCTTCGCGTCCCATAGTGTGTGACGGCACGTATGTTGATGGCACAGTGGGGGTCTCCCAGTACAGACCAAAAGATGCAACTATAACGGCCATGTTGTAATGTCGCGAGTGCCTGATTTAGGGTATGGAGAAATGCTGTGGTTAGCCTGAAAAGGAGAGAAGTTGTCTATAAAAGAGACCGGATGCACGGTTCCAAGAGATGGGTGGAAAAAAGGCATCAAGGGCCCTGATATGTAAGGGAGGAAAACTCGGAGGAAAGTTCCAAATTAGAAAAAAAACACTTCTGCAGAATTACATGTAAAGTGCATATGACCATTATAAACAGTTTCTTGAATCAGACATAATTAATCTATCACAATACTACCACCATGACAGTATTAGTTGAAACCGCCTTCTCTCAAAGAAACACATGCTTCTCATGGTCACAATTGAACCCATCATTTGTAGTTCTAAGTTCACATATCGTTCATGCTTCTTCTCTACGTAAAATAGCTTCCCGGTCTCCCAGATGTGGATCTGCCGGTATATGTTTGATTCTAAAGAATTTCTGATCTTCTTTGTTGTCAGCGACATGTTCTATCATCCAGTGATCTGTCAGAGGAGACTTGCAATGTGCTGCAGTTATACCATGGAGATGTTCTCAAATTCTCTGCAGCAGGGTCTCATTAGTAAATCAATTGTGTTTTGAACTTGAATTCAGGGGACGCCACACTGTCTGATTTACAACCTGCATTACTTACCGACAATCTTCATTACTTCCGCTCCTACTTTTTCTCCTCACAGTACTGGGACAATAATTCGTCGGTAGTCCACATTACTCTTACCCCTACTCTTCTTTGTCACAGTACTTACACATAGAATGCGCTCTGCGACAAACATTAAAAAGGAACCCCCATTACTCCTACCCCTACTCTCCCTCGTCACAGTACTTACATAATGAAGTTGCACTGTGACAAGCATTCACCGGAAATCCGAATTACTCCTACCTCTAGTCCTCCTTGTCACAGTAATCACGCCACAAAGCATAACAAACATTGAAATGGCCTGCTAGGGGGGGCACTATCGTGCACGTTGGAGATGGCCACCTGATTTAAGAGCTCCCGCTCCACCAAGAAATCCTGAGCTATTTTATCCGTCCAGCACTGCCTGTTTCAGCTCGGACGATTTGGGGGGCTGGCCCGGCCGCCCATGGGTGACCAGATGAAATCCTGAGGCCAGGGACGCCAGAGATACGGCGAGATTCAGATTGACCGGTGCACGGAGGGACAGAAATCCTGAGGCGAGCTTCAGAGCAGTCTACTACAGAGCCGTGGCGCGGCTGAAGCGGCTGGGCCCAAGGTGGGAGGAGCTTGGTGCCGGCTCGGCCCTGACACTCTTCTGGTGACACATTACGGCATCTGGGCTACCGCGGCACGGACGACTCTCTGGTCCGTACCTGCCCGCGGCCCGACCCAGCCCCGGTAGTTGTTGCCGCAGCTGCTGAGCCCCAGAGAACTCCTTACGAACCCTACAGTGCGGTGCGGGGCGAGGCATCCGGTGGAAGTCGCAGTACGCAGCCTGAGGAATTCTGTGGTGGTAATACCCGTGCTGTCGACCGGTAAGGAGGCGAGGCTGGGCGGAGAGAGAGCCCCCGCGGGGTGCCACATGGTCGGTTGGGGTAGCGGCTAAATCGGACCCGCAATCACCCTTGTTGAGGCGGTAGGCTCCAGTACCTGACAGGCGGGTCACCGGGCCAGCGGAGCACACTCTGGGCGGGTCACCGGGCTGGGTGTAGGCCCCGGTACTGGCGGTGGCTCGGGACCCCTCCTGGAAAACAGTAGAACATTTGGGATACCACCTGGAACGCCATTCATCATGGGGGATCCACAGAGGCCGGCAAAAGGATACAAGACTCCGGGAAAGCTGAGGAAGGGCCCCATGGATGCCTACACGGGTGGTCAGGGTCAGGCCGCGTCGGCTGACGCCAACGCGGCTGACACCAAGAACCCTGCTGCTGAATCCAGTGAGAATTTGGAAAACCTAACAGCTATAGTCCAAAATGGGTTTCGCTCAGTAAACACAAAATTGGATGACATAGTCTCTACCATCGGCTCCTTAAAGGCTAGAGTGGAGAGGGAAAGCCTACGCATAACGGAAACTGAAACCCACATCAGCACTAATGAAGATACTATCTCGCACCACAACCGTGATATCAGCCAAATTAAGGAAAGCATGACGAAGCTACAGAAGTGTGAGGACCTAGAATCGCGCTCCAGGCGCAATAACATTCGTGTCGTGGGCGTAGCGGAATCATTTGGAAAGGGCCAAATGGAGAAACATCTTGAGACACTGCTTAAAACCCTATTCGGACTGGAGGCTTTTCTCTGAACAATTTCTGGTGGAATGAGCACATTGTACGCTGGCTCCTGCACCTAAACCAGGCGCGCCACCACGCACTATAATTGCTCGGCTCCTCAACTATAGAGACAGAGACACAATCCTACGAAAAGCGAGAGAGGCGGGCACCCTTCACTATGAGGAAAGTTGCATACATTTCTATCCTGATTTCTCCTCTGGAGTTCAAGCGAGCAGAAGGTCCTATGAGCCAGTTAAGAAGCTCCTAAGAGAGCGCCAGATTCCATACGCTTTAATGTTCCCGGCGAAAATGAGGCTTCCACATGCGGGCAGGGCCCATTTCTTCGAGTCCCCAGCGGAGGCCATGCATTATATTGAAACTTCCATACCCCTTCCTCCCAGAGGGGGCAGACCAGCACAAAACAACAGGCCCAGACCCGTGGAATGAGAAACACTTGTGTGTCGACCCTGGTTGGGCCCGGGGCCCAGATGGGTAACTGATTAAGGTACACCAGGCACTTTGGTTGGTGGAGTTGTTGGACCTGATCGGCGGCCATGTGAAGCAACATGGCTACGCGTGGAATGTTCCATAAGTTTAATGGGGTACATCGTCAAGTTGGGGGTGATGATGAGGGGGGGCGGGTGGGACAGAGTGAAGGGGCTGTTGCGTTCAGTTGTTGGATGGACTTATGGTGGCATTTTGTTGAGGATTTTGGCTACCTTCCGGAGCTACCTCTAAATGGAGGGTGGAATGGGACGACCTGTTGGTTGAAAAGTAAAGTTTTGGTCACGTTTGGGCTGGCACTGATTGTATGGCACGAATACTGTGAACTCGTCAGATTTGACAATGGCTAATTCTCTATCGCAGGTCCCTGGTAATGGGCTAAAGGTTAAACTACTGACGTGGAATGTGAGGGGGTTGAACAATCCAGTTAAGGTTAGGAAGATCTCCAATTACGTCTCCAGACATAATCCTCAAATACTGACGTTGCAGGAGACCCATGCAGTGGGGACGGGTAATTCTCACATCCTGCCCGGGTGGGGTCCCCTGAGGTTCCACACAGACTACTCAACTCAGTCCAGAGGGGTTCTCACCCTTATTCACCCAGGCCTTGGGTTCCGGGTTGGAGGTCACAAGGTCGATCCCCAGGGGAGATTTGTCATGGTTTGGGGGGAGGTGGCTAACCAACAGCTTCTCCTGGTCAATACATACGGCCCAAACATCGATGACCCGGCCTTCTACTTGGATATATATCAGATGGTTATATCACTGTATGTTTCGAGTGACTTGTGTGGGGGGGACTTCAACTTGTCCATTGATCTGGTTCTTGATAGATCCTCTACGGTGGTGAGACCCCCAAGCAGGACAGCACTGAATCTTAGACATGTCATTGCACAGCTCTCACTGGTTGATGCATGGATGGAGGTCCACCCGGGCAGTAGAAGATACACGTTTTATTCCTCGGTACATGATTCCGAGTCCAGGATTGATTACTGGTTGGTCTCCACGCCCATGACGCCCTCGGTTGAACAATGTGAAATCCTGCCCCGCACTCTCTCAGATCATTCCCCAGGATTGTTGGAACTACTATTCCGGAACACCCCACGTCCCTCAGGAGGTGGAGGATGTCTGGTGGAATGTTATGTGACCCCGGGGTAGTGGAGTCACTCCATGCTGAAATTTCGGAGTTTCTGTCCAATAATATCGGATCGGTCGACAGACTCTCGACAGTGTGGGAATCATTCAAGATTTAGATGAGGGGTTTGTTGATGTCTAGAACTGCGGGTATGTTGAAGGCTGTGAGGTCCGAACTGTCGTCTGTTGAAGGAAAGTTAGATGCACTTGAGAAAACATATTCAAATACGCAAGACAAGACAGTACTAGCTGATATACACACACATCTCCAGGAGTTTGACAAGCTTGCACTGAGGGTGGTCCGATATGTGGTGGCCCCGATTCGGGCGCGCAGGTACGGGGAGGGCAACGAGGCTGGCAGGGCGCTCTCCAACCTAATTAAACACGATAAACAACCCACAGAGATCACAAGTACAAGTATACGCACGCAACAGGGGAGGGTTCTCCTTGGGGATGAGGACATTAACGGGGAATTTATGGAATTTTATAAGAGGTTATATTCAAACCAAGATAAGAAAACATCAGCAGAAATCAAGACCTATCTTGAAGCCCTCTCCCTCCCTAGGCTCCCTGACGAAGTGCGCCTGGCGATGGATCAGCCGGTAATGACGGAAGAGATTGGGGAAGCAATCAAGGATCTGTCAACAGGCAGGGCACCGGGGTCGGACGGGTTGGGCACTGAATTTTACAAGGAGTTCCGTGAGGAACTCGTGCCGATACTATTACAAGTGTGGGAGGAGGCGCTCGAATCCGGCAGGTTGCCCTCAACTATGAGAGAGGCCATAATAATGGTACTCCATAAGCCCAGGTGACCACCACAGGACGTTTCGTCCTTTAGGCCCTTGTCACTCATCAACACGGATGCTAAAATCTTTGCAAAGGTCCTGGCGAATCGCCTTCTGCCAGAAATCCCAACCCTAGTTCATCCCGACCAGAATGGGTTTGTCCCTACTCAATCTACAGCCCTAAACCTCAGACGACTCTTTGGTATTATGGCACAGATCGACCCCGCGAGGAGCGCAGTGGCCATATCCCTTTACGCTGAAAAAGCGTTTGATTCGGTATCGTGGGTCTATCTCCTTTCAGTGCTTTAGGCGTTTGGGGTGGGTTCCCCCTTTATACGATACATAAAACTCCTATATACAGAACCTGGGGCTCGTGTCCTGACCAATAAAGCCATTTCTGAGATGTTCCTCCTGGAGAGGGGGACCAGACAGGGGTGTCCTTTTTTGCCCCTACTATTCGCACTGACCATTGAACCTATGGCGGCCGCTGTCCGTTTTAGACACTCAGACAAAGGGATCACAATGAAGTTTTCCACCTAACTAATCTCGCTTTACGCGGATGACACATTGCTATATATCCGGGAGCCTGAGGTAAATATAACACCCATCATGATAGAGATCCAGGGGTTTGCAGACTATTCTGGGTAAACTATAAATATGTCCAAATCGGAAATATTCCCTCTAACACCTGCCACCCAATGCCCTACAGACACAGGGGGACTCAAGAGGTCCGAAGGCCACATTAGATACCTGGGAATACTGGTCTCCAGGAACAGGCTCACACTCTATGCAGATAACCATGAGGGCTCCCTGCAGGCCTTAGGCGCCCAGCTTCAGATTTGGGGACGGCTCCCAATTTCCTTAGCCGGCCGTGTTGCCATTCTTAAAATGGTGGTCCTCCCTAAACTTTTATACTTATTTGTCAATATTCCTATAGGGCCGGGCAGGGCCTTCTTCTCCAAGCTCAGATTCATGGTGGGTAACATTTCTCTGGAACGGTAAAACAGCTAGGATTAGCTGGGAGAAAATGACATAACCCTATTCCTCTGGAGGGATAGCGGCTCCCGATTTCGAGCTTTATTATTATGTCTCCCAAGCCCAATTTCTGAAATATTGGTATAATGACGAGAACAGTACACCCCATGCATGAATAGAGGAACATACCACACATCCCACGAATATACAATCAGTTGTTTTTGATCCAAAGTATAAAGACACATGTGCATATAATCCGGTTAGCTGTCAGGGCATGGATGGCTATATTCAAGAGGCTGGGATTGGAGGTCCCCCACAATCCAGAGGTACCACTTTGGGACTTCCCGGGTATACCCCCCACGCATGACGCTAACAAACAGGAGTCCTGGCTGGGACCCTAACGGGGAAATGAAGCTGGGTGACATGTTTGTTAATGGTGTTTTTGTGGACCGTGGTCTCTTTCTGAGGGCACTGGGGGGGGGGACCCCTGAGAACGTTGCAATATTACCGTATGAGATCTGCATTCCAGAAGAGGTGGCCTCTCTTCCCGGATGAACCCCCACCTCATCCATGTGTGCAGTTAATAACATCTAAAAATGGCCTGGGGATTTCTAGATTATACACAGCTGTTCAAGCTCATACCCCCACATTGAATCAGATAAAGGAGCAGTGGGAAGCAGATTTACAGGGGTCCATTGAAGAAAAGAAATGGGCCAGTTATTGAGCGTTATCCAAGAAGGTCTCGCTTAATGCTGGCCTAAGGGTGATCCAATTTAAAATCCTGAACATGCTACATTATACACTGGCCAAAATCGCAAGGTTTGCACCAGACACCTCTGACTCTTGTCCTAAATGTAATGCTCCTCAGGTTGGATCCTTTCACATGTACTGGGGCTGTCCGGGACTGAGGGGATTCTGGAGGGCGGTGGCTGAGCTGCTGGAAGAAATCACTGAGATGCCCCCTGATTTGACTCCTCGGAAGTACTTGTTTGGGGACATTGCCAAGCAGTCAGAAAAAATTAGAAGATTATTTAACATTTCATTCGCTATTGCCAAAAAATGTATTTTACAGAAATGGAAAAGTTCTCTTCCGCCCACCATGAACCAATTCCTACAAGAATTGACACATGTCAACGAATCAGAGGAACAGTTTGTTTTAACCCGACCCTCGGCATGCAGACCTAAGGACATTTGGGGCACGTTCAGATTCTACCTATGTAATATGATTACTGATGCTGACTTGCCGTCATAATATTGCTATGTGAAATGTAACGGATATTTTACTCTTGATGTAACAGTTAAACAGATGTGCTGTGGTGTAACAGCCTCTACGTGACCACTAATAATAAAAGAGTTTTCAAAAAAAGAAATGGCCTGCTGGGATGTCAACAGCAAGGATTTACATTCCACCCTGCAAAATGGAAGACCGGGCCATCCCATGGAAAGTCACAAGCAACCCCCACACCCTCCA
Source organism: Ambystoma mexicanum (assembly GCF_040938575.1). NCBI lineage: Eukaryota > Metazoa > Chordata > Amphibia > Caudata > Ambystomatidae > Ambystoma > Ambystoma mexicanum. The sequence goes on along the minus strand of NC_090925.1, from coordinate 532,302,252 downwards.
AAGTTAGAGAGAGAAGTGTAGAGGACATCCCTCACAACAGCAAACCAATATGAGAGAGGTAAAAAGCCACACACAGATGAAAGACACATACTGTTATGTTCCGGCCATGGAAGGTTTGGCATAGATCGTCCCTTTCCCGACTTAGGTGATCGATCTATGACTAGAACCGTTACGTACGGTCTAGTCTTCTTCCAAGATGGCCGCTTCCAGGCTGCGTTTCTATAACAACGCACTGAAACCTACGTTCAGTGCGTTGTATCGCTCCCACTTCCTGTTTTGGCTTTGGTACTCTTGTTCGAGTTGCCAGCTGTTCGCTCTTGGTCCTGGTCCTGCTTGCGGGAGTTTCTCCGGCTTCCGCCCCTCCTCGCTCTGTACCTCTCTGCCCGGCTTCTTCCCTTGCCTTCTTCCCTCGCTCCCACTCTCTCTCATCCGGCTTCGGTTGAGTGCTCTCCTTCTGCTCGCCTCCGGCTCCCAGTGTCATCTCTGTTCGGGCCGCAGGATTCCTTTCCTTTCCTGTGCCTCTGCACACACTAAAGCCCCTCTAGGCGTTCATCCCTATACCTCGCTCTGTTCTGTCTTCCTCTTCCTTCTGCCTTTCTCTATTTACAATTACCTTCCACGGAGCTTCCCCCTGAAATTGGATAATTTCTACGGTCTGCAGTATCTCAACCGCCGGTCCGATCAAGCTCCACGTTCAGCCTGTGTGCTTCAGGGTTTTTTGGTGCCGCAGAAGCTTTTTCCCTGGATTCTCGGACGGGCTTACTGGGGGTCCCTCTTGGCGGGGAGTTCCTCAGTTGCCAAGGTGGCCTCCAGTGGAGCCCGTCCCTACCTCCACTATAAGAAGGTAAAGGGCCAAAGAAAGAAGACCCAGACGGCTACTACTAGAGGAAGTAGAGGGACCTCACGAACATTGAGCACATCTTCAGGAACCTCAGGTGAGGAGGGGTCACGGGAGAGAGACCTAGCCGTTAGCAATCACGACACATACGCAGGTAGCCCGAGGCCCCTAGGTAATGTACAGTCGAGCCTTGGACAGTCCAAACCCAGACATCCCTGAGCATTACAAAAGCCACAGTCAAAGCCTGGGAGAGAAAGCATCCCTAGCCCAATTCCCAACTGGCAGAGCCTGGACGAACAACGAAGCAAGACAGAGGCTGAGCACTTCAGGCTGCATAAAAGGACAACAACTGAAACCCTATTCCCCCAGCTAGAAAACCAGAAAGAGGCTTCTAGGAACATCCCCATCCAAGAACACTTCATCAACATCTTCCCAGCCGTAGCCTGGGTGTGGGGCTGGCCAACTACTGCAGCAGAAAAACCAAAGGAATTGAAAATAAAAGGTCTGCCAGGTTCAGGGGTTGATGACCGAGCACCAGGGCAGGTACTCCTCAAAATAACAGAAAGGAGGCTAGGGCCCCTAAGGGCCTGACCCACACTATGGTCTATGAAGAAAGAATCATGGTCACTGGGACAGAAAAGCCCCATAAACTGAAGACTGCCTCAAAAGAGGTGCCTCAAAAATAACAAATAATTAATCTAGGGAACCAAACTGCAGTGTGTAGAGCTGCATCTCAGGTGCGCTCATCAAGCAGACATGTATGCTGCCAAAAACAGCTGCTAAAATACCCAGAATCAGTCCCCCATCCACAGTCTGCAACATGTTGGCCAAGCAGAACATGCTTGTTACTGCAGAACCTGAAAGATCTGAGGTGGGAGACTAAGGAGGACATAGGTTGATTTAGAGAACAGGCAACACAAAGCGACTTACGCAATGGAGGACCCAGCCCCCAAGCACAACCTGCATGAGAATGATTTCACACTCACAGCTAACAGAATAGTTTTGAGGGACTAACAGGGAGAACAATCTCAACCATCTCCCAAACATGACACACTATTATACGTAGCAAGACCTGAACACATGCCTTCCGCAGTCAGAAAATAGCAGTGGCATGCACATTGTGGGTCTGTTTCCCCTAGGAGCCCCAGAGGATCCCAGGGGTTGAGACTACTACAAATTAGGAACCAGTAACTGTGTGTAACTGAACATGTAAATAGTCTTATTTTATGGGGGAGAATGGCAACAGTAACAGCAAGCTCCTTCCTCAAGCCAAGTCTGAAGCATGGTCCCAGTAACCTCTGGCGCTGTTGACATTTGTTGCTCAGTCCAAGTCCTTCAAGGATGTAATTTGGGGGTCGCAGCTTTGACCCCTGAGGTCTCCCTTGCTAGCCCTGTGGTCTCCCTTGCTACCCCTAACAAAAAAAAGATGTTTTTTTCTTAATTTTTACAAATGGAAGCTCCTTGGATGTGGCCAGCGCCATGTGGCTCTTTGTTTCTGGAGTGTCTGTCTTTCTTGTTCAGGGGTTCAGGGGTTCCACAGGGGTTCCACAAGTGTAACACTGAGCAGTGACCCTAAATCAGGACAAAGAGGAAGAACAAATAATTTCTCTTTCGAGAATCCTACACAATAAACCTCATTAAAGATGTATTTCAGGCACACTTCAGGAGGTGACACACTGATTTAGTCTGTTCTTAAACACCTCAAATTCACAATGCAGACAAAAATTTCCAAAAAACATTTAGAGCAGAATAAGCATCCATTACGGACTATGGGCCTCGTCTCGAGTCTGGCGGTAACCCTTAAATGCGGCGGTAGCGCTATTACCGCAACATTTAAGGGTCCGCCAGATCATGGCCTTGGCGGATTTCTCCCCAGCTCTGAGCTGGGGGGAAATCTGCCGAATTTTCGTGCTCTTACCGCCGGCGGGAAATCCGCTGGCAGTATGAGCGTGGAATTTCCCCTTTGAGCCCAATGGGGAATGGGGAATTCCCGAATGGGCTCAATGGGGAATGGGCAATACCCGTTCCGCCGAACCCGTGATCTGGCGCTATTAGCGCTGGGGGGTTCGGCGGTAGGGCTATTAGCATCGGCGCTAATAGCACCGGCGTTACCGCCCAACTCGTGATGAGGCCCTATGTATTTTGATTTTCGTATTGCTTTTCGTAAATTGCAGATCTAGCATAGTTTTTTTCTGCCGGTGTGTCTGTTACAATCATCACAAGACATTCCATCTCAGTGTCCTCGGTCACTTGACAAAATCCTTGTGCCTAAAAGCTTGTATACAGTGTAGAAATGTTTGAACATAGCAGATAAAGTGGCCCTTGATTTCATTGTGCCACAATTAATGCTTTTTTGTAATGTGTCCATCTTTCCTATCTCCCTGGCATGCTGTTCAGGATGTTGGTTTGCATGTATCAGGTAAAGAGTACACAGAGTACGGGATGCTGTGTGAGTGCTCTGCATTCGCCAAGCTAATCTAAATTCTTTAATAAAGTGTTATAACCCCTCCCAATGGTATGTATTTTGGAAACCTCGAAAGCCTGAAAAGTAGATCCAAGCATGCTTGACATGTGGCCAACTTTGAACCAGACATGCAGAAGAACTGGTCTGCGGTTAAATCTCAGTTACCAGTACTGGTATCCACTACAGAATGTAATTTACATTCATACATGTAATTGCTCATTTTACTATAGCCAGTAAGATCACGAAAGCCGATAAGATAGCTCAGTAGGTTGAGTGCCCGCTGCTGCAATGTGTGTGATCTGCAGGTTTGAATCCTGCAACGGCCAATTCAGCCGTTTATCATTCTGTGGTTGATGAGTGCCCACACGGGTTGGGTGATATTGTATGCATATTTGTTCTATATAAAGCGCTTAAGCATAAGTACTATATAACAACTTATCATTTGGCCTTGGATGTCTGATTGCATTCACAGGAATTTAGTAATACGTCCCTACACACACTTATATTAACGATACATATGATGATACATTCTTGTATGCAATGTATATCACATTACATTGACATTGTAACCATATTTTTCGTTGTGTACTTGTATTTGTATTTGTATTTGTATTTTATTTATTTGTAATGCGCACCTAACCCGAAGGTAGCCAGGCGCAGAGGCAGCAAGAGGGTTGCAAAGCTTCGTTACATACGTGTGGCGAGGTCCAGCTAGGGTTACATTGCCGGAAATATCACGCCAAGTCGGAGGGTAGAACATGTACATTAAAGGCAGTACTATAAACATATTTACAATTAATGCGTAGGTGACGAACATAACATGTGCATTAGGGCAATACTATAAACAATTTTACATTCAGTGATGCGCCACATAGTAGAGGCACATCTGGGTCTCTAGGAGTCATTGTGAGTCGAGGGATTTGAGCCAGTTGATGGTCCTAGCTCTGAACTGGTGGTAGGGTAGGTCCTCCCTGCACGACGAAGGGAGGGAGTTCCAGTATTGAGCTGCTTTTACTGGAAAGCTGTTTCCCCCAGATTTAGTACGTTTAAACCTGGGCACCAGAAGAAGGTTGGAATTGGCCGTTCTCATGGGGCGGGAAAGGGTGGGTCTGGTAAATCTAGCGATGAGGTATTGGGGGGCTGCTTGGTGGAGGCATTTGTGAATCAAAGACACTGATTTAAGAAATATCTTGTCCAAAGTGGATAGCCAATTAGCAGTTCTTCTGGAATCTGAGATGTGGGCTTTCTTCGGGATGCTAAGGGCCGCTCTGAGGGCATTGTTCTGGAGTATTTGGATTTTGTTGGAGATATATTTGTTACAGCCTACATATAAGGCATTGCAATAGTACAACTTGGACAGGATCAGTGCCCTGGCCAGGGTGGTGCAGTTGGTGGGGGAGAGAAAGGGTTTGGCTGCCCTGATAAGTTTGCAAGTGTAAGAGGTGGAGGAGGCCATTGCGTTCACTTGTTTGTTCAGGGTAAGGGTGGAATCTAGATAGAATCCGAGGGTTTTAACCTCCTTAGCTACCATGATTTTGTTGTTGTCAATTATGAATGAGGAGTATTTGTGGCCCAGTTTGTTAAGGAGGTGTGTGGAGCCTAGAATGAGAAGTTCCGTCTTGTCATCATTCAGGCATAGTCCGTGTGCGGCCATCCATGCCTGGATGATGAGGTACACTTTATTAACGAAGGCCAAATCCTTATCATAATTCCCCGACAACGGGATGAGGATCTGGGTATCATCAGCGTAGTTAGTGTAGGTGATACCTAGATCGTCTAGATCATCGAAAAGGGGCTTCGTAAAAATGTTATAAAGTGTAGGGGAGACGCACGATCCTTGCGGTACACCGCATGTGATCGGGATAGGGTCGGCTGATGCTGTTAATGAGAAGACTCTCATTGTGCGGTTATTGAGGAAAGATTGGATCCAGTTAGTTGCATCTTGAGAGAAGTGGGCAGCTATTTGTAGGTGGTTGCACAAAATCTCATGGTCGACCAGATCGAAGGCCGCAGAGAGATCAAGGAGAAGCAATAGTGCTGTCTTCCCCTGGTCTCTCAGCTCATCTATCTGTGCCTTGAGGTCTATGAGTGCGGTCTCTGTTCCGTGTTGTGGCCTGAAGCCTGATTGATGGACGCCTAGGAGTTGGAAGTGCTCAAGGTAGTGTTGGATCTGTTGGTATGCTATTTTATCGATGATTTTGAGGAGGAAAGGTACTGTGGTAATGGGGCGGTAATTGGTGGGGGTGGATGGGTCCAGATTCGGTTTTTTAAGCAGAGGGAGAACCCAAGACTGTTTTAAGTTATTAGGTACGGTGCCTGACGTGAAGGACTCATTTATTAGCTTGGTGATAAATGGTGCGAGATCACGGGCAGCATCCTTAATCAGTTGAGCAGTGGCATAAGTCACCATGACAGTTTGAGGGTTTGAGGGTGAGAATAGTATTCTCTACCTCTTTGATGGATACTTTGTGGAAGTAGAAGGATGGGTTATTCTCTAGGGGGGGGATTGAGTCGGGTAAACCTTTTTGTGGGAGGCGGTACTCTGTTTGGTGGAGGAGAGTAGAGATTCTTTTTTAGTGCTTATTTTAGTCTTAAGGGATGAGATTTTGTTCGCTAGGGCATTTTGAATGCCTGTGCACCAATTTTTTCTTTAATACACAAGTCAGGTATTTGAATCGGGGATTCGATCTCTTTAAGTATTGTGAAAAGCTCTCTGGTGTTAGATTTGGCTTGTGAGATCCGCGTGCTGAATGACGATTTTTTAGCCAGTATAATTTCTTTTTTATATTGGGAGGCTAGGCTACTCAAGTTTTTTTTATTTTTTTCTGAGGGTGAAGCTCGCCAGATTTTCTCACATCGTCGCTTTTCTTGTCTGAGGGCTTTGAGATGAGGTGAGAACCAGGAGTTAATGTGTTTCCGGGGCTTGCTCTTTTTTAGCTTCAAAGGGGCTATAGCGTCGAGGGATGAGAGCATGATTTTATTATAGATATCCACCATCGTGAGTGGATCAGTGTGGTCCGGGATGGCATTCAAGGTAGGTGTGATAAGCGGTATCAGGTTTTCCAAGGTGATGTTTTTTTTGTTACGGGATTGAATGGGTGGAGCTATAGTACTGGCTTGTGCTGGGGTTGTCTGTAGGGTAAACGAGATAAAAATGGTGGTCTGTCCAAGGCTGTGGGAGTATGGCAGAGACCAGGACTGGGCAGTTGTGCACAGCTAGCCAGTCCAGAGTTCTCCCTTTGATATGGGTGGGTTCGGTAATCATCTGGGTGAAGCCCAGTTCCTCTAGGGTATTGTTAATTATACTAGCATTGGCGTCTGCAGGGTCGCTAAAACCAAGGTTAAAGTCTCCTAGTAGGATGCGTTGTGAGGAGTTTTTGAGGTTGTTTGATAAGATGTCTGTGAGGTCTTCTTCGAATGATCCTAAAGGGCCCGGTGGTCGGTAGATAAGGTGAATGGAAATGGATTGAGTGCTAGAGAGGGTTAACTTAGCTGTAAGAGATTCACAGGAGCTAGCATTGATAGGAGATTCGATTGTGATAGTAAATTTAGTTTTGGCTATAATGGCAAGACCTCCACCTCTAGAGGTGGTGCGATCAAGTCTTAATAGCGTGTAGTCGTCTGGGACTGCTAGCATAATTGCAGGGCCTGCCGTGGGGTGAAGCCAGGATTCGGTAACTGCTAAGAAGTCCAGGTCTTCATTATGTAGCAGGTCAGCAATGTCTGATGCGTGGGCTACCATGGAACGTGCATTTATTAATGCACCCTTGGTCCCTGGATCTGCTAGGTTAGGGGGTGGTGGCATAGCATCGTGCGTGCTTTTCTGGTCTCGGATGGGCTCACGGTGGAGTCTGCTATTCAGTTGAAGGGGGTGTAGAGATGGATTCCTGGTCACCTTGTTGTGGGCTAGTTTGGACAGTGGGTCATAGAGTCTTGCGAGCCTGGCACGTAATCTACGGTTTCTTGCGAGAACAGGGCAGGGTGTGGAATTCATTTCAGTTAATAGGTGTGGGTTGTGTGCAGGCTCAGGTGTAGAAAGGTTGGGTAGCATGATTAGGTGTTGGCTATTCAAGATGTACAATGTTAATCTCAGTAACACTGTGTAGAGAGTGTGGATATACATTGTTATGTTGGGCAGGGTAGACTAGTATGATGTATTAATGTCTGGTAGCGTGGGTCAGTTCGCGCAGTCCAGGCACAAAGGCAAGGTCACAAACACAGTGTGGGGGCAATGAGTCACTTGGATTCAGTTTTTAACAATCACGGCACGAGTGCAATGGTCGCTTACTGCAGTTTGAAGGCAAGGGGTCATTTAGAATCGTTTTTAACAATCAGGGCACTAGAGCGTGGGACGACCTAGCAGGATGCATAGGCAGGGGGTCACCTAAATTCAGTTAACAAACAGGTATAAGGCATAGTTCACTATCAGGGTGTGAAGGCAAGGTCATCTAGATTCAATTTAGACAGTCAAGGCGCAAGAATTCAGTTAGCAAACAGGTATAAAGCATGGTTCACTATAAGGGTGTGAGGCAAGGTCATCTAGATTTGATTTAGACAATCAAGGCACAAGAACCTAAGTCTCTGGGGTGCATAGGCAATGAGACACCTAGATACAAATTTTTAGCAATCAGGCACAGAGCATAGATCACTAACAGGGTGCGAAAGCAAAGGGACATATAGAATCGGTTTAGACAATCAGATACCAAAGCATTTTGATAATCAAGGCACAAGGGCATAGGTCTCTGGCATGGTGCAAAAGCAGTAGGGCACCTGGAATCAAGTGTTTAGCAATTCGCCATAGAGCATAGGTCACTAGCTGGGTGCATAAGCAATAGGACATCTAAGTTCAATTTCGCCACCTAAGTGTGAAGCATAGGTAACTAGTAAGGTATAGAGGCTGAGGAACCACTAGATTCGATTTTAACAATCGGGACAAAGAGGCATTGGTCGCACTAGTGAGGTGCATAGGTGATGGGTCACTTGAATTCAATATGTAGCAGTCAGGCACCCGAGCATAGGACGCTAGCAGGTGCGGTGGCAGTGGGTCCTAAAATCAGGTTTAACAATTAGGACACAAAGGTATAGATCGCAGGGAGTAAAGAACATCGCAGGAGCGTTGCAAGGCAACAGTCAATGGAGGCGTGTTCAAAGGGATGCAGATATTCAAGATACAGTTACTGTGCAGCTCAGGCAATAGGCAAGGTTTCTGTACAAACGTGCAGTAAAGTAAAGTTGACCCCTTGTGTTAGGGCAGCGGCTGGGCCTTGGAGAGTGTTACCTTGTATAAGATGGGCCAGGGGAGCTGGCACACGGTCCTCACGGCTCCAAACAGGCTCGAAACAGGAGTCAGCCTTGCCTCTGTGGGCCTTGGGACGAGTGGGCCGGCTTCGCCTGCCGGCGCCCAATGGCTGAAGGAATAGGCCAGTAGGCCAATCAGAAGGCTGCTTGGGGCAGATCAGGTGGAATGGGCAGCAGGCGTCGGGTGGGCGGCCATCTTTAAGAGGAAGGGTACCTCATGTATCTTAATGGCGACAGGGACTACGAACAATGATTCAGGGCGAAGAATGTGCAGATAAAGCACATTGCGTTTCAAGCGAAGCGCCTGTAGTAAAAACAGGGGCTAAATGGGAAATTCTGTTGACGATGCGCGGATGACTTCGGCGCTTACCAGGAGGCATGTAAAATGTAGAAAAGCATGTCGGAGTCCTCCATGGGTCCTCTGCTCCTGCAGGGGCCGTCGCCTGGAGCTCCTGCTCCGTCAGTGTCTGGTGGGGGACTACGGCAGGCTCGAAACAGGAGTCAGCCTTGCCTCCGTGGGCCTTGGGACGAGTGGGCCGGCTTCGCCTGCCGGCGCCCAATGGCTGAAGAAATAGGCCAGTAGGCCAATCAGAAGGCTGCTTGGGGCAGATCAGGTGGAATGGGCAGCAGGCGTCGGGTGGGCAGCCATCTTCAAGAGGAAGGGTACCTCATGTATCTTAATGGCGGCAGGGACTACGAACAATGATTCAGGGCGAAGAATGTGCAGATAAAGCACATCGCGTTTCAAGCGAAGCGCCTGTAGTAAAAACAGGGGCTAAATGGGAAATTCTGTTGAAGATGCGCGGATGACTTCAGCGCTTACCAGGAGGCATGTAAAATGTAGAAAAGCATGTCGGAGTCCTCCATGGGTCCTCTGCTCCTGCAGGGGCCGTCGTCTGGAGCTCCTGCTCCGTCGGTGTCTGGTGGGGGACTACGGCAGGATCAATGCTATGTGAAGACAATTCCTGTTTTGTCAAGGGGTGAAAGGTCATGTCCCATCACTTCGTGTGATGCCATTTCGGGGTGTGGTCAAATGCCATCACTTCCTGTGATGTCATCAGAGGTCAAGGGTCGTGTGATGTCACTTCCGCTACCCCTGGCCTCTTGATGAAATGACATCCCTGAAGTCCCCTGTCGTTTTTCACGCCTAGGGATATGCATATAGAGCCTCCCCCAAGCCTGACCACCCATGATGCTCAGGGCAGCTGGAAATCCAGAGAGGCCCAAGACTCGCCAAGGATGTGACTGCCCTCACCCTCCAATCCCTGCAGGGCCCACCGTATGATCCACCTTTTAGAAAGCAAGAGACCAGTCTTGAAGTACAGAAAGCAAAATAGAAGGAAATGGGACTGTGCAAGTTTGTTTTACCCATGGCCTTTAAGGGTGAGGTGAGAAATAAAACGTTTAATATACGAGTTTTGGGTTAAGGGTTCTGTCACAAAGTGGAATGCCTTCATAGAGAATGTACTGAGATGAGCAAGATGGATGTTGAGGCAATAACAATGTGTACCAACTATGTTGATGACTGGGTCTATGCACAGGAATCGAATGCCATTAATTAAATGTACTCATCTTTTCAGTCCTGGATGGTGCCTAACTCCTTGGCGTGTAATGCTAAAAAGACAGAGAAGCTCATTGGATCAGAGTCTAGTTTGAAGAAACTGGATCCCTGCCAAAACCAATTCCTTATGTACGGATGTCTCATTCCAGTTGTCCAACATGTGAAGACGCTTAGAGTCGTTCTGTTCTCACAGCTGTCGTTTAATAAGCAAGTCACATACCTTCGATCACCTTGTGCCTACACTTTCAACCTATTATGGCAGATTCATTAATAATTGTCAGAGACGAATTGGGCCTTGATAGACTCTGCCCTCAAATTCAAAGTTAGACTATTGTAATAGTCGACTTGTAGGCACATGTAGGACGAATCTCATAAAATGTGAGATCACTCAAAATGGAGCTGTGCGGGAGGTGTGTGGTATGGGCAGACAACAACACATAACTGATGCTTGACAAAAATTACACTGGCTCCTGTCCATCACGGAATTCGGCAAAAGGCTGTTACTCTCAGCTGCAAATGTCTTTCTGGTAGCGCCCCACGTTATCTCTCAGATCGTTCAAAGGCTACCCCACATAGGAGAGCCCCTAGATCTAACAAGGATTACCTGCTTGCCCAGCCGCGGTTTCACTTGAAAAAATATGGAGGAGCTTGTTTTGATGTGTGGGCTCCAATGCTGTGGAACTAGTTACCAGCCAATTTGAAGACCAGTCCTTGTTTGACTCAATTTAAGAAAGGTGTAAAGACCTATCTGTTTAATCAAACAGTTTTTGAATTGTCCTCATACTCCCTATTCTCATCTGCTTCCTTTTGGTTGTGTCAATTGTGTGTGCGCTCTGAGGCCTTTGGGTTTGTAGCGGGTTACCAATAATATAAATAAATAAATAAATGCAATAAAAATAAATAAATAGCTGCCTACCCAACCCCCAAGATCTAGCCAAAGACAGTTTGTGAGTGGGCCTATCACTCAAGTGCTCAACATAGAAACATCAGGTATACCAGAAAGAGGGACTGCCAAGTGTGAGTCACCACAACAAACACCACTATGATGTGAAAGCCAATTATATCACAAATTGGCCAAAGAGCAGTACTCATGGTAGTGGTGTATGTGCGGCATCTGGCCCTGAGGCTACATTGCCTACACTGATGTAGTCATACCACATCGTTTGGGGCACTTGTGCACCCACTGGATTCTCAAGGAATAAACCTACAAGAGCACATTGTGGCAATACTGGATGATCCACTTGGGGGTCCACACTTAGTCCCTTCAAACTTGCAACCACTTCCCAGGTGTTTGTGGTGATGTTGAAGTGAAAGTACTGTGTCTGAGGGAGCTATGAATGAATGGCAGCTAAGGGATGTCTGCTGGAGGTCGAAGGGCCAGGAGTATGGATGCAGGGATGATGGTCACCATGGACAATATCACTGTAACTGGACACAGCCAGTTACTTGTGCAGGTGATTACTCATGTGCATGTGTACCCACAACATCTACAGCACGATGATGCATCCCAGAGAATTTGAATACTATGTGGACCACTGTATCTGCATGTTGTGGACACGCTCCATGTAATGGATCATGGCCACGTTGGGAATCTCTATGTTTTGCTCTCTTTTGCGATGGTGCCAATGCATCATATGTACATTCCACTGAACATCAGTTAACTCTGTGTAGCACACACTTACCTGTGGTGTCCATGGTGTCTTCTTCTACTGTCACCTCCATTGCAGAGGATGAGGACTTCGTTGTTTAAGGCTTTGGAAGTGCAAGGCTGCAGTGTGTTGTATGCACAGAAGGGCTTAGTGGACCAGCAATATCATTGATCAATGATTGGATCTGCACCTTGCAGACATGGTATTTCCACAAACATCCCTTGAGAGTAGGAAGTTCTTGAGGACTACCGTGATAGCCAACACTGTGAAGTCACTGTAAGATCTCAATGCTTGGTTGTTGCCTTATGCATGCATGTTGAAGACTGGGGTGGTGTGACTCATGTGAAAGTCGATTCTCACATTCACCAACAATTGCACTTTCATTGGACACCCATGACAGTATGTTTTTAGAGTGTCCATGAGTAGGACGTACACAGAAACATCAGTGTGTATTGACTAAATTGTGTATTGTGACTGGTTCAGAGTGTAGAAAATGCACTGGACATCTTCCTTCTGTCGTTTGTTACAGGATTGCCATCAACATAAAAGACAGTGAGGAGTGTTGGGTATTTTGTGTAGATTTGGGGCCTGGCGGTATTTTCTTACCGCCGAAAAAATCATTTAGCAACAATCACTCCTTGTATTCAGATTGGGTTATGTATAATAATAATACAGTGGATATGCATTATTTCAGTACACAGACATATTTAGATGGCATACATTTGTTGGTATGCGCGGTTGGTATGCGTGGTTGGTATGCGTGGTTGGTATGCATGGTTGGTGGTATTTTTGGTGAGCATAATTCCTTTGTTTTATTTGTGGCCCCAATATCCAGAACCCCTTATTTTCGTTTAGATTGTTCATGTGATCACTAGAGAGACCTCAGGCCTACATTTCAGAAATACCACATTTTCATTTTTAGTGTGCCACCATGGGCAATTCTCAGTGAATTATTTACAACAGCGAGCTAACATGTGGTACACTCACTATTTTATATACAACAGTGAACTATGTCCCGGGTCTCTATTTCTGCTGACTCATTTACCTTCAGCAGGCTATTTCACACACACAGTTATTTATAATTGCTCATACTGAATAAAATCGTGCACACAGCTGCAGCCAAGTCTTATTTTTATCTACCTTAAAAATGACAATTGCACTGTCTAAACATCTCCCCACATCATCAGCACTGTAATGGTAAATGCACAAAGGAAAGAGAAAATAAAACACACTACCCGTCTTCTTTCAGATATTTTTGTGTATTATAAAAGTTGCATTTAAACACGATCTTACTCTTTTTACAGAAATAAATGAAATAGCACAGTCAACATTATCTGTAACAAAATGAGAATAGGGCGACGAGAGCAGTCGCAACATTAAACCTGTTGATAAGACACTGGAATTCTTTCTTCTACACTGACTGAATAGTTTCGCATTCACGCACACTGCCACCATACTTTGCAATATATAATTACCTAATCTGTTCAGCATGTGAAATTCTTTGGCTGGTCTCCTTCTGGGTGTGGCAATTCCCTCTTCAAGCACCCCCAGTGAGAACAGGCATCAGCCGTTACTCAAACCGAGGATTATTGTCTGGGATCCCCAGTCTCTGCAGCAGTGCAGCTGGGATCTGCTTTTTCAATCAGGAACTCCACAGCTACCGGTCAGGTCTTTCTCCGATCTGTCTAAAATGTATTTTGCCTCTCTCCTTCCCCCAGATTCTACAAGAAAACTTGGTTACAGCCTCTAATATGATGCTTGTCCAATAAGAATCCCTCATGTTCTATCCTCCTGCACACAATAGAAATCTTTTACAGTGCGCAACTGTAACAAAACTGATTTCCTGCTATTCGAATCTTTGCTTCCTGCAAATACTGTGGACAGAGCAGCACAGAGCAGCAAAAAGGAAAAAAAAATCTGGATGCGCGTTTAAAATGACTTTCAGAGCCTGTCTTTTCCATCCATTTTGCACTGGAGAACACATTATTTTATTAATGAGTTAGCATGTTAGTTTTTTGTTAATGAGGTTAGTTCATTAATCCTCAAATGTGTCTCCTGCAATAGAGGAATTTCAGGTAAAAAAAAATATATGCTTTTAACTGTGAAAAAAAATTATTTGCATTTTATATGTAGAAATCGTTTTTGACTGCATAGCCTGTTTTCATTTACATGTCCATGTTACACTGGCAACACATGCCTTGCTGTACCACCTTATAGCAATGCACCAAACCCCATGCAGTGGTGCTGCACTTCAAAAAACATGCTATGCATTGATCCTGTGCAGTGGTGCTGTGCTCTGTGTTCCCAAAACACGCTAAACAATCCTACATATCCCCTCCTTTTTTTTTTTTACTTGGCTACGATCCAAGCCAATTGGAAAAAAACAATTTGCCCCCCTTTTCAAAGTGTAGCAATCCCATACAATGAATATTCACGTGCATAAATGAAAAAGTTGAAAACCACTGCTCAACATATATCAAAATTCATCTGAGTCTATCAGTTCTTTTAAAATATTCTACATTTGCCTTCCCAATGGAAATGTCCATAGTTCAGTGTTTCAATTTTATACTTGAAGTCAATTGAAAATAATAAAATTAAACAACTAACTAAAACAAATAATTAACATAAAAGATTAAAGCAATTCATTAAAATAATAAATACGTGGAACTCCATATGCCAGGACACTTGTCTGCCTCTTTTGGTTCATTCGGGTACAATTTCATCTTGGCATTCTTGGATCCTTTTCTATAGAAGTCATCTTTTCTTTGGCATTCCGGTTACTTTGTCTTCACCTCCAGCCGGAGGCAGGCATCTTTTGGTCTTCATCCAGGGGACTCCAGGACTCCATCATCTCCCGTGACCTCTGGTACAAACATGTTAATATTCTAAATCAAATAGAAAAGAAACAGATTAAGTATATAGTACAATACTAACTTCACCCTTTTGCCAAAAATAAAACATGCTTTGTAAAACATTTCGCCCTTTTTCTTTCGCCTTCTGAAATTAAACACAGGTTACAGAGAACAACACACATACATTCAATATTTAATGCATTTTCATTCTGCACACCAACCAGGAGCTTCCATTTTATTTATTTATTTATTTATTTATTTATTGGATTATCTATATTTTATATATATTTACATATATTACAGTGTTTATGTACCATTTCAACCATCTTTTTTTTTAACTTCTCTGTCACTGCCTTCTGACTAGACATATTCACTCTACCTTTTTATGTTCAAGGGACTTTATCTGTTTCTACATGCTCAAGCTGCCTGATCTCGTGTCTGGGATGGCATGGCTTAATCTGATTTACATGGACAAATTGCTCTATTGTTGTTTCACCTTCAGTCTTTAAAATTTTATAAACTACAGGAGAAACCTTATCTATAATTCGAAATGGCCCCTGCCAGGCTGATAGAAATTTAGAATTTTTCTGTTTACTTTTAACAAAATTAAACTTATACACCTGATCCCCTACACTGTATTCTCTCACTGATGTTCTTTTATCATAGTATGTCTTGGCGCTGTCAGCAGTCCTTTCCAGATTTCTCTGCACAAAAGCAAATGCATGTTGCAAATGCTTCCTCAATTCATCAATGCACTCATGAACTGTGGATGCACACACAAGTGTCTGCTCATGTGTTCTGTATAGCAGGTGTTGTGGTAACACCATTTTCCTATCTGTTAAGACCTTGTGTGGGCTAATACCTGTTGCTTTGGCAGGAGTTGATCTGATTGCCATCAAAACCAACGGTAAATGTAAATCCCAGCTGGAACCTGCTTCTGCCACAAATTTCTTTAATATGTCCACAACAGACCTATTGCTCCGTTCAACTTCACCTGAAGACGCTGCCCGATATGCGATATGTAGTTTCCTTTTCACACCCAGTATTTGCCACACCTTACTCATTAGAGTACTTGTGAAATGACTTCCTCTGTCTGATTCAATTCTTTGTGGCAACCCAAACCTTGAGAACACATGGTTCACCAGCAATGTGGCTGCTGTTTGCGCACTACAATCTGGTGCAGGAATACATTCAATCCACTTCGACATCAAACATATCACACTTAAAATATAACGGTTTCCTCTGCTCGACCTTTTTAAAGGGCCTACATAGTCTATTTGCAAATCTGACCATGGAAGAGTTAGGCCTCTTTTCATCAATGGGGCTCTATGCATTGGTGAAGCAGGTTTAAATTGGGCGAATACTAGACATCCTCTAGTATATAATTCCACATCTTGAGACATATGTGGCCAGTAAGCATAATCTTTTAGTATTTCCAATGTTTTTGTGAACCTCTGTGGCCTGCAGTTATGGCATCATGCATGGTGTAGCATTAGCCCTCTGAATGAAAGGGGTACCACCCAATGTATTTGTCCTGTTATGGACTCTCTAATCATGAGTCCATCCTGCAGTCTAATTTGTTTTTTATTCTTTAATAGTACCCTCAACTCTTCTTTTCCCATAAAATCATTTTCTGTTAAAGGGTTTTGTTCAGGATCTATCAAATGATTATGATAGATTCCCAAAATTCGATCATTCTTGTGTGCCTCAATCAAATCTTGGTCTGGCGTACCATGACCCCACTGTACCACTGGTTGATCTACCTCCTTTGGTGCTTTAGAACGTGTTACTGCATCAATTTGTATTTCACCCAGTAAATCATCTATAGGTAGCAATTCTCCCATCACAGCCCCAATTTTAGCCAGGTGGTCTGCCTTACCATTTCCTTCCTTATCCTCTCCGGGTGTTTTTAAATGCCCACAAATTTTTCTCAAGTATAATGTCAAATCATTCTCTGACACCAATTTGTCTATGGCTTGTATCATTTTTCCATGTTTAAGTGGCTTTCTGTTGTATGTAATCATGCCTCTCGCTTTCCAGCCAGGTAAATACTCCACAAAGCTATTCCGTGCATAGTCAGAATCAGTCACCAGGACAATTTCACTGAATTTCTATAAAGAAATCCCTGTCCTTTATGGGATATGCTAAACATGGTGCCTTTACAAGACATTCCTTCAATTTAGCCACTGCCTCAGACTGCTCTTTTTCCCATATCCAGGGTGTATTCAGTTTAAGCAGTTTAGTCAATGGTTGAGTGATTTCAGCATAATTTTCAATGAACTTTCTGTTATAGCCTGTCATCCCTAATAAACGTTTTACCCCTTTCACATTTTTAGGGTCCTTTAGTTTTTGTATGGCCTCTATTTTCTTCTTTTGTGGATTTAGCCCATGTTCAGTCACTTCATGGCCTAGAAAATTTACTTTTTTTTTGTTTGCACCATTGTGCTTTTTGTAAAGGTACTTTGGCGCCTGCTTTCTGCAATTGGCCAAGCACATGTCCTATTTCATCAAAATGGCTTTTCAGGCTTTCATTTTTTCTCAGGACATCATCCACATAAACTATGGTTCCTCTTTCCGCTGCATCTGGCATGGCCTTTCTCAAAAATATGCCAAATTCACTCCCACTATTGATGTACCCGAACGGAGTTCTAACCTATGCATATTGAGTCTGTCAAATGTAAAGGAAAATGAATTCTGTATCTCCTCTGCCAATGGCACACACCAATATCCAAAGGTGAGATCTAATCTGGTAAACACTTTTGAACCATGTACCTGAGCTAGGCCCTGATCAATGAATGGCAGTGGCCATCTGGACACTGGTACTCTTTTATTTAACTCCCTCAAGTCTGCACATAGCCACCATTGACCATTTGGCTTTAACACACCTAAAATAGGTGTATTGGATGTGCTATGAATGGGCCTCTTGATTCCCCGAGCTTCCAAATTTTTTATAATCTCTGCTAATTAGTCTAAACATGCCAGCGGTAGTCTATACTGGCATACAAATACTGGACTTCTGCTACACCCTTCTGGTAGTGTGGCCACATGTAAATCAGTTAAACCGCAATCATAAGCATCTTTTGCAAATACATCCTTAAACTCCATAAATATCTCCCTCAGATTGTTTCTGTCCTCATCGCTGTCACATGCATCCGCTGATAAAATCTGCTCTTCTACAATTTTGGAAAATTCTGGGAAATCTTCTGGTAAGGGAATCTCGGCGCTTTTCTCTTACCATGTGGCTGTGTCTTTTTGTAAAGCTGCCACTTTTAAATATTTTGGCATATCAGCTTCCACTTCAATGGGCTGATTTTCTGTTTCATTTTCATTTAAATTAAATGTTATGCAATCCTCTTGATGGCAGCACACGGTCTCATTTGAATCATAAGGGTACACAGAATGAATTTTAAATATTCCTTTGGCGCTGAGAGTCCAGGTATTCTGGTAACTCACCCTTGGCCACTACATATTTTTCAGGGATAATTCCAATCACCATGTTATTTAGATCTGCAGTATAATGTGATTTTTGTATGGCCATTCCTAATGGGGAGTTTTCCTCTAAATGAATATCTTGACAACCCTTATTATTTACCATAATTCTTACAGGCCATTCACCAATATCTACCAATGGAATGTATTCATAATCCAGGCCTTGCTGTTTTATGGATTCATTCAGGCAGACAAATGCATCAGAGTCTTTCATCTGCTGTCCATTTTTGCATTTCAGTGTTATTGCAAACTGTTTTCAAAATGCAGGAATAATAGTATCTTTCCTCATTTGTAATTCGATTGCATAAGAAACCAGTTGTGCACAATGATAAGCCCTTGTTTTGTCTTCAAATTCAGGTGCCGGCCCACCTAGGCGTGACCATATTTTTTGATTAAGGAAATCTAACACCATACACATTCTGTGCATGATGTCATTGCCCATGTAAAAATCTTTTTGTGCTCCACTCACTATCCATACATTATGGTAAATTGTTTTTTGCCCAATGCTAATTTTAAGCATGCATCTGCCTGCAATTCGGTTTTCAAAGTCTGGACTGTCCAACCCAGAAACATATTGGTTTTTAATTCTAAATTTCGGGATCTCGCCCTCTCCATTATTTTTTGCAATAATTTCATTAATGAAACTCCTTTCCTGTTCAAGCACTAAAGTGGCTTTTATTGTTTTAAAACAGTCATTTAAACCAACATGAACCCATGGTTGCTCATCTTCCATGTGTATTTCTGAAAGAGTGGTAATGTGTTTTTCTGAATCTGTTTTAGGAGCAATATTCTGTTTGAATGTTTTCTCTTTTAAATAAAAACATAATGTGTGCTCATCTATGGCAGTCTGCCAATTTTTCCTTGGGTCCAAGTCTATTTGTACAGGTAGTCTTTCATTGTCGCTCTGCATTTTGTCTTGACACATTAATATAACAGTGACACTAGGTATGCAACTATTCTGGAGATATACCTCCACAGCATCATTTGTTTTGGCAACAGTGTGACATTCATTTATGTTGCTGTTTTGTGATTTTAGTTTCTTAGGTCTCAATGGTTTTTTGGTTAAGGACCACAGCACTCCATTCACCCCATCTATGAGAGGAGACAATCTTTTCAGGCAATCTGTCCCCATCAGAAATGGAATTTCACAAATAGATGTGATCAATACCTCTTGTTTCATTCTGTGCTTTCCTATTTTTATGTCAACCTCAGTTACACCTATGATGGGCACCTCCTCCCCATTAAAGTTATGCACTGGACCTTGATTTTCCTTCACTGTGATCTGATTCTGTGGGGGTCTCCCTTCATTGATACTCTTTACCAGCTCCTTGGACATAATTGTGGCCTGTGCGCCAGTGTCAATCATTGCGAAGGTTTGGCATTTTTCAGCTATAGTGATGAGAGCATAATACCTGTCCTCAACTTCCTCTAATACACATAAGAATTGTGAATTCTTACTGATTTCAGGACTCACCTTTCTCAGGCCTTTTTCACTTTTGGCTAAGCACATTGGTAAATGGAAAGACATTTTTCCCTCCTTTTTACCCATTTCGGCGCAAGATACTTTATTCATTTCTCCATGTTCAGAGGTTTTTTGGAGTGTGGCCACTGTTCGCCCATCCATCTGGGTATCATCAGGGACCCCATTACAACCTTCCAACTGAATATGTGTAACAACATCATTTAGTAATTTGTCATTGTTTAATTCTGTGCATTTGTGATCATTTAGTGTGGTACCAGCCCTTTCAGCCTCTTCAAAAATATGTGGCTCAAAGAATTCTTCAGGTTCTTGATTTGTACCCTCCTTTTGAGTATTTCCTTTTTCTGCCTGTGTTTGTTCACCGTTTTGACTGTCCAGGGAAGGAGCTATAGCATCCCCACTTACTCCCTGTTCACTGGTATTCCCCATGCATGAGTCATTTTCCTTAAATCTGTCCCTTTGTTCTTTTGGAATTTCAGGTGTTTCTTTTTCATTTGCACAAACCTTCAATGTTTGATTTAGCTCTAGGTTAAACCATACCTCTTTTTTTAGAATTATTTGCACTTTCTGTTACATGTTCATTCAATGGCACTTTCACTTTTACATCATTAGGCATCTCAGAGTCATTATGCAAAATTACATTAGGGCAATCTGTCTTTTCGGCGCTGTAGGTATCATGAGTACTTAGTCACTTTTCAGAAGAAGCCCCCCGGTCATTGCTATGGCCATCACCCCCCTCTTTGGATGGTTGTTTTTGCGCTGTATAGAGCTTCCCTATTTGCTCCGCTAACATTTTCACTTGGGCCTCGAGGCACTGGAACCTTTCCATCTCTCTAGAATCCTCTTTCTGTGGCCTAGGTCGATACTGGTTGTTTTCCCCCTGATTGGATCTATTTTTATACCTCTCAGGTGATTGATTTCTATTGGGATGGTTCCTGAACTCTTGATTTATTTGTGGAGGGCAGCGGGGTGTGCCCATCCTTTGGTTATAGTCCCCTGGTGGGGAATCATTGTACTGACGTGGAGTGTAATTCATGTTCTGTCTCATGTCCTGTCTCTCATGTTGTGGGTAATGACCCCTATGTTGATTCCCATTATCAGAAAATTGATCCACATATCGGGGTCTATCCTGATTACCATATATCATGGTGTTGGGATAAAATCTGCTCTGTGTCCCCAATGTCTGGTAGGGACCATCATTTCTTTGATCTTGATTTTGTCTTTGGTTATTATTCATGCCTGACATATCAGGCCGATATCCTGCCTGGGGTCTATCCCCTAAATACCTAGGGCTGATGTAGCTCTCCCTATTACTAGGATCATGTGATTGGAACATTGGTGCAGAGTGTGATGACCTTTGTTGTTTAACCCTTTGTTCAGGTGCCGAAATATTTTTACCTGGACTTTGAGCAGACTCAAGGGACATTTTGGCTGACCTGATTTCCATCACTGTGGCTGAGGGTTCTTTAGATTTAGGTCTAGCATCTTTCATTTTATCACTTTCTCTACCCTGACAATTGAGTACCTCATATAGTTTTGTGCTTTGATGTACAATCCATTCAAGGGACTTGTCACGGTCAAATTCACGGACCAATTGTGATATGATGTCTTTCTGTAGCCCATAGAAGTAGGCAGTTTTAAACTCATTGGAATTGGGGTCAAAAGATACATCAAAGCGAGAAAATGCCATTTTTAAGTCCTGTAAAAATTGGCGAGGGGATGTGTTAGGCCCAGCAGTGATTGTGTAAGCGACTTTCTTTTCCTCCTGCAATGACTGAAAAGGAGAAAAATGACGCCTAATTTATTTTTCAAACTCCACCCATGTCGTATTCTGCTGTTCATTTAATCCCCTTATGATGCTGGCCGTCGGAGCATCTAAAGTTAAATGAAAATATTGTACTGTTCCTTAGGTATCTGGAGTGCTTTAAAAATGTCATGAACCACTTCTAAATGATCCTCAATGCAGAATTCCCCTCCTTTTTTAAATGCTTTGATCAGAGCTTTAATAGATTTCATTATTTTTATGGGGCTACTTGTTGCAATGCATGGAATTGCACTACTTGGTGACTCAATCCTGGTTCCAGGTGTATGGGATTGGGGGCTGCACCCAATGGGAGTATCAAATCCCCCAAGGGCGCTGCAACCAAGTTCAGTCACCGGCCCAGTCACTGGAGCACTAGCTCTTTGAGCAGAACTAGAATTCACACCCACTCCATTGAATGTAGTACCCTGCCGCCTTTTTAAGGAACCTGCGTGCTTCATTTTGCAAATAGTTGTTTTCATCACTCATTTTATTTATTACCTCCTGCATGTCGCACATTTGCATTTGGCATTCATTGAATTCTTTGTTTCTCTTTAATAATTTTAACCATTTCTTGCTCTGCACCTTGGAGATCACTTTCTTTTTCAAAATGTTCTTTCTGTAAAATCTGCATTTCTGAAACAATCTCATTTTTATCCTGTCTAATGTAATCCACTAAGGCTTTTAAGTGTACCAATTCTTGCTCACTGTCTTCAAACTGTTTCTTTCTTTTGGACAACTGAATATCAAAATCACTGCATTTTAATTGCATGTCTTTCTGACATCCTTCTAATTCTGTTCTTAACATCTCCTCTTTTTTAATTGCCCCATCTAAGTCAGTCTTTAACTTGTTAATTAGCTGGGTATCATTTTCTTGCATTCGCAGGGACTTATTCAAAATAAACCATATTTTGGCACATAGCCGTATCAGACAATCTTTCTCTGCATGTTTGTCAGCTGCATTTAATAATCTCTGAAGGCAGACCTGAATTATGCTGCCTGCTGCAAAAATACTATCTAGTTTTTCTTTCTGCACTTCACCATGAATGCGGTCGTGCCATTCTGTGGCATTGTTCGATAACCACGTCCCATGTGCAAATAACTTTGCCTCTAAATATTGCACTAGATCTGGGAATGTGGCTTCCATTTGAGACATTCTGAAATTCGTTTTTTGTGGCACACTGCTATTATGAGATGGGTTCCCTTTAATGTACAGATAGCAGTGTGAGACACGCTTGCCACGCCCAGTAGGTGCTCTATGATCACTTTCCCGGCCTGCAACGCACCATAAATATGTTGGGTATTTTGTGTAGATTTGGGGCCTGGCGGTATTTTCTTACCGCTGAAAAAATAATTTAGCAACAATCACTCCTTGTATTCAGATTGGCTTATGAATAATAATAATACAGTGGATATGCATTATTTCAGTACACAGACATATTTAGATGGTATACATTTGTTGGTATGCGTGGTTGGTATGCATGGTTGGTATGCGCGGTTGGTGGTATTTTTGGTGAGCATAATTCCTTTGTTTTATTTGTGGCCCAATATCCAGAACCCCTTATTTTTGTTTAGATTGTTCGTGTGATCACTAAAGAGACCTCAGGCCTATATTTCAGAAATACCACATTTTCATTTTTAGTGTACCACCATGGGCAATTCTCACTGAATTATTTACAACAGCGAGCTAACATGTGGTACACTAACTATTTTATATACAACAGTGAACTATGTCCCGGGTCTCTATTTCTGCTGACTCATTTACCTTCAGCAGGCTATTTCACACACACAGTTATTTATAATTGCTCATACTGAATAAAATCGTGCACACAGCTGCAGCCAAGTCTTATTTTTAGCTACCTTAAAAATGACAATTGCATTGTCTAAACATCTCCCCACATCATCAGCACTGTAATGGTAAATGTACAAATGAAAGAGAAAATAAAACACACTACCCGTCTGCTTTCAGATATTTTTGTGTATTATAAAAGTTGCATTTAAACACGATCTTACTCTTTTTACAGAAATAAATGAAATAGCACAGTCGACATTATCTGTAACAAAATGAGAAGAGGGCGACGAGAGCAGTTGCAACATTAAACCTGTTGATAAGACACTGGAATTCTTTCTTCTACACTGACTGAATAGTTTCGCATTCACGCACATTGCCCCCGTACTTTGCAATGTATAATTACCTAATCTGTTCAGCATGTGAAATTCTTCGGCTGGTCGCTTTCTGGATGTGGCAATTCCCTCTTCAAGCACCCCCATTGAGAACAGGCATCAGCCGTTACTCAAACCGGGGATTATTGTCTGGGATCCCCAGTCTCTGCAGCAGTGCAGCTGGGATCTGCTTTTTCAATCAGGAACTCCACAGCTACCGGTCAGGTCTTTCTCCGATCTGTCTAAAATGTATTCTGCCTCTCTCCTTCCCGCAGATTCTACAAGAAAACCTGGTTACAGCCTCTAATATGATGCTTGCACAATAAGAATCCCTCATGTTCTATCCTCCTCCTGCACACAATAGAAATCTTTTACAGTAAGCAACTGTAACAAAACTGATTTCCTGCTATTCGAGTCTTTGCTTCCTACAAATACTGTGGACACAGCAGCACAGAGCAGCAAAAAGAAAAAAAAATCTGGATGCGCGTTTAAAATGACTTTCAGAGCCTGTCTTTTCCATCCATTTTGCACTGGAGTACACATTATTTTATTAATGAGTTAGCATGTTAGTTTTTTGTTAATGAGGTTAGTTCATTAATCCTCAAATGTGTCTCCTGCAACAGAGGAATTTCAGGTAAAACAAAAAAATATATGCTTTTAACTGTGAAAAAAATTATTTGCATTTTATATGTAGAAATCGTTTTTGACTGCATAGCCTGTTTTCATTTACATGTCCATGTTACACTGGCAACACATGCCTTGCTGTACCACCTTATAGCAATGCACCTAACCCACGCAGTGGTGCTGCACTTCAAAAAACATGCTATACATTGATCCTGTGCAGTGGTGCTGTGCTCTGTGCTCCCAAAACACGCTAAACAATCATACAGGAGCAATGTATTGGTGTGAATCAGATACATCATTGTGAGCAAGTCTGTAAAGTCTCCAATTGAGCATTGGCATTCCTTCAATGGGAATGGCATGAAGGTAAAGATGGCTGTGTCTGTAGTTAAAAGTGGGAATCTTCCCAACACTACCAACAACAAGCCAGTGGTGTGGAGGCACATTAGGGTACACGTGCATGAACCATAGTTAATGAGGGAGGTACCCCTCACCATCTTCCATGAAGGGAGTGAACATAGTAAGCATTAGACAATGTGGATGAGGACCTCTAGCCTGCGGATGTAGGTGGGTGGCATACAGGTGTCACTCATGAAGGAATACAAGTTGTGTGTGGGGATCAGCATGCCAACATTTGATGCTATCATGTAGTTGAATGAATGTACAGAAGGATTGCTCCTCATGCATTGGGGGCAGGTGTATTTGCCCCATGAGGACATGATTGAGATAGACGCTAGACATATCAATGACGGTGTCTATGAGAAGCAATGTCAACACTGAGAAAAGTAACATGTCTGCCCTAAAGAGAGAGAGAGGGGCATTTACATAATTAAAGGGAACACATTTGATGTGTCAGGAGGAGGCCATCTGGATGTGCTACTTCATGCTCCAAAGTTGTACACACATGAGCTATACCCCACATCACTACCCTTAGGATAGTTGCCAGAGGGATGTGCCTTCTTCAAAGGGCACATATAAATAAACCAGGAAAAATGTAACCAGCAATATGCACCCATTATGAAACACAATGCCCTCATCCCAGACAAATAGAGCACACCTACTGTCCAAATCTTGATGCCCCTTCCCACATGTTGCACCTTCATCCACAATAGGACTGTGAAGGCAAACACAGCCCTCATCAAAAAGCATAGCATCACGCTTCAAACGCAGGTGACCTTCAAAATAGCATGCACCATCTACAAGCATGCTTTACTCAAGTCCCAAAGCCATCTTCGTGATAACATATGTATCCCATCATCCGTATAATCCAGCAGAAGCAATGACATGTGAGCACTTCCACTCTACTGGGCAGTAATGAAATAAAGGAAAGCAGGCCTTCTCAGTCCATGACCATACACCCCGCAACACCCACAATGGGCCTCATTATGACCCTGGCGCTAAGCGTTTAACGGTGCCCTAAAAGGTCTACACCAGCCGTTAAAGTAGGGACCGCAAAGGGACCTTGGTGCTAAGTACGGTACCGCAATTTGCGGTAGCTTATTTAGCGCCTTCCCCATTCCTATAGAGCCCTATGGGGCGAAAATGGGAATGGGGAAGGGCCATGGTTCAATGGGAAATTACCACCTCGCCAACCTTGGAATGGGGTGGTAATTCCCCATTGAACCATGGCGGACCCGTTACAACACCGGCACCAACCATTAATGAGGGCCAATGTCAACATGTGCCAGGAGGATACCTAAAGGTCAATGAATTTGTCTTGAAAGCAAGACAATGCATAGCAACACAGGTATGAATCCCAGTCTTGCGGTTAGAAACTAGTCTCCAATATTAAGCGCGTTATAAAAGAAAAATTATAAAATGATTATAAAAACATGTCACTCCATGCCACACTTGTGCTGCTGTGGAATGATCTTTAAACTAGCATCCCCAAGAACTGGCTCATTCACAATGCATACCTGCACATACCCTCCACCCCCCAATGACCGTGACCCTTAATCCCCTTCTACATCTCCTGGAAGCATGCACATTCCTTGCTGCATAATTGCCTGCACTCTCTAATTCTTATTTACCCAAACCCTTGCAATTACCCCTTGCCAACTGCCCCCATCCATATCCCCATCCCAATCTAACCAAATAAGTACACCTTACCTTCCGGAATAAAGCTCCACCATAAAGAACCACACACATGAAATCAATAGGATGAACAGCTTTTCACATCCCACTTCACCTTCCTATACACCCAGCCACTAGTTACAGTAATTAACAGAATGCATGTCTACCAAACACTGGAAGTGGCACAGCAAAATATGTGTTTACCAGAGAATCAAAAAGGTCAAAACTGTGAACATGCCACCAGCCAACACTACTCAGTGACCATCTACATACAGTGCCCAGGATGCACTGATATATACCAACATGCTGCTGCCATGAAGCATGGGGAAGTGTCCCAAAAGAACATGTCAATTACCAGTATGACCAACATAGTATTGCATCTAAGTGTATGACACTCATACCATAGACACTGGAACATAGAGATGATGTGCCAAACAGATAGTGGCATGCGCACTTAACCTCTAAGACACACATACCAAAGCAAGGAAATAAATTCACCACATGCTACAATAACAATGCAACACCAAGAATTGAAAAATAAGAATGAGGAATGTATTAAAAACACAAGATATGAACAAGATGAATATAAGTACAAATAGAAAGAGAAACATTTCAAAGGAAACCTAAACCTACCATTCCCAAATGATAAATAAACCCACTAAACTATTTACAAGAATCAAAATTCCATATTTTCCATAAGTGCTGCCAATGCAGATTCCTCTTCTACAGTGGCCTCTTGAAGTCAGGCTTCCTTGCCCATGTGGAGCTCCTTCATGGCCTGCCTCATTCTCACCTCAATCTCTTTGGCCGTCCTCTGAGTCTCCTCAGCAATTGTTGTGTGAGCATGGGCCATGCTGGCCTCCACTTTGGCTGTGGTCCTGGCAAAGGCAGCCTCTTGTGCAGGAGCTCGGGCATCTCAACTTGCCTCCTCGTAGTGCCTCATTTGCTCCAGCTGTGATGCCATCAGGTCTTGCACCCTCAGACCTACCTCTTGCCTTGTACACGCAATGTTACACATCAGTTTCCCCCCTCGTGTTAACCTTAAAATAAAAGTCCTGCCTTCTCTGGCACAACAACTCCTGCTGCCTGGCAATCTTCCTTTCCCACTGGTTCACACTTTGCAAAGAGAACCACTGCAGAGAGAGGAACCTATCTCTGCACTGTCCTGTATTTAATCATTGGCCATCACAGCCTGTTCTCAACTGGGCTCTGTGGCAGGCCGAGAAGCCACCACATCTGCCTCTGTCTGTACCTCCACCTCCACCAGGGACAAAGACACATATAAAGGTGCAGATGGGAGGACAGCTACAGAGGATCCTAAGCAAATGTGTTGATGAGAGGTCCCACTGGAGGTCCTCTGGGGCACACATATGGAAGTGAAGAGAGGGCCATTGAAGTGGTCTGTCCAAAGAGGCCGTCCATGAGCATACACCTGCCAGTTAGATGAGCACCTCTCTGTGATGCAGTGTAGCCTCCTCTTAAGTGGCAACCACTGCTTCTCTGAGAACATATGTCCCCTGTAAGCCCCCTAACAGCAGCGGCAGCACTGTGCCATGGATGGTCTTGTCAGCCAAAAGACCAGCCAATATCTATGTTGATGTAACAGAGAAGGAACGTAATTCTTCAACAGATGAACGTGGGACAGGAGGATGTGCAAACTCATCCACGGTCTCCTGAATAGCCTTCTGTCTCACGCTCAGGTTTGGGGAATGCGCATCCCCCTCTGATCCTCCACATGACACCAAGGGCAGGCCCTCAATATTCAAAATATCCCCCTTCACACACAACTCTGATGCCCCAACTGAAGTCTCCATGTTCCCCATACATTTCCCTGTCTCTCTGCTGCTGGAGTGGCCACCGCAATGGCCTCCCCAAGGTCTTGGTCTTCTGCAGCAATGCCATTGAAGGACACCACCTACCAGACACAAGCCCTTCTGAGGAGCTAGATGACATGTGGCGTGCCTGGTGTCTACGGTGCCACCTGGAGGCATTGCCCCTAGTATCTAGTGCTTCCCCTCAAGTGCAGGTCCCTCTTCAGCTGCTTCAGACACTGCGCAAGAAGGACAAGAGAAAAATAAAACACCATACCTATTTGCAGACACATGTCCAGGTAAACAAATATCAGGTTGCAAGCTATTAGACAGACATAATAAGTCACTAGCCAACTCTATTCCGTACACACACAGCACTCCATTGCTCACTTGTCAAGAGTCAATTATCACGAGACAATCGCTAGTGGATAATGCTAATCATTAGCCCTATACATTTCTACACTAAACCTTGATATGTGGCCATGCTGCCTTTACAGCAACATGTCAGACATTCACGTCGTACAGATGAATTTCTCTAATGTTTGCTGACATTGGGCCTCATTGCGAGGTTGCCGGTCTGGAAACAACCGTTCTTTCCGCACCGGCAAACCATGAGTTCTGCGGGCGGGTGCCTTTCATCCATCCAATGAGGAATTACCGGAACCGCTGAGCCGTAATGCCCGGGTAAATCCCCATTGCCGGGCGCCGGAAAAAAATGACTTTGGCGGCAACAATGCCGATTTTACCGGCACAGCTACCACTGCACTCATAATGAGGCCCATTGTCATGGACAGAGCCCATGATAACATAGGCATTTTACCTCAATGTCTCTGGGTGATGTATGTCCATCTTGCTATGAGCATCCCAGACAGTGCAGTAGAACTGTATGCAATAGATGTGGATTGGCGGATGTTAGACATGTGGACAATGCAAGACACATACACTAAACCCTTGCACCCTGAAATACTTACTTACTACTTCTGTTTGTGTGCAATAACAAGGCTACAGCAATGGATATTTAAATATTCACAGGATGTGGGAAAATTAAACAAATGATGCACATGTAATCCCATGGCTGCCATCCCCCACACGCATGCATCATGCTGCAATACATGGGCGTAGACAATGTTGTCAAGAGTGCCTGCTTTTCAAGACTACAGTGAGCATTACACCCCCCAATGTAACATTAAAAGAAGAACATCACATTCATGCAGGTGTTCTCACAATTACATGTACACATGCCCTGTACAGCAGCCAGAACGCCCTTCCACTACTTGACCACTCAACCACTGGGCACATGAGTCCATTACCATTGTTTTCAGTGTTCCAATTAGCCACCACGCAAGTAACATGTTTGTCAACACCAAGTTATTAGGTAGACGTACTCTCTCGAATCCCTTCAAGGCATCTCATTCATGACATTGTAACATTGCAGGAGTCTTTTCCCTTTGTGCACCCACCGGCAGCTTGGATCCGAGCCTGCAGGTTAAAGAGTTGGTCATGAAGTGCTGGATTCACCTTCTTCTAGATTCAAAATGGTAAAGCTGTTATGCAATGGCAGTCACAATGGCAGCCACAAGAATGCCACAGTGTGTCTGACCTCATTCTCCATCACCTTCTTTTGGCTCCAGATCCTCATGTCATTGTCATGAGATACAAAGTGCCATATTTCCATATTAGGGGCTTCTATGGCTTCATTAACAGCTAACAACCAATAGCTTATTCAAAGTATGTGCTGAATGCTCAAAGTAATGTGGGTAGCACCTACTTTAAGCCGTAGTGAGCTACAAGGAATGTGCAGGCTAGGAGGGGTGGAACGTTACATTATGCATTAGGCATAGACAGGCAGGGTGGAAGCCTCAGTTTAATAGCTAATAGAGACTTGTATTGGAGTGTTTGGAGCATTATAGCACCTATATAGTGGTTACATTGATTTCAGCTTCTCCTAGAATATTCTGCCTTTGCAATCGTGGCTCTGCCAGGCTTTGTAAACATACCTTCTCTCTCTGAGAAGGCCTGGTACTACTGCCTTCCCCACGCTGATAAGAAATTCCAGTGCTTTCACAGACAGGGCTCCAAGGGAGGGGTACGAGCACGGAGCATCTCAGAGAGAGCTGGGTTTTTTCATGGGCAAAAATATTTTGCACGATGAAGGTTCTGGAACTGTGCCTCATGTTGATTGATGGCACAAGAGCACAAAAGGGGCATGCACCCAGAACTGGGGGGAGATCCATCCTCGGACTGACTTCGAGCAAGAGTGAGGGCCCAGAACATGATGCGGCTCTTTGCAGCACCTTGCAGCGCTGCTATCTGTGAGCGGGGCTGGCAGCAGTTAGCTTAAGATGACCCTGGGTCCCCTAGCGCTGATTAAGGATACCATCTCAAGGGGCGTAAGACTGTGTTTGTTTAAGTTTTGTGATATATCTAATGATCATTGTAATCTTCTCTAACTTGAAATCCACATTGCTGCTAAATTTATTGTTCTGTGATATTATGCTATATGTCTAATAAATGCTAGATTTATACTGAAGGTGTCATTTCACTAGCATGAGTTAATTGCTTGGCATGATAGGACCTGTAATTTGGGCTGAATTGGGTAATTTATGCTAATGAGGGCTGGTCCCTGGGAAGAAATACCCCTTTTCAAGACAGACATCCCTATACTTCTTGATGTTCGTGGCAGTTTGGACTGTCACACCCTCTGCATTAATGGCAGCTGTGATGTTGGTCCCAGAACTGCTATGGGCAGAGGCCCCAAGCTGCTTGGCAGCACTGGAGAGAGACAAGTTATTCCCAAGAACCTGGTCACCCAGGATGCCAATGTCAGTGGTGGAGAAGTTGGAAGCCCTCAGCCTCACCACCCTAATAGTGTGTTTGTAGCCATTGGGGAGTTGAGGGTAGCTGTAGTGACAGTGGGTGCTGAGAGTATGGCCCTCGTTACAAGTTTGCCGGTAAGCCGCTGGTAATTCTGTGGGATATCGGCAAACTGACCTTCCGTTTCTGCCACCTGATATCCTGGAATCACTGGAATATTGCAGGTGGCGGAAAGGGTGGTAAATCCCCATTCCCATAGGGCTCCATGGAGGGGATTGCAGGAATTTCCGGCACTGGTATTTCCGGAGCTACTGCTGTTTTCTGCAAGTGTGGGGGCGGGCCTGATTTACCTCCTACTTTTGGTTGGAGGTGAATCAGTGACCCCCCAGTGGCAAACATTGAGATTAACAGTCTGGGAAAAGTGCTGGTTGTGGTATTACCACCACTTTTAAGGCATTTTTCCCAGACCGGCAAATCGTTAATGACCCCCATTATGAGCACAAAGGAGCTGTGATAGGACAATGGATGTTTTATGGATAAATGTTTTTCATTGATAGGACAATGGATATTTTAAAATAATACAACGGGTATCCCGCGGTTTTCTTCACTCGCGGCAAGCTTTCAGCAGTGCGGGCGACCTTGGGAGGTAAGACAGCGTGAATGTAACATCATGAAAGTCATGGACTAGCAGTTTAGTTTAACTTGCATCCACTACGGGCGCATAAGGGGTTACACATCTCTCCTTTCTACCTCTAGGTAGCCATTTCATACTTTTCCTGATTTGGAATTCTGCCAGTTACGTTCCTCTGTGTCAACATAAAAGAAAGAAATCTGTTTCTTCGACTTTATAAAGCATCCACGCACCCTTTCCTTGAGAGGGGGTAAGTAATTAACAATCCCTTAATAGGACTTTTGATTATTAGTCCTGATGCATAAAGAATACCAGTGCATACATGTAACTGGCTGATCCTTATTACCGTAGGAGTATTGAATGACCATGACAGTCACGTTGAACTCATCCAACTAAATATATTTCGAACATGATCCCAGATGTACCACAACCATGAGGTAGTTTGAAATGTTGGAATACTGCAACCTACGTTGCCAAACAGTATGAAAACTCGAGTACATCTTACATAATGCTTAGTATTAAAGTATTCAGTGTACAGATGTTTCCAGTAGAGACACCAGTTCGAGTACACTTGGAAGACAATTTGGAAGAATATATTTATTGTGAGGGAAAACCCATTTGAATATTGATGAGAATACTTTACCTGACAGCAAGAATCCAACACTAAATTACCCCCAATGAAGAAATGCTCATGGGGCACCGATGAGAGATATGGATGTTTTGATAGTGAAGTGACACTCTACACTTTATGAACTAATGTTGAAGATAATCATTACTTCACTAAAATATTATCATTCTGTTATTATTTCTTTAGTGTGACACAGACTACCTGGAAGAATTTGATTATGAAAATAAGAGTATTGCAGTGTGCATACAAATCAAAAATTGAATATTTTGCTCCTGAAGAAGGGAACTAGACTCCCAAACGCGCTGAGCTATTGAAACAGTAGTGAGGCCTCTACTGTATATAACAATATAGAACAATGTGAATATGATACTTTATTCAATAACTTATGTGTATGTATTTATATGATGATCAACAATTGAGAATATTGCTGAATATCGATTGGCATGTATTAATACATTTTACACTTGGTTGTTTAAATTGGTAATCAAGAGAACATATTTTCATTATTAAGAAAAATTGAACAGTATGACCACTTATATGTCTATAAGTTTCGACAAGCAAATGTTGGGCTATTAAAACGATTGACTCATTTGCCCCTGATCAATAGGAGGTTAAACTATATTGGTTAAAAAACAAGTGAAAAATGTGTGTTAGGAGTACTACACAACTACAATTATTGACTAAATGATTGCCTTTGGCAATAACCCGAGTGTGCAGGGGACGCGAGTGATCCACAGCCCGTGGACACTTTTCTTTCCTTAGAGTGGCAGAGTAGACAAGCTTATCTTATGAGGAGGTGGAATCTGAGCTGTAAACCAGTACTCGGAAATCAGAACATACACAAATCCAAAGAAAAACGTACACAATTGTAGTTAGATCAAAATTAGTGATTTAATGTATATGTACACAAGGCAGTCTTAAACTGAAGGAATGTTGTATCAACTACCAGCATCACATTTACATTTAGAATAATAAGGACAAATAAAGTAGTTGAGTAAATTGTTATGCACATTTCCTTTCCACACATGGAGTGACTTCAGTCAGGTTAGTAAAAGCACTTAGTTAAATTAATTCTGTATTATTAGTCAGTTCAAGAATGTAAAGAGCAACACTCACAGGTAAGCAAAACGTAGCCACTCTTATAAGGTTTAGGCAGTCTTTTTCCTAAAAAGAAAAGAGTTATTCACTTCAGGTTTAAAGGGGAACAAGCAATGCCAAAGCCAAGAGGATTAGAAGATTTACTGTAACAGAACCAGCAGTGCCAAAGTCAAGAGGAAAGCAATAGTTCTGATGAATATCTTCTTAGTACAGCTACGAAATAAGTTAGTTGATCTTTGTAAAAGTTCAGGAGCTTTGGAGAAACCTTCTTAGAGGGGCACAGGCTATAGGCCTAGGCAACAGAAAATGGAAGAACAGCCAAACAGTCGAAACAGTACTCCAAAAGCAAATGAGCGACACAAACAGCTTCAAGTTTACCTTCACCCACACAGTACTTTAAGAGCGACAAAGATGATGCAGCTGGACGCTTTCTGGATGCATGGCTGCACTGGTCTCCCATTCCTTGGTCATGGTGAGGAAAGTGGGGACCGTGGATGGGCTCCTGTAGTAGTCAAGGGAGAGACTCACTAGCAAAGATGTATTTTTAATCCTGTGTTGCTTTGTGCTTTTGGCACCTTTTTCTCAGCACCAGGAGCTAATGATCACTGCTCTTTGGGATCTTCAGCATTTCTCGGCCCTGCATTCTGGAGAGGGGACTCTGGGGAGCAGAGTTGTGCTTCTGGAGGTTCACATGATGGCACCAAAGTTCCATCAAGATTTGTCAATGGCAAGGCAATGGACTTTAAGGTGTTTAAGGTACCCCGGATATTGGGATACTGCAGCCCAGGAAGGTGGCAGGATTTCGGGGGATGGCTCAAATTGAAGAGTGTCCTGAGTCTGGTTGTGTCTACCAGTCCAGCGGAGGAAGTCATCCTTTCTAGAGCTTCCCCGCTGATTCAAAAATGGGGTCAGGACAGCAGCGATACTTCACTGTTGCTTCTGCGGTTACTGGAGGTGCTGCGGGTCGTCTTCTTCTTTGGAGCTTCAGTTCCAATGGTCAACTTCTGTCCCAAAAGCCTTACTTGTTATGCAGGAACCCATTTATTCAGTACTATGAACCTGTCCAGCCACCCAGTTCAAACTGGTTTTCCGTTACTTCCTGTCTCAGCAGACACACTGGAGCCTTGGCGAGCTTCACAAAGGGATCCCGTCAATGGCACAACTCAAAGAGGACCCACCTGGAATGGTAGAAGAAGGATCAAGAAGGAACACACAAATGAAAAATGGCAATAAAAGAAGACTGTGGCCATTTGGAAAAATTGTCATCCATGGGTGCTGTATTGCAGCTGTGAAAACAGCCTGCAAGTAATCAGCACAAAAATGGTAGAAAAGTATCCACTGCCACCAGCCACTTAGGTTTGTCTGTTACTGTAACTAAAAAACTTACATGAGGTGTGGGAAAGGATTTACAGTATAGCCCCCCAGCACTCCTCATACGTTGGGGTGTGCTGGTCCCAAGAAAAGAAAGGCAAGTAAGATGACAGTATCCTACTATCCTTGAGATCAGTAGGTCTCATGGAAAAGTAATACAAAATGAAAAGGGAAGCCCAAGTACTACATGGGCTACCCATCTTGACCCCACCTCCCGTGACTGGAGACTGGTGTGGTCACATGATCCCACATGACCGCCATATCAGGAACTGCCCAAGGAGTTGGGAGATCGCTCCTTCTACCTGCAGGCCACAGCGTGTGTGTGCGCTGCCTACCTGCTTCTGTCATTTGCTCCCTCTGACCGTGCCCAAGACTTTGGAGCTGTCCTCCATGGACTCTGCACCGCCGCTGCTGCAAGCTATCTAGCTTGGTCCCGCTTCCCGTGACTGGTGCGGTCACGTGATCCCATTTGACCGCCATATCAGGAAGTGCCTCTGGGGCATCTTTGCCCTGGGTGTCCCATTGAAGGGTGTCCTTCTCCTGTTCACACCTGATCATGCGCGGACTAGCCACCTATCTATCTATTTTCTCATTATATTCTTTTCTGTCTTCATGCCCTGTCCTATTCCATCTAGGATAACCCAAGGTACATTTCCACAGTTATCCTCTGTTCACAAACACAACCATTCTAATCTTTTCTGTCCTCTACTCACTTCTGATGCTCTCCCCAGTATAATGTTGGTATTCTGAATGTCCGTTCAGTTTGCAATAAATCTCATTCTTTTCTTGATTTATGTTTTCTTTATAACTTTCATTTTCTCTGCTTAACTGAAACCTGGATCAGCCAGACAATTCTCTTATTCTAGCCTCCTTTCATACTGCTTCCAATTTTTTCTCCCATAGTCCCCACCCACACAGGCATGGTGGGGGCACTGAAATTCTCGATAATTCCTCCTGGACTCCTCTACCTTCTCCTTATAGCCTCCCATGTTTCCCTTCCTTTGAATTTCACGGTTCCTCCTTTTCTAATTCTTTTGTTGGTTCCCTTCTTGTTGTTCATCTTCCTCCTGAGCTAGTTGCTGATTTTCTTGAACATTTTGATTTTCTCTTATCCCACCTTCTCGCACCCTCCTTGCCTCTTTTTCTTTTTGGGGATTTCAATCTCCCCTTCTCTAACTCATCGTTTACTCTGCTGCTCTCACTCGCCAATTCTTATCATTTGTATTTCCTTCCCTCCCCTCCTTCTCATTAGTCTGGTTCCTGCCTCAACCTACTCTTTTCTTCACTTCCTTCTCTCTCTCCTGTGTCTTCCTGCCCCTTTTATGCCTCCAGTAACTTGCTACTTTCATTCTCTGCTTTTGCTCCAGCTCTGCTTATTTCTTCTTCTTCCTCAGCTGTCTTAACCCGTTGTACTCTCTCTTAATTTGACCCTGCATCCTTTCTTTCTTCTGTGCACTCCTCTCTTCCATCCATTTCAATCTTCTCCTCCCTCTCTCCCGATATGGCTGCTTTGACCTCTCCTGTTACTCCATCTTCTTCCTGCCGTGTCTTACCTCTACATTCACTTTCTTTATTCACTTTCTTCATTCTCTCCTCTTGATGACTCTGATACTTCTGCTCTTCTTGCTTGTGCTCAGCTCACTGCTTCTCCTTCAGATCCTCTTCCATCTTCAAGTATCCCTCAGTTATGTCCTCATCTTCTTCCTTATTGTAGCTCTCTTATTCATTCTTCCTTGTAAACTCTTGCCTTCCTACCTTCTTTAAGCATGCACTTATTCTGCCATCTTGAAAAAAACCTACTCTTGACTCATCTATTCCTGCCCACTATCGACTTATCTCACCTCTGCCCTTTCTTTCGAAATTTCTTGCGCAGACTGCCTATACTCAGGTCACCAGCTATCTAAATCTTCACTCCCTTCTCCCCCCTCTTTAATCCAGCTTTTCGTCCTTCTCACTCTAGAGAGACTGTTCTTCTGCATGCCTCAAACTCTCTCCTTTCTGCTCGTCACCCTAAGCTCTTCTCTATTCTTATTCTTCGCGACTTGTCGGCGGCTTTTGATTTTTGATACAGTGATTACTCTTCTCCTTATATCTTCTCCTTCTACTTTGGGCATCTCAGGGTCTGCTCTTGAATTGTTCATCTCCTATCTTTCTAAATGGTCCTACTCTGTAACCTGGGCTGGGTCTTCTTCTCCTTCACCTCCTCTCTAATATGGCGTTCCTCAAGCCTCAGTACTTAGCCTGCTTCTTTTCTCTATTTAAACTGCTCCTCTTTCTGCTCTTATCTCTTCATTCCATCTTTCTTTTCATCTGTATGCAGATAACACCTATATCCTTCTCTCCTTGTCTTCCTTTGATTCTGCTTTGCACTCTGTTTCAAACTGTCTTTCTGCTGTTTAAAACTGGATGTCTTCTCATTTTCTCCATCTCAACCCTTCTAAAACGGAGGTTCTGTTCTTTCCTGCTTCTACTATTCCTCCTAGTCTTCCCCCGCTCTCTTTCCCCATCTTCTCTTCTTTTCTTTCAGCCTCTGCATATAACTTGGGAGTTATATTTGATCCTACCCTCTTGTTCTCCTTTCAGATCTCTTCTATTGCTCGTTCTTGTCGTTATGCACTTTTTGTAACATCTGTCGTGCTCACCCCATCTCTCTTTTCATGCCACAAAACAACTTCTTATTTCTCTTGTATTTTCTCATATTAATTACTGTTCCTCTCTATTGCTTGGTCTTCCTGCCTGCCATCTTCTTCCTCTTCATTCTGGTTATAATTCCTCAATTTGTCTTCTTTTTTCTTTACCCGCTCACTCGGTCTTCTATTACATCTTCTCTACTTTCCATGTCACTACTCACTTTTGAATCTAGTCTCCTCTACCACTTTCTCTCAACTGTCTTCAAATTGACACCTACTTATCTCTCTTCTTTACTCTCATTCTACGTCCCATATCACTCTCTCAGATTATATCATATATTTCTTTTAACTGTTCCCAAACCTGCCTGTGCTTCTTCTAATTTCCGATCCTTTGCTCTCTTAGCTCCCAAACACTGGAACTCCCTTCCCCTCTCACTTCGCTCTGCCACATCATTCCGTCATTTCCAATCAAACCTTAAAACTCATCTTAGATTGCTTCATGTCTGATTAATACTCTTGCTTCCCCCTCTTGTGGTTGGTCCCTTGTCAGTATTTTATCATGATTGCACTGCTTTTTGATATATTCTTGTTCAGCGCCTTTGGCGAAATGCACTCTATGAAACCAATCAAATGAAAATGAAAACTAAAAAGAATTACAGTTGCAGAAGAATAGGGTACCAATATCAGAGCAAAAAGGAGTGAGTGTTAAAAAGTTCCACTCACTCAGGGGAATAAAGCCAAAAATCCCAGAAGTACAGCAAAAGTGCTGGGGATTTCTCAGGTTGAGAGAATTGGCAAAAGAAATACAAATGATCCCTAACACTTATCCCCCAGACTAAAAGACAGGAGGATTTAATCAACTCCTGGATAAATCTCTTATTCGAGTCAGTCATACTTCCTGGAGAGACCATCAGCATCGTTAATGTTGGTACCTGCTCTAAGCTCAATAGTTAATTCAAAGCCTTGAAGGCTTATGGACCACCTGAACAGTTTAGGGTTGTCCTCCTTCATCTGCACTAATTATCTCAAGTATGGTTAAAACTTCCTCAAAGCCCACACAATAGCAAAATACTCACGCTCAAGGGTTGCCCACCTTGTTCCTCTATTGTGTAATGTTGTACTAATAAAGCAGATGGAGTTCACCTGGCCTTGCTCATCCAGTTGGCTTAATACTGACCCAATCCCTGTGTTAGAGGCATCAGTCTGCGCTATAAAGTTCTGAGTATAATCAGGAGCTCTCAGCAAAGGAGCTTTATAGAGGACATCATTCAGCCCCTTAAATGCATTTACACAATCTTCAGTCCACTTCACTTTCTTAGGGTATTTTGGAGAAGGTATGACATTCAGAGTTGAAACTATGGATCCATAGTTCTCAATGAAGTTAGTGTAGTAGCCTGCAAGGGCCAGAAAGGCTCTCAACTGTATTTGAGTAATAGGGGTGGCCATGTCTTGTACAGCTTGTACTTTTCTGGGTAAAGTATGGGTCTCGCCGCCTCCTACCTCATGCCCAAGGTAGACCACTTTACTCAGACCAACTTGACATTTGCTAGTCTTGATGGTCAGATGGGCCTGTTTTAAAGCCTGAAACACATATCCAAGGTGGGGCTGAACACTGCAATGTTGTCCAAGTATGTGATGCAGAGCTCCTCTAGCCCATTCAGATCATGATTTACCATCCTATGAAAAGTGTTTGGTGCATTTGTCAATCCAGAGGGCATGAAATTAAACTGGTATACACCTTCAGGGGTAGAAAATGCAGTTGTTTCCTTGGCATCGTCTGTCAGGGCTCTTTTCAAATAGCCTGACATTAGGTCAAATATGCTGAGGATTTTGCCAGATCCAGGATTGTCCACCAGCTCATCTGTCCAAGGTAATGGATGGGCATGAGTATTTGTGACTGCATTTACAGTCCACAAAAAGCTTAATTCCTTCGTACCTGCTTTTTGTACTAGCACAACTGGACTAGCCCATGGACTAGAGGAGTGGTCAATGACTCCATGGTCAAGCATTTTGTTTTACCTCTTCTTCAATGCGATTCCTCACTTGGTGTGACATTCTGTAGCCCCTGCTTCTCACAGGGACACTGTCACCAGAATCAATATCATGCTGAACCAACGGGTCAAGCCTGGTGTTAGTGACAACAGAGGGACAAACTGAGATAACAGAGCTTTGCACTTCTCTTGTTGCTGCAGTGTCAGGTTAGAAGAGAGTTTAACTCATTCTATATATCCATTTTAGGGGTTCCCCAAGAATGTCAGGGAGAGGTTCACTCTCCTCCTCTTCTTGTTCAGAGTCTAGAAGCAAAGCTCCCATCTCTGGTCTGGAGACATAAGCCTTTAGGTGGTTGGTGTGAAAGACCCTAGAGGGGCTCCTTGGTGTTGCCCAAGTCCATCAAATAGTTTGCCTCTCCAGGCTTGCCTACAACCTTGAAGGGACCTGTTCATTTGTCCTGTAAAACACTTTGCTTGTTGCGAATTTGTAAACTCCCCCATGATAGTTTTCCCGTTATGCCAATGCTTGAACAGGGCTTGACCAGATTTCAAGTTTTCTGAAGCTTCAGTTATCTGTGCCATCCTCTGCCTGAGGCTTAGCACATAATAACTCAGCCAAGCTTTAAGGGAGGAACACTCTCTAGCCATTCTTTAATCATGGGCAAGGGGCCTCTGACTGGATGACCGTAGAGGATCTCAAAGGGGCTAAAGCCCAATTCAGCTATAGCCACCTCTATGTAAGCAAAAAAAGGCATGGAAGTAGAAGGCCCCATTTTCTTCTAAAGGGTTCCTCTACATCACCTATCATGCTCTTATTGGTTCTATTAAAACTCTCCACCAACCCATTGGTTTGGAGATGGTAGGATGTTGAGAACTTGTAGGTCACCCCACAGTTTGTCCATATGGCTTGTGTGTCGGAAACTACCTCCTTAGGAAAACCTACTCTGGTAAAAACAAAAACACCAAGTAGGGTCTTAGCCACTGTCTGAGCAGTAACAGTCCTCATAGGTATGGCCGCAGGGTATCTAGTAGCATGGTCTACTACAACCAGTATTTTTTTTAAAAAAA
Organism: Ambystoma mexicanum; assembly: GCF_040938575.1. Taxonomy (NCBI): domain Eukaryota; kingdom Metazoa; phylum Chordata; class Amphibia; order Caudata; family Ambystomatidae; genus Ambystoma; species Ambystoma mexicanum. Next base: position 532,261,921 of record NC_090925.1, on the reverse strand, counting down.
ATTGTATTTGTTACAGCTGGTAAACCAACTTTTCAAATATTAAATCTTCAACAATACAGTGTATCAACAAATTACAGAATTAATGCAATGCATCAACAAACTGCAAAAGAAAAAAGTAATATAAATTGTAATACTCCTCATATTCATGATAAACTGAAAACATTCAATTTTTCATATACAAGAGAAAGGCATTGCTCTCACTTTACACTCTCAAATTCCAGGCAATACTATATCTAAACTTTCCACAATGGCAATCTGAACAGTTAATCTCGAATTAGAAAACAGCAAGTTCCACATTTGATCATAATCTACATAATTCTGTACAATGAGTTTCTTTCCAAAACATTTAGCCCTTATATCCTCTAATGCAGTGCACTTAATTATAAGATGCTGTAGGGTTTCCCTCTGTTCCCTGACCAAGCAGAATCAACAATAATTTTGCTCTCTTGGTATTAATCACCTTCTACACAAGATGTCTCTCGTTTCATGCTGATTCAGTCTGAATTTTAGTAGTTTTCGATGATATGAATGAGATGGACATTTTACTAGATAGCTATCACACCATACCTTTTGGAGCCGAATGCGCTGCAGTTGAAATCCTTAAGTTTTGAACACAGTGCCATGTTGCCAACCCAATCATATTCATAGATCTTTCTTTTTGCACGATCTAGGTTGGTTAACAAGAGCTCAATTGTTACCGCGGCATCAGCTGCTGCGTTTAGGGTATGGTTCCGCCACTTTCTCGATAAGCCATCATTGGATGAAAGTAGATTTTGAGCTAAAACATTGAGGAGAGATGGCTTCTCCAACCCTTCTAATAGTTTTCGCAACAGGCCACACTGCTTCCATAATACTTGAGAGTGCAAAGATGCTAGACCTAATTCAAATCGCAGTAGCGCCAATCCCAACCATCCCAAAATCAGCGGTCTTGCGGGGCAAATGCCTCTACCCCATAAAATATAATCAGAACTACCTTTGACTTGTAAAAGGCTACAACATGTTTTAGTGAAAACTTCCCAAATTTTCTTAGAAGTATCTTTTACTTGAGATCAAGGGTCCTAACTTAGATTTAATCTCACAAGTTTGGATTTTTAGAGTTTTTTGGTGTTCAATGTAGACTCCCAGATACTTATATCTTAACACTACTGAGAGTTCACATTGATGTAAAAACCACCTTTAATTATGTTTCTCTAAATTTGTATTGCAAATTAAGATTTGTGATTTGGTGGTATTCACAATTAAATTGTTAGCTATTGTATAGATTTCTAATTGTTCCAACATATTTTGTAAGCCAATAGGTGTCTGAGAAAGCAAGACCAAATCGTCTGCATTTGGTGGCCAATGCGAGGCGCGTCAGTAGTACAGTTTGGCAAGGTAGGTCCCAGATCCAGAATAAAGAAATTAAACAGAAATGACACAAGGGCACAGCCTGCTTCACTCCTCTATGTGTTAAAATTGGGGGCGACAATTTGCCTTCCAAATTTAGTTTCACTCGCATAGAGGTATTCAAATATAATTGCATCACCAAATTCATTAAAGACGGAGGACAATGATGTTGCTTATGTTTGTCTACAAGTATTGATCTGTCTATCGATTCAAACGCTGACATAAAGTCAATAAAACCTAAGTACAATGGACGAACACCATCCACTTGTTTTGATTGAATTATTGAAAGGGCCATGATGTTAGGGATCGTTCCCATTCCTTTTACAAATCCAGACTGGAGCGGATCTTTTAGTTGACTATCGGACACCCACTTATTGAGCTCCTTCAAAATGATTCTACAAAATATTTTGCTGGGAGCATCTAACAATGAAATCGGATGATAGCTCCCAGGTAATTGGCAATCACCTTTTTTATAAACAGGTATTGTGATCGCTTCGGTCCAAGTGTTTGGTAGTGTTTGATGTTGATTAATGGCTGAGAATATTTTGAAGAGGATTGAGCCACAAATTTCCAAATGCTTTTTCATTATGTAGTTAGATATCCCATCAGGGCCACAGCTCGTGAGTTACTAGAGGTCATGATAAATTGTTTTATGTCAACCAGGTCCGATTGCAATAAAAATGTTGGGTTTTCCTGGGGTGAAGTCAAAGGTTGAGAGTTAAGGGGTAGCGCATATAACTGCTCGAAATGGTTCACCCACTGATGTACATCTACCTCTGAAGATTGCATATCCATTTGGTGATTATTAGTTGCCTGATTTAGTGAGGCCCACATTTTATATATTTTTTTCTGTGCTAACGTGGTTAACATGTGCACACCATCACTTTGATATAGGGTTGCTCGGTATTCCATACGCCAATTGTTGTATGTTAAAGAGCTCTTTTGGTGAGAACCATTCGGACAGACGGAGAAAGCCTTGCAAACATTTCGTAATTCTGCATGATATGCAGTTTTCCTGATATATAGGGACCTATCGAACGTGTGCAAGTGGACCCTTCTTTTCGAGTAAAAGGGTTTTGATTGACAAAAAGCTTGCATCACATCACTATAGATGAGCCCCATATTAGTTGTTTGCTGAATATCATTTTTTTTAGAGTCAAGAAGAATTTGATTGAAGTGGATCAAAGCATTCTCCGTCCATCATAAGCGATTCCCACCACAATTGACCACCAGACCACCATTTTTCAATGCCTTCGGCTTATAGACCTCAGTTCTTGTCCAGATTGCCAACTGGCACACAGCAGATCATGGTCGTTGACGCTTGCATCATGGACCATAGTGCAAAATTCACATACACATTATCATTTGTTGATGAAGAGCTAGCTCTATGCCAAGTTGGTGCCGAAGGAACATCCGAACTAATGGCTCCATTCAAAATATATCAATTTCTAAATGAGACTAAGGAGTTCCATCGCACCAATCTCTCACATTGTTACCCATCATTTTTTGCAAAGCAATTTCAAATTCAGGTCACCAGCCAAAATAAGGTGAGTAATACTTTTATCTTCATCCACCATGTCAAACAACACATTCAAATCCTTGAAGAACAGGTCTGTGGTGAAGGCTACAGGATTCCAATAAATATTGAAAATCGCATATACGCCCCCATGAATAACCGCCCTAACAAGTAACATATAGGGATTTGGAGCTGCCCAAAAATCGAATGAATAACCCAGTCCGTCTTTCAAAGCTACCACTAGGCCCGCAATTGTCTGCCTACCAAGGACTTTAAGGCAGGAACATGATGGACCTGATGCTCAACCCAAATTAGAGGTGAAAATAGCCACGTTTCTTGGAGGAGGGTTATATCAAACTTGCTTAGCCCACTCTCATCATTGTTCAGGAGGTGCTTGAAGCCTCGAGAATTCCAACTGACCAAGCAGAGGGAATGATGACATGTAGGATTGCATAGCTAATTTCGATTTGAATTGCAGTTGCAAGCACAAGACACCCCTCCTTGCAACGATTGTTTATTATTAGTGTCAATCGGAGGCAAGGTTTTAGACTTAGGTGTGCATTCCATACTACTTGTTACTAATGGACTGGGCATACTCTCTGTTTTCACACCGAGTACAAAACCCAGGTCGAACAGGAAGCTCTTCGCTTGCCAAACTAAATTTTGAATTACTCTGGATTGAGTCCAAATTCGAACAACATTTAAGTTCTGGTTGGACACAAATTCCACCAGAGTTAAATCAGCCGATGTAATGTCCTGTAATGGTGGTACATCAGAAAAATCATACTGGATACAGGGAGCCGGTCTGCATTTAAAGATCAAAGAGCATAGGGCCGGTCGAATTCTACTTTTTAGGTCTCCCTTATTCTCTTGTTTGCCTAATGATGAACCTGAGGGAACAGATTCCTTGCCTTTCATGTTCATACCCAAGTCACCTAGTGCATTCTTAATAGGTGATAGTACTGTGTTTGAAAGGTCACTTGGAATGTTCACGTGAGATGGCATTATTGGCTTCACACTGGTCGTGAAGTAGCTTATAATCGGGTGATTGTTGTCAATGCTAACCGGAATTGTATTCAAGGTGGGGGCTACCAGATCAATAGTTCTATCTCTATTTGCATCATTGTTGATTGTAGGATGCATCACAGTATTTTCCAATGTATTAGATCCATTATTAGACAACCACTGCAGAGTAGCAGGAGCCCTTGATATCAAAGGCGGAAGATGCTGACCTTGCATATAAGCATCTACTGCCTTCCTTATTTCTGCTCTATGTCGCATTACCTCTTCCGCACTACTTAGAATGGTGGCCTCACTTGCACCAAGCTGACTAATTCCTGTCGTCAAAAATGACTTTGAAGGCCCAACCTGTCACTTCAGCTGTGCAATCTCATTCATCAAGGCATCTAAAGGGGGATGCTATTCTGCCACCCCTGCGCTAAATGCCTTAGTAGATTCCCTTGACTTAGCTCGATTCAACATCATATATATTTTTTTTAATTCCATCAGAAGCAATTACACTTAGTTTTTTGTTTGCAACAGTTGGTACCGAAATGGATTTCATGAAGCGTTTAGCAGTAGTTCTCCCTATACTTTTGGGAGTCGGTTGAAAAGATTGAATCCACTTTCTGTGCAGATGTAAGATTCGATGGATGAGTACACTCCGAACGTGGATCACATGTCACAAGTGGATTCAATTCTCCAGTCACAGGCGCAGAGGCCACTTCATATATAACAGAATCAAAACAGGGTAGAATGCTTGTGTGGCCCTGATTTTGGAGATTACCTACAGGCGAACATTACAACATTGGAGGGGGAACCTCTGGAAATGTTTGTGTGGCTACTGAACACATAAATGTTTTTCCCCACCCATCAGATATAGACAAAAGGTCATTAATCTCATTTCCCTGTTTCATAACTTTCTGATCTAAGGATTGAACAGTCAAATTCAACGCTTGTAAAGTAATGTTAGACTGAAGAATGGACGATGCATTCGAATCCGAGTGGGTGCTAGTCCCACGCGAGCGCATCTCAAGGCAAAAGGAAGTATTCGTGCCCAGGGTGCACAACAGGGACCAACACTTAACGACTCTTTCGATGCAGTTGACTCATCATTAAAGCTTTGGGAGGAATCTGTAAACATCATAGGCGTGCTAGACAAGTTATCTGACAAGCATTTATCTGGGAATGCCAATCCATTCATATCTAGGTCAATAATAGCAGGATCCCCCACCACTTGTGCTAAACTCGTTATGGCAATGGGGAGAATCACTCCTGGAATTAACAAGTCTAACAATGCCGTATCGGAGATGGATAACTCATGCAGGTGAGAGTTTTGGCACGTGGCAGCAGGTAATTGACCCAGTGCTGTGCCTAGTGTAGGGCGGGCAGAGTCAGGTGCGGGGTTTGACCTTGAAAAATCCACAATACAAACACCCCCAATCATCTGTGTCTGAACATTGCCCACAGCCCTTTTTGCTTTATGGGCTGATAGTGAACCGCTGCAAAACATCTGAATGTCCCCATTCACCATCGTACCTTTTTTGGCCAGACCCCTAACCGGAGTCGCACACTCTTGCTGAGCTGACAATCTCATACCATTACAGATGGCTGTGAGCACCGGAGATGGAGGTTTTAGAGTCATGACTGATTTTTAAGATCTAGTGAGCAGAACGGCCAGTCCAATGTATTCTTCTTTAACCAAGGAGCACGAAAATCACAGAGGGACCATACTTGCCGCTTCGCCTCCTCGGCAAACTTCTCACAATGGTCGTTGCTTAGCTTAAACTGATCACAATCACACTATGACCAAATTCTAAACATAAGAAATATTAATAAATGATGTTCAACATGACAAAGCAGCGACTGGGATCAAAGGGTCTAGCCCCACAGTCTCCCGCCACTCACTATTTTTGAGCACACAAGCACCGCAGTAAAAATAAAATAGGTTGCTGAGTTGATTGGATTATTTACTAACTCTCAATTACCGTCTTCTCTGATGCGTGCAGGCATACTAACACGCCGATTCAAGGGGCTTCAGCAACCTCTGCTTACGAGGATCACCGGAGCTCACACTTCTCCTCACTTTTCACCCACCTTAGGTGCACACTCCTCCACCGCCAAACAGCCGCACAACAGTCAGTGCCCTTGACTCCGACGGCTGAACGCCGCAAGGGTGGTTGTGTCAGGGTGAAATAGAGACTGCAAGTCACGTGATCTATCACGTGCTAGTCACCGGACCCTTCACCAGGAAGCGTATTCAGCAAGAGCCCGCCTGGCTCGCAGTGCTGGTACAGTTTCAACAAGTTCTGTACAAACAAACGCTCCTCCAAACGAGAGGTCCTCCAAGAATGCACAGGATAAAGTATAAACCAGTTGCCTGAGGAGGTTGGATGGTCAAGGGGGACCAACAATGTCAATCCCCACCCTCTCAAAAGGAACTCACAGCAGTGGGGGGGGGCATTAAAGGTGCCACATTCTTGGAACCACTTTTGCCAGACAATTGGCAAGTGTGGCAGATTCTACAATGCTCGTCTACATCTGCACCCATTGTGGGTCAGTATAAGTGCAAGGAGATCCTCTCTTTGGTCCTCTTGTTGCTCAAGTGACCAGCCAGAGGGATCTCATGGGCCAACTGTAGAAACATTGGTCTTATCTCTTGGGGTACCATTAGTCTCCTGAGGTTCCCTGTAGTAGTCTCTGTAGGCTCACTGTAGAAGAGCCTATTCTCCCAGTAGAGTATATCCTTCCCTTGCTCTTGCCCTTCCAGCTGGGAATCTACCTGCTGATGCAGACCTTTTAGAGAGGGACACTATCTGTGTCCTCTGCTGAAGTCTGTCCTGGAGGTTTCACCTTCTGCAAGTAAAGTTCACAGCTCAGGGTGGTCTCGAGGATCCAGATCTTCTATGCAGGGAAGAATTACCTATGCCTCTGTTTCACCAGTAGGGCGTTCTTCTATCACCTCTGCCTCAGCTAGTGTTGGGGTCACTGGGGTACCTGGAGTTTCCCTCTGGGAGAAACTATTTTCTTGAAGGAAGGTGTGGGCTTAGGGCCATTCTTCTTCCCTGAAACTCTGGATGTATCGTTGGTCTCTTTCTTCTTTGTGAGAAAATTGGCTGGCAGACCTGATGGTTCATTGAAGATACTGGTTTCCTCCTTGATCTCAAAGGGGAAGTCTCTTAAATGTGCTTCCCTAGCCAATCTACTGAGTTTATTTTCTTCTCACTTTGAGTCCTTGGGGTTCTGGAAACTGCACCCAGGGTTTTCAGATAAGTATCCAGAAGTACCCTACAAGCTTGGTGGGTCCCTTGGTTTCCTTAGCTACATCCTCAGGGTTATAAAAAAAAATCTTTCATCCACCACAGTTATGCTGGCCCCTGTGTCTCTAATGGCAGGGGTCTCCTGGCCATTTACGAGTACACTGTTCTTGTAATATTCTTTGGTATTATCAGGAATGGTGTTGTAAACCGCTAAAGTCTGTTGTTCCCACAGACCTGGGGACGCTAGAGAAACTCTGGCATGAATACCACTGGGTTCATCAGATAGAGTGTGAAAGCTAGCACTTGTCACAGGAGCTTCTACCTCAGGGATAAAGGCTAAGGAGAGATTTGAGATCACTGAAAGTCAAACCTTACATATGGGATCCCGTCTCACATGGTAACCAGACCCACAAGTCACACATTTACCAAATATTTTCTGGGATGGGGGTTTCTGGTAACCACCCTCTAGTTTGGCCACAGAGGATTTGCGTGCCCTATTAGGTTTCTCATGGAATTTACTCTTGTTATATTTAGGGGCCTCTTTGGAGGGTGGATTATTGGGATTCTCTTTACACTCTCTCTTGGGCTTCCTCCCCTGCTCCTTCTTATAAGGAGCCCCAGAATCCTTGTGAGAGGCCCTGTTTACTACCCACAAGTCAGCAGCTTGGGCTACCTTCTTGGGGTCAAGTTCTTTGGAGTCTTGTAAATGCTGCCTCAGCTCTGCGGAACATGCATCAAAAATACTCTCAAGCCCGAAAAGACTCTTTGTGCCTTCAAAGGAGCTCACCTTATGGCCCTTAATTCAACCATCTATGTTTTTCAGGCACTCACATATCCAGTTAGTCCACAGCACACCATCTTTCTTCTTGTGATCTCTGAACCTTTTAAGGTATTGGTAAGGGGACTTCCCAAATCTGGCTATAAGAGCAACTTTGACTTTCGGATAGTCCTTTCTGTCCAAAACATTCAACTCCATCACAGCCATTCTGGGGGAGCCTAGACATGACCAATTGAATCAACTCATTCCCACTGATATCTTGCATACCGCAGTGAAAATCAAAAGTGCTCAACCAATCCAATATATCAAGCTTTGCCTCATACACACTCACCACTTATTGAGGCAGTGAAGGCTTCTTGGAGACATCAGACTGAGAGAACCCTGAAAAGGAGGTAAAGTCAAGAGACTATTTTCTCATGGCATATTCATGCTGCCTTTCTCTTTCTCTGAGTCTCTTCTCATTGTTCTTTTCTTCAGATTGGATTGTTAGTTTCCTGATTTCTAGTTAAATTCTGATTTTCTCAAGAAATAGGTATTTAGGGCTTACATTGTGACCTGACAGGGTCACAGTAGGAGGAAATCTGGGTACAGGCAATGGATTGGCAGGGGGGTTCTCAAACCCTCTTGACTCCCTTTCATTTTCTGATGCATGAGGAAATTAGGGCTGAGCTCTAAACTTTCATCCTCTTCAATTTCTTCCAGATCAATGTTGGGAGTAGGGGTTACAGGCCTACTCCTAGGGTTTTGATGATTAAGTAAAGTTTGAATCAGTTCATCCTTTCTACCTTTACAACTGAGGTTTCTTTCTTTGCATGATTCTTTCAGTGTATCTACTGTAAGAGCTATAAGAGCCTCTTCCTAAAAAGTATTAATTTTAACAGTTGTTAGTACACCTTTTCTCTCTAGTGTTAGCCTTGTGGATGGATTCTCTGGACACAAGTATTTCCAATAGTCAGTGTAGTCCAATTTACACAAATACCACCACAGCCACCAGTGTTAGGTACGTTTTTCGAAAGTCAAATTGGGATTGGACTCTGTAAGACTTATCCCTTGGTTTTAGGGTCAACTTCTAATAAAGGCCTGTACTACCCAAGGTTGGTAGAGTGGCAGAGCATCCAGGCATATTTTAGGAAGGGGAATGTGAGCTGTAAACCAATACTCAGAAATCAGGACATACACAAATTCAAAGAACACTTACACAATTAGAGTGATATTAAAAATAGTGATTTATTTTATATATACACAAGGCAGTCTTAAACTGAAGGAATATTGTATCAACTAACAACATCAAATGTATATTTAGAGTAATAAGGAAAAAATAAAGCAGGTGAGTAAATTGTTATGTACTTTTACTAATCACACACGGAGTGACTTTAGTCAGGTAAATAGAAGCACTTAGTTAGATTAACTGCATTATTAGGTTATATGTCAGTTCAAGAATGTAAAGAGCAACAATCAAAGGCAAGAAATAATCTAGCCACTCTTATTAGAATTAGGCAGTCTTTTCCCTAATAAGAAAGGAGTTCTTCAGGTTTTAGAGGGGAACAATCGATGTCAAAGGCAAGAGGATTAGAAGATGTACTGTAAGGGAACCAGCAATGCCAAGGTCAAGAGGAAAGCAATTGTCCGATGAAAATCTTCTTAGCACAGGTATGTAACAAGTTAGTTGGTCTTTGTAAAAAGATAGGGAGCGTTGCAGAAACCTTTCTGGAGGGGAACAGGCAGTCAGGCCAAAGCATCTGAAATGGATCAACACCAAAACAGTAGAAACAGTGTGTTAGGCAGAATTATATGCAGCACCCTTTGGGAACACCACACACAATTAAAACTACAAGTGACAGTACAAATTCACCTTTGGTATAAGCCCATACAACACAGTAAATTGGTAGCGATGGCTGAGCAGTCAGACTTATCTCAAGAGCAAGCGAGCAGTATCAATAGTTACACAAAGGACAGCAATTACTATGATTCAAACAAACACTGACTCAAGGTTTCTGAGTAAAAGTATATACATTTATTTACACAACAGTTGTATAACACCTCACTAAAGTAAAGCAGTCGAAAAAAATCACACTCTTAATACACCACACCACTCCCAACAGATTCTGGACAAGTTAAGCTAAAAAATTAGGTGTGAGCAAAATGGCACTTCAACAATTTGAAAAGGGAGGGAAAGACAAAGTTAGATACAAATTGAGCAGCACCAACAGGTAAGTAAGCAGGGCAATCTAGAAAGAGGAACTACAGTGATGGTATCAAATCAAAAAGGCTTAGGGCCAAAGTCAATAGGACAAAAGTATTTTGCTCAAGATCACATAGTTCAGGGTAGTTCACGGTTAAGTCTTTGCCAAGAGTTCCGGATGAAGTTGGTCGGCAGAAAAGTTAGTTTAAAGAGTAGAGAAGGACAAGCCTTCGGATTGGCGAAAGGTTTCACACACCTTCACCGCGGCTGAACGAAACGAACAACCAGATTCGAACAGTACCTTAAAATGGAGAAGTAGCTGTAGCTGAGGCTGACATTCCTGGCAGGTCCTGCAGGCTCACGGTTCCTGAAATGACTGTCGGACTGACAGGAAGTAGGAAGACTGAAGGGTCCTGCACTGCCCAGGGAATAAACCAGCAGCAGAGCAAAGCAACAAAGAAAAAGTTGTGCTCCTTAAAACCCAAGCAGGGTCCGACCTTCCTGGCTATCTGGTTCACTGTAACTCTGCACAGCAAATTCGACCAGAGGACGGAGGCCTGGCTTGGAGTTTAGGTGAACGTGTTGGTCCCACCAGTTCAAGGGGAGAAGATTCCTAGATGATCTTCCCTGTCATTGGAGTATGAAGATTCGGACCTGCAGCAGAGCTTCACCAGGTGGTTCAGTTGTTGTAGGGATCCTCTTCTGTCAGCTCCTCTTTGGTTCTTCCGTTCCAGTGGCCACTCTTCCATTCCAGCCCCAGAGACCTGCTTTTTATGCATTTTTCCCCCATTCACACAGCCTGGCTGTCAATCACACAGTAGGTTGGCTGTCCCGCCTGGACAATCACCACAACCAATCAGATCAGACTGTGACATGGGTCTCCATGGAGACCTTGTGCAGGGAGTCCTAAACCCCTCACTCACATCCTGTCGCCCCCAGATATACAGGCGCCTAAGGAGGGCTTCTGTGTAGAAGCCCGCGAAAGGCCGGTGAACAAAGGAACCAAATCTGGTTTGGCGCGCAGAGTAGAACACAACAAAGACATTTTCAAAAAGAAATGGTGAATAAACTCAGCCGGAAACCATATAAAAACGTATATGGTCTAGCGAGTTTAAGTTCGAGGCTACCAAGATAGCCTAAAACAATTCCAAGATTATTTAAGATAACCGCAGTAGGAAAAATAGGGTAGTTACCACTGCCACCAGCCAAGTCTTAATGAAAAGGGAGTGAAACAATGTTCCAAGAGAAACAGAGAAAAAGGGATAAGTATTAACCCTTTCCATTACTCTATGTAAGATAGTTTGTACTGGGTCTGTGGATTTTAAAGAGACTAATAAGGTCAATGGCAACTTTACATGTTCTGGGAGACAGTAGTCAGTCCCAGAAAATGGAGTCTGATTTGGGAAGTCTAAAATACAACCCTGTGTCACTGCACTGAAGGTGCTGTGTAACCCACAGTAAAAAGAGGATGCCTGTGGAGTAGGTGAGACTCCATAGTCTATGAACACAAGAAATTGTTAGACACACACAACACAACACATGTAAGAGTGGGAAAACAACTCACACTCTTGCCAGGTGAGAAAAATAAATCCTAGAAATCCAGCAAAGTTGTTGAGGGACTTAGTAGGTAAGGGAAATTAGCCACTTTGTAGAATACTCCCTAACACAGTGCTCCAAAACCAAAGGAGTGACAAAAACAGCTTCAGGCAAGTTTACCTTAAGCCCCAAAGTACCTTGAGAGTGAAGCAGATGAAGCAGCTGGCCGCTTTCAGGATGCACAAGGGCAAACCCATTGTCCTAGTCCTTGGACGTGGCGATGAAAGTGGTGACCAAGAATGGGCCCCTGCAGCAGTAGTCAAGGGAGTGACTCACCAGCAAACAATTCTTCTTACTCCCATGCTGGTTCGTGGTTTTGGCCCCTTTTTATCAGCACCAGGAGCTAACCATCACTTCCAGTTGGCATCATCTATGTTTCTCGGTCCTGCACACTGGTGAGGGGACTTTGAGGAGAGGATTTGTGTTTCTGGAGGTCAACACGGATGCCACTGAAGTTCCAGTGAGATCCGTCAGCCTGGGTCTGGGGGTGGAGGTACCCCAGGTATTGAGATTCTGCAGCGCAGGAAGGTTATAGCACATCAGTGGATGGCTCAAATTGAAGAGTGTTCTGAGGCTGGTTATGCTCACTAACACAGAGGGAGAAGGAAGCCATCTTTGGCGGAGCATCCCTGGCAATTCAAAAACAGGGTCAGAGCAGCAGGGTACTTCAACAGGGCTTCTGCGGCTACTGGATGTGCTGCAGGTGTCTCTGGTCATCTTCAGAGCTCCGTTCCAGTGGTGAAAACAGCCTGCAAGTAACTAGCACAAACATGGTAGAAAAGTATCCACTTCCACCGGCCATTTAGAATTGTCTATTACTGTAAAAAGGTTACAGGATCATTAGGAAAGCAGTTACTGTGTAGCCCGCCAGCACTCCACATGAGGTGGGGTGTGTTGGTCCCAACAAAAGAAAGGTAAGCAAGATAACAGTGCCCTACTATCCTTGAGAACATTAGTTCTCATGGAAAAGTAATACAAAATAAAAAGGCACAACCAAGGGGCTCCCTAGTAACACTGCAAATAAGGTGCAGGCTGCTGCAACAATCAGTTACACATGCCTGTATTGAGATATATGGAGGAAAACATAACTCCATTAAAAGTAAAAAAAGAATTTCAGTTGTGGACCAATAGGGTTCCCATCTCAGAAGGAGTGAGTGGTAAAAAGTCCCACTCATTCATGAGAATAAAGCAAACAATCTCAGAGGTCCAGCAAAAGTGCTGGGGGTCTCTCGGGTTCAGGGGAATTGGCCCAATAAAGGAGCATTCTCCCTAGCACATAGTAATAGCAATTATTCAAATAACAAACACAATGTACAAAAGTCATAGGGCCTCATTACGAGTCCAGCAGTAACCATGCCTGAAATTCCGGCAGGTTACCGCCGTACTCGTATTACCATTCCGCCCCCGTGATTCCCGGAATTACCGGGGCATTACAACCCGGGAATTCCGGAGGCGGAATTCGGTAAATCCCCATTCCCATTGAGTCCCATTGGACTAATTGGACATTGCACATTACGAGTCACCGGGTATGGAAATAACAGTGGCGGTAAACCCTCCGCCACCGTTGTTTCCATACCGGGTGATCTCAAGTGCTGCAGGTGGAGGTGTCATTCCCGCCAGGTCTGACCTGGCGGGTTTAACACCACCCGTCTGCAGTCCCATTGGACTCAATGGGAATGGGGAAGTGGAAACACCGGCACCATCTCACGATGGTGCCGGTGTTTCCACCTCCGCCTGCAGACGGGTGGTGTTAAACCCGCCAGGTCAGACCTGGCGGGAATGACACCTCCACCTGCAGCACTTGAGATCACCCGGTATGGAAACAAAGGTGGCGGAGGGTTTACCGCCACCGTTATTTCCATACTGGGTGACTCGTAATGAGACCCATAGATGATAACAAAACAACATTAATAATGAACACTGCAAACTAAATAACACATAGTGAAAAAATAAGCCATAGAAGATCAATGTGCCTACAAACTCCCAAACTACAATCCGAGGGTTATCGCATGTGCTGCCTTTTGCTGAACCAACAATATATGGCCGTCTTCAGGATCAAGCACCATGCTATACTTAAAATAATAGCCATGAGTTCCTCCTACTCTACATGTAAAGTCATAGTCAATCACAGACACCCATTAAAGAAAAATCTAAAACTTAATTCAGTTTTCGGAATAATTCTTCCTGCAATATTCCAAATATTTATGCACTGCCTAAAATACACAAGAGTATGGAGAACCCTCCTGACAGACCAATAGTGTCAGGATGTGGCTCTATCCTTGAACCATTGTGCAAATGTGTTGACTCTTTTCTAAAAGCAGTAAGTCAATGGACAAAACCATTTCTACTGGATACCACCTCGGTAATAAAGATCTTTCAAGGCAGACACATAAGCCCCACTGAAGATATATTGGTAACAATGGATGTACAATCACGCTATATGAGTATTCCATTAAAATGGGGCAGAGTGTACAATGGAGGCATACATATATTACACCTCATGTTGACATATCCATTTCCCGCTCTGCCTCATATAAAATGAGGGCACTTGTTAATCAAGAAGTCCCACCCAGCACTTAATTTTCCAAAAATGGCTGTCTATGAGTTACAAGATCATCTATATAAATAGAAATTGAAATGTTTGTTTGTTCAAAATCTTAAATCTCTGAAAGTTCTTCACCGATTGCTTTGAAATATTGACACAACGTTGCATTCGAATAGGCGCATGTTTTTGTATACCTATTATACAAAGATGTCACACGTGTGACAGGTAAAAACATGCTTTTTCTGAAAAACAGTGCCATCTGTTGGATGTAAAAGCTGGCTCAAATACGTGCCGAGGAAGCAGCAGAGCAACGTGCATCCAGACTTTAGGATGCACGGTTGCGAGCACGGCGATCACGTTCTGCAGCTTCAGATCTGCTTTCGAACGTGACAAGCTGAGAGTGGCTGAAAGACGTCAACAAGAAACAGCAGATCAGCGTCAAACATGACTCCGTGGTCAGTAATCACACGATTACAATCTCCTTGCATTCTGGTACAACCCAGCTGATAATTATAGTTTGAGCCGGCATGTTCTCATCGGCACCATGACTGAAGTGTGTCCTTATTGCAAGGTTCTGAAATTTAATGGAGAAACGAAAGGAATGTGTTGCGCCGCCGGGAACATTAAACTGCATCAACTTAGAGAACCGCAAGAACCATTAAAAACTACCCACAAGCATTGTGAAATTAAACATATTAGAAACATGTGCTTTTTCTTTTATTTCTTTTCCATTTAACCACATTGAGCCACAGCAACGCGTGGCCGGGACAGCTAGTTTCAAATAAAATATTAATTGCATGCAGGGGGCCTACAAGGAGGCGGAGTGCTAACGGTAAAAGTAATACGGAGGCAAAATCATCTTTTCTCTTTAACTTTACGGTCTATTTTACAAAAAAGTAAACGGTACCAGCAAGTTACGATTTGCAGAAGGTATTTACTAATGTATTCCTGTCAAATGCGCCTCCTTATTGGCAGGAGCAAATGCAAAGAAGATTTCATAGGAATCGTTCGGTTTCACACCTGCATGAAAATCTCATGCAGGGGTAAAAGCTGATGCCCTTCTAAAATGGATAAAGAAAGCGAAGTGGAGATGCGGGCCAATGACACATAGCCTGACTAACACCCACCTACAAGTATATGATACCTAACCAATAACACATAACCTGACTAACACCCACCTACAAGTATATGATACCTAGCTTTATAGTTTGACCTATAAACTTAATCATATATTCAGCTACTAGACAGTCTTGCTAGAATGCTTCATACTCCTTTAAGCTATGTCTTGTACGTGCACACATGGTTGCATACTTTACTGTATATATTTCTTTTTACCTTGTGTTCGGCATACTCATGCCAAATATTGTATTACTGTATATATTTCTTTTTGCCTTGTGTTCGCCATATTCATGCCAAATATTGTAACAAGCTTAAGTCTTCATGTACATTGCTGCGCCCGGTTACCCAAGGGTTTGGTGCGCATTACCAAATAAATAAACAAACAAACAAACTTTGCTTGGCTCCCATCCTATCGCTATGGAAGGCCATACAAACAAGCTGGAACACAGTAAGGAGCTTATTTTACCCCATTTCGTAATCTGGCGGCGGGGAGCCATTACTTGTAGACATAGTGATAGGCAGATCCCTGACATAACAGTTTGACCTTTTGCACGGCAGAGTACAAATATGCAGGGCAAAAGGCGGCAACGACTTTTGCCGTGCACATTTGCCCAACCCTGTGGCAGGCGGTCTTTACAGTTATAATTAAACACTGCATGGCATGCTAGCACGGCAGTCAGCATGTTCAATGGATTCCTATGGGGTCAAGCGGAATCATGCTGGCTCAGAAAGTCGGCGGGCTCCATAGGGATCTGCAGCATTTGCGCACACATGAAATAAATGATGGTGCAAATGCAGGGGCGAGGAAGAGAAGCGGTGGAAACACAAGTTGCGTTCTGCCCCTCCTCTCCACCATACAAATTGACCAAAATGCTGCGTGATATGAATGAAAGGTGCATAGTGTTTACACCTTTCCTTCATGTTACACCACAGTGCAAAACGACCTGCGGAGCATAGAAGCATTACAACGTGCTGTTACGCTTTTAGTTTGCACTCTGCTCAGTGTAAAATCACCAGCTCAATGTACACGCAATTACCGTGCGTTAGTTACTATGCCAGATCACCAGCTTCATTTTATTGTGAATGTTAATTGCATGCAGGGGATTGCCAAAAGCAGCACTTATGTGCAGGTGGGACCCTGGCATGCGATTTTGAACATTCACAAGGTGGAGGGAAAAGGAAAGAGTAGAACTAGGCAACCTCGTTTTTGTGTTTTCATTTTCCTTTCCAACTGGGGAAAAAGAAAGCACTGCCTGCAAAGTAGGCTTTGCAGACAGCGTTTACTAATGGATTCCCCTTCTCTTTAGCAGATGCTAAAACAAGGCAGATTCCATAGAAAACCATTTGTTTCACAACTGTTTGAAAATGTAATGTTTTTTTGACACGATATTCCCTGACGAGACGTAGGGGGAGTGCATGGTAGAGATCTTACCTCTTCTTTACATCCCTCTTCTCAGCCTCATTACTGCAGAAAAATATTCTGCAGCATAAATGGATGTATGAAAGCTATACGCTTTTCTTTTACGCCTCCATTCAACACACCACCCATTTAAAATGAGGCTAAGTGTTTGTGTATTCATTAATCTGCACCTCACACCTGTCTAGCAGCTACTCTGCAGAATTCCTGTGCATCAATTTACTTCTATCCTTCCTCGGTCAACTCTTTCTCCAACTGGTCTCCTTTCTCAGTCTCGATTGTCCTTCTCTGACTGCTTTTCTTTCTGTTTCTGTTATCTCCTTTCCTCTCCATGGCACCCACTGCTTTTCACTCCCAGTTTAGTCTGCCCCTCCTATTTCTCTTCGAGCCTGCCGTCGCCGCTCGTCCTCTTTCTGTTTCTCTCTTTCTCTCTACTGTCTATATTTCTTTCCTCCGCCATTCTTGCAGCATCTCCCCCTGCCCTATCTCCTGTGGCCATGAGTTCCTCTCTGGCCCTTTTCTACGTGTGTTCATCTCTATCGCTGTGCGCAATGCACACCCCGTTTGTGTCACACCCCTATCAGATGCTGTTGCCGTTGCACACATCAGCCACGTTCCGCAATGACATGCACAATTCGTGGAAGGTTAAATTGGTTACAAGGATTATGGTTTCTTTGAATGTATTCTGCGATAACTCCAGTTCTAAAAAACCGTACCTTTTTTGATTGCCGGCCAGTGCATATCACATCAGCACATGTCCAAGCTGCACATTCTACCGAGGAGAGAGGCAGCCGGTTCCACAACTAACAGCACATAAAATCCCAGTTTTATGAACTTGTGATGAGTGTTTCCTAACTGACTAAAAGCAGCCTACCCAAGCCTCTGCAGCAAACTTTCTTTAAACAAATGTAACGTTGCTTTATGTGCATGTGTTGTTGCTTTTCTAGGGGTTGTGGAGTGTTGGGGTATTTATTCTAGTAATAAGGACACTTTGAATGAGATGTGTTTTTTTTTTTTTTTTTTTAAATTAAGCATGTGATCTAGCCAATACGGACGAGATGCGTTTCTAAAGAGAGCATTCATTTAGATACAAAAGGAATATTTAACCGCTTATATAACAAACTTATCTTGGCAATAATACATTTGGGGCCCGATTCATAGAATTATTTGCGGGTAGAATCAGGACTCTGCGTGCCATTCTGTGTACAAACCCACATTCGTTGATTAATGGAATCGACACTGCAGGACCTTTACGGATTTTGTGGGGACTTTGCGCAGATGCCGCACATCTCTATGAGCGTTCGAGTGCTTTGTGAGGTAGAACAAGGGAAAATGTGGGCGTGTTGAGGGATGGTCCACGCTAAGCAATTGCACGCCTAGTCCAGCGCAAACTCAATCGAATTCATGGATTTTAACACGCAACCTCACCTCGGAAAAGTCACTCCCAAACCCTGTAATTCTTCCGCCACATAATAGCAGGCGTACAGGTGACTGTGCAGAGGATCCACTGCATATAAAGCACGCAACGCACACCAAACATGGACAGAGAAGGAGGATGCCCAGGGCCCAGATTCTCGCACAGCACACCACACGGTTCAGGATGCCTGATGAGCAGGTGTATGCTAGGTACCGGTTTCCCCCACATGTTACCTTAGACCTTGTCAGGGAGTAGGAGCATGGCCTAGCATCACCCAACACCTGCTCTCAAGCCCTTATTGCATTGTAAAAGTGCTGACTGCACTACATTTCTTGGCCTCTGGCTCCTTCCATCATACCATGGCCATAGTTGGTGGGATATCTCAGGCCACCCAATCCTGCTGTCTCCACCAGGTATTGGCCTGCATAACAGCACATGCATGTGTGCGCAGGAAAATATATATGCCCGGAACACTGGAGGAAAAGCAGAGAGTGTGCCATGAATTCTACACTGTAGCACACTTTCTACATGGACTCAGTGCAATTGACTGTACACATGTTGCGCTATGACACCCCCGATTGACAAAGCACATGTACCGCAATTGCAAGCACTGGCATACCATTACCTTCAGGTAGTCTGTGACGCTAATGGACTGATTATGGAAGTGTATGCCAATTTTCCTGGCGGCACACATGATAGCTACAAAGAACTCTGGTTGCCACTCCAGCAGGCCCTGCCATCTGGAAAATATGGCAAGACCTGGCTCATCAGTGAGTATGAACTGTCATGCACATGCATGCACGTGGCACACTGAACAGCAGACCATGACAGTAAATGCCAATAACAACCATGCATACATTTTCAGGGGACAGTGCCTACCCGCAATCACCGTTCATGATGACACCATACCGGAATCCTGCCATACCAGCTGCACACAGCTGCAACCCTCCATTGGATATAAGCCCCAGAACATGTCGCCAACTCATGGGAAGGTGGCCTTGCAGCTGCCATATCTGGTCTACCCATTGCGGTACCCACCTTCTCCCTCTGTGAGGCAAACACATCTGGTTCTGCATCCAAATCAGCTGAGTCAGAAGAGTCAGAAGAGGCCGCAACATGAAGGACAGTCGTCTGTAGCAGTGGGTTTTCATGTGGAATGTCATCATGGCTTCCACTGGTGGTCTGTCGTACCAACGTTTCAACTTCTTCTTCCTCCTTCTCTGCATCCGGTGCATCCTCACCTGCACATGGACAGAGAATGACATTTTGAGTCATGTGCCTCCAGACAAAAATGCACATGTGCATCAAAGTGCAGACAGACACAAAATCGCAGGACACGGAAGCATCTGACATTATGACTGCCCACACTATGAACTGTAAACCACGAATGTATGACCTTTGATCCATGTGGCACCCTCCATCCCCAGTCCTCTCCTTGCCATCAGTGGACACATTGACGTACAAAAGTGGCATACACATTGGCTGGTGGTCCATACAACTGTCATGTCAGCACACAACCCAGGGAAAACACTGCACATGGGGCATTGTAACGCTGAAGGCCATCACATGGCATCAGACAGCCACACAAATCCACAGATACTACCACCATCAAAACATGGCACACAATACATGGTTTCAACTGAGAACTGCACAACCATGTCCAGTCAATCCAAACATGTAGACTGTTCACACATTTTGCACCATCACTACATATGCCTTGTGCCTGAGATGGCAAATTGTCAGATCCATTGAAAAGTGCTCCGGTGGCTGCAATGGGACATGGCATACATGCATTCCCTCACCATTGCCTTCCACTCTATCCACCCAACATAACAACCACTGCCACATGTCAACTTAATGCAATCATGAACCCTGACCAACACATTACGGGCCAATGCATCATTGTGCAGAGTGTAGTCCATATACAATGAACAATGTGATATGTGTGCAGCAAAAATGTGTGCACTGTCAAAATTACAAACCGCTCCTTGTAGGGCTCCCTGTGTTTTGCACTAAAAAACCACACATAAGACTGTTACCATCTTCTGTGTCACCCCCACTGACAGCACAAAATGCTAGCTAGCCCCGAGTCCTGACAGTGCTGACATTATTGTAGCCCGGATCTTTTCCAGACTTAGCAACACCCCTGCACGATACCCAGAAAGCTTCTGAAAAGTGAAAAAGTGGTATGCCGTACGCAGAGGCACCCGAAACCAACAAATTGTTACGCGACACATTGTAGGCCTCAAAATGGACAAAGATGCATACATGTATGTGCAGGGGCAACCTCCACAAAGAAAAATGTGGTACGTGTTATCTGAAGGAAGCAGCTTGCCAGCACCCCCAAATATGTGTTTGTAAAACTCATCCAGCTAGTACCTTCGGGCACACAACCAGTGATGCACGTTGCAGTGCCTTGTATTACACCTTCATTGGTGTGAGCCATGTTGGCATGCTGCGTATGTATGGTGCGTCCCGGCGTCCAATGTAACTTATGCGTTAAGGGCCCTTACTCTGTTATCAGCTGCTATGGATGAGAGACACACGCCACAGTTCCTCCTGCCTGCAAACTGTTGATTTTACCACCTTCTGCCCTGCTTTGCCTCACCCATTCGTTATCTGCTGCTGCCTGCTTGAGTGTGAGTGGCTGCTTGCAACCAGCACTGCCTTGGAGTGCCAGCTGTCCTACTTTTGCCTGTACTCCTGTTCTGGGCCTGTGACCACCTCTTATGTACTTGGGACTTCCACCTCACCCTGCCAACACCACCACAGCTCCACAGAACCTACCTAGGACCCTGTTAAGCTATATCTACCACAGGGATGCCATGTCAGGTCCATCGACATCCTCGGAAGAGTGCAGCACCCCCACATTGAAGGAGAGCGCTGACAACTTCACCTCCACCGAAGTTGGGATCGGGTCCTGGGGGCCTATGATGCCCTCTTTAACCCAGCAACACAGCTGGGCAATGGCGCAAGGTTGACTGTCTGGGATCATGGCTGACATCAACGTGGAGGGGGTGGCAGACAGCACAAAGATCACGGTCGAGAAACATTGGGACGACCTCAAGGCCTGTAGCCATTCCAAAGTAGTGGCAGCCCTCACCAAGTAACCCACTGTGGAGGTGTACCATGCAGGCTGCCACCTGTTCACCGAGGTGGAGCTGTTGGACCTTGAGAGGTTCTATCCGAACCTTCATGCACAGAGATGTTATCTTGAAGCTGCTGGTGAGTACCCATGTGGAGCGATGCTGTACAGTGTATGTGTGGCATGCATGTTTCTGTGAGAGGCAGCAGTTTGCAGCCTCATGTCAATGCCGGGCATATGTGGTGTCAGAGATTGTATACTGGCATATGCATGGGTATTGGCAGTTTATTCATCAGTGACTTGTTGGACTCGGGAACATGCTATGTGAGATCATAGACCAAGTGCAGTGACAGTACGTATGTAGGCATGCTATGTTGTGGGCATATGAGTGACGTGCATGATAGACAACTTTATGTGTGGCGCAACTGCAAGTACATCAATGCAGTTGCATGTGCTGAGGGTGACACATGTGCATGGATGTCTGTGAATGTCAAGTTGTTGCATTGACATCTCCAGGGCAGGAATATCACGCCTCATCCCACTGCTTTTGGGGCATATATTTGCATGCAATGGGTTTATGCTGAGCCACACAATTTGAGCAATTGATTCGCAGATAAGTGTAGCGTTGCTTGTTGCTTGCTTGCAGGTCATGCTGTCAGATATGCATGTTGGTGACTGTGTTTGTGTGGGCACGTGCCCTGGTGCAGTTCCCAGGCTGCTTGCTGCATGCAATCATTGTGTTGGTTGGTCATTGTTATGGTGGCATTGCTTGATTTGTGTGATGTTTTGGTGGCCACACAACAATGTGCTGTGTTGACATGTGCGTGTTTCATGACTGTGATTCATCCTCCACACTACACTCATGCAGCAGTTGACCTGCAGTTTGCATGGGAACAATACATGTGTGTGTGTGCATTGTGTGTTTATCAATTCCTGGTTGCAACATGATGAATAACTGGTGTTGTTGATGTTGTGTAGGCCACTCATGCATTCATGACGATAACTGATCTCAATGTCTTTTGTCCCATTTTCCACAGTTGCTGCAGCATGTGAAGAGGGCAGAGGCATCTCTGTGGAACAGAAAGGCAGTGACCGGACCACCAGACCAAAGCACATACCCCGGCCAGCCAACATTGAGACCACCTCATCTGGGCAAGAGTTGGCTTGAGGAGCGCAAATAAGATTGGGCAAAGCAGTTGAGGGTACGTCCCAGGAGGTTGTTGTGGTGGGGACGTCTCAGTGGCTGCTTACCAGGGTGTGGTAACAGAAGGGCCATCCAGGGAGTAAGGCTCTCTGGAGTCATACAGGGAGAAGGAGGGGTTGGTGGAGGAGGAGGCAAGTGAAGGCCAGTACACGGGGTCTGGTGGGGACATCCAGAGGGTTGTTCAGGCTGTACCCCTAGGCCAGGGACATGAGAATGCACAGTGCACTGTGGAGATAGCTGTACAACCTCCTACCCTGGTCCATCTCCGGCAGCCCAGCCCACAACCGTGGATGCCTCCACCCAGACTGAGCCCCTCCCATGTGCCTGAGGAGACCGGCCCTGAGTTGGTGGACACATTCACTTGCCCCTTCCTCCAGTGACTGACTGCTCTTTGCCCCAGTCATCCTCATGGGAGCCTTCCTTGCAAGGTATTATCAATGCCCCCTCTACTCCATTCCCACCCACACCGCCCAGTCTGGTGGTAAGCACATCACTGCCTCCAGTGAATGTCCAACCACAAAAATAGGATCTCATCTGCCATGTTAATACTCACTTTTATGTTAGTAATGACAATTCAACATTGAATTACAAAAACATGTGTTTATTTGTGCTATAATCTAGTCTAATATGACAAAGATCACAAAGATAACTAAACTGACCACCAACACGAAATGCAATATTTAAATGTCTATCACATCATAGCAAAGTCCATACTCTTTCATTCACATGCATAACTTGAACCAAACATATCACCCAAATATATAGAACTATGGTGCATTAGAGGATAAACACTTACTGGTTCAAACACAATTAGAGTCGCAATTCCTGTAGCAAAACAGTTGAACTTTATAGATAAGCAGACAATTAATCAGAAGACAGAACACAATTCACTGGCAACCTATAGCCTAATTACTTCCAAGCCTGCCATTTTGACAGAACAAAGCTGCCACATTCTGGCTTCCAGTTAATTTTGAATCTTCTTTTAACACAGCTTATTTTCAGGGCAGCCTACGCAAGTTTCAGCTGTGCTGGCTAGATCTGATCTGATGAGCCCAGCCTTCTTCAGGGCCATGGTTGTTGCTTCTGTGGTAGGTGAACTACCTATATTAGAAAGAAAGATATACCAATGGTATAGAAGAGCCACTTAAAAGTCCCTCAACTCACACCAAATGAAAACAAAGGCAATTTAAAAAGTACCTTTTAAAATTCAAGGTGGTCATATCCAAGTGACAGACCTTGTAGTGACGGTAGCAGAACAAATACTGTCTGGGGGCAGGAGATGGACAGGAAACCACCTATATTTAAGAAGGATAATCACATGGATAGTGTGTATTGGGGACAATGTCAAAACTACATCCCCTGTTGCTGTTGCAAAAAGCCACTCAATCCTAAAGGTGGGCCTTTAAGGATATTTGGCGTGTTACAGCACAGAGAACAGCACTACTGCACAGGTAGCATTTTTTATGCAGCACCACTACATGGGTGTGGTGCATTGCTATATGTGTTGCCAGAGTAACATGGACATATAAGTAAAGACAGGCTATTCAGTCAAAAAACGATTTTTACATATAAGATGCAAATCCATTTTTACAGTTAAAAGCACACATCTGCACATTCAAAATGCACACTATTTTTCACCTGAAATGCCTATGTTGCAAGAGACACATTTGAAAATTAATAACTAACCTTATTAACAACTAACCTGACTAATAAAACTTCATTTAACATAACCCACTAATAAAAATGTGTCTCCACTGCAGAATTAGGCCTACTCTGAAAGTGAACTTTTAAACGCACATTCATTTTTTTCTCTGCTGCTCTGTCCACATAACTACAGGAAGCAAAGAGCTCGAAGGAGCAGGAAATCAGTTTGTTACAATTGCCACTGTAGAAGTGAGCCATTGTGTAGTGAGGGAGGAGATGACATGATTGATTGTGATTGGAGCAGCGTCATAGCAAGTATCATGCTAGACGCTGTGATTAGAACTTGGCTGGAGAAGCTTGAGAAGAGGGGGAAGGAGTCGACATCTTGCAGAGCTGGGAGAAGGATCTCTTTCCTGGCTGGGGCATTCCTGCTGCAAAAGCTGAGAGCTCCAGGCAATAACCCCGGTTTGAGAACGGCAGATGCTTGTTTTCACTGGGGTTGATCTTCAAGGGAGCCAAAATCAGAAAGAGAATAGCCGGAGAAAACTCATGCTGAACAGATAAGGTAATTACAGAAGTGAGTGGGAGCTGTGCGAAAGTGCGCAAAGCTGTTCAGTCAGTGTATTAGAGGGAGTCTCAGTCTCTTATCAGCATATTTAATGTTACCAATTGAATATATTCTCGCAGCTCTCTGTTCATTTTATCACAAATAATGTACCATTTTATTTATTTCTGTAAAAAAAGTTAAACTGTGTTTAAATGAAATTTCTATAATACAAAAATACTTGAAAACAGATAGCTAGCGTGTACTATTTTTCCCTTTCATTTTGCATGGGGAAAGGTTTAAACGTGGGTAGATTTTTAAACAGTGCAATTGTCATTTTAAAGCAGATGTGTGCATGATTCTATTCAGTATCGACAGTTGTGAGTGACTGTTTGTAGCATAGCCTGTTGGAGGTACATGAGTCAACGGGAAGAGAGACTCTCTGGACATAGTTCCCTACCGTATATGAGGTAGTGGAAATTACCACAAAAATACCACAATTGCCCATGGTGGCACACAACACTAACACTGAGAATGTGGTATCCCTAAAATGTAGGCCTGAGGTCTCTCTAGTGATCAAGAACAATCTAGATAAAAAACAAGGGATGTTGGATATTGGGGCCACAAATAAACCAACCACTATACCAACCAACCACGCAAACTACCGCGCATACCATCTAAATAGGTCTGAATTCTGAAATAATGCAATGTATTATTGTCATGTGTGACCCAATATGAATACAGAGAGTGATTATTGCTAAAGGTATTTTGGCGGTAAGAAAATACCGCAAAGCCCCAAATAGCCACAAAATACCCAACATATTTATGGTGCGTTGGCCGGGAAAGTGATCATAGAGTACCTACTGGGCGTGGCAAGCGTGTCTCACACTGCCATTTGCACATTAAAGGGAACCCATTTTATAATAGCAGTGTGCCACTAAAAACGAATTTCAGAATGTCACAAAGGGAAACCACATTTTCAGACCTAGTGCAATATTTAGAGGCAAAGTTGTTTGCACATGGGACGTGGTCGTCGAACAGCACCTTAGAATGGCGTGACCGCATTCAGGGTGAGGTGCAGAAAGAAAAACTAGACAATATTTTTGCAGAAGGCAGCATAATTCAGGTCTGCCTTACAAGATTATTGAATGCAGCCGATAAAAGTGCAGAGAAAGACTGTTTAATACGGCTATGCAGCAAAATATGGTTTATTTTGAATAGGTCCCTGCGAATACAGGAAAATGATACCCAGCTAATTAACAGGTTAAAGACTGAATTAGATGGGGCAAGTAAAAATCAGGAAATGTTAAGAGCAGAATCGGATGTATGCCAAAAAGACATGCAATTAAAATGCAGAGACTTTGATGCTCAGTTATTCAAAACAAGAAAGAATTTGAGGATAGTGAGCAAGAATTGGTACACTTAAAAGCATTAGTGGACCACATTAGACAGGATAAAGATGAGGTTGTTTCAGAAATGCAGATTTTACAAAAAGAACATTGTGAAAAAGAATGTGATCTCCAGAGTGCAGAACAAGAAATGATTAAAATGACTAAAGAAAGAGACAAGACAAATAAAGAATTCAATGAATGCCAAATGCAAATGTGCGACATGCAGGAGGTGATTAATAAGATGAGTGATGAAAACAACTATTTGCAAAATGAAGCAAACAGACTCCTTAAAAAGTGTAAGGACTTAGAACAGCAAATGTGCATTCCCAGGTCCCAGGAGAGGCGGCAGGGCACCACATTCAATGGAGTGGAGGTGAATTCTAGTTCTGCCCAAAGAGCTAGTGCTCCAGTGACTGGGCCGGTGACTGAACTTGGTTGCAGCGCCCTTGGGGGATTTGATACTCCCATTGGGGGCAGCCACCAATCTCATACACCTGAAAACAGGATTGAATCACAAAGTAGTGCAATTCCATGCATTGCAACAAGTAGCCCCATAAAAATAATGAAATCCATTAAAGCCCTGATCAAACCATTTAAAAAGGGAGGTGAATGCTGCATTGAGGATCGCTTAGAAGCGGTGCATGACATTTTTAAAGCACTCCAGATACCTAAGGAACAGTACAGACAATATTTTCATTTAACCTTAGATGCCCCGACGGCCAGCATCATAAGGGGATTAAATGAACAGCAGAATATGACCTGGGTGGAGTTTGAAAAAGAAATTAGGCGTCATTTTTCTCCTTTTCAGTCATTGCAGGAGGCAAAGAAAGTCGCTTACACAATCACTGCTGGACCTAATACATCCCCTCGCCAATTTTTACAAGACTTAAAAAGAGCATTTTCTCGCTTTGATGTATCTTTTGACCCAAATTCCAATGAGTTTAAAACTGCATATTTCTATGGGCTACAGAAAGACATCATATCCCAATTGGTCCATGAATTTGACCGTGACAAGTCCCTTGAATGGATTGTACATCAAAGCACAAAACTATATGAGGTACTCTATTGTCAGGGTAGAGAAAGTGATAAAATGAAAGATACTAGACCTAAATCTAAAGAACCCTAAGCCACAGTAATGGAAATCAGGTCAGCCAAAATGTCCCTTGAGTCTGCTCAAAGCCAAGGTAAAAATAATGTGACACCTGAACAAAGGGGTAATCAACAAAGATCGCCATTTCCTGTACCAATGTTCCAATCACATGATCCTAGTAATAGGGAGAGCTACATCAGCCCTAGGTATTTAGGGGTTAGACCCCGTGTAGGATATCGGCCTGATATGGCAGATATGAACAATAACCAGAGACAAAATCAAGATCAAAGAAATGATGGTCCCTACCAGTCATTGGGGACACAGAGCAGATTTGATCCCAACACCATGATATATGGTAATCAGGATAGACCTCGATATGTGGATCGATTTACTGATAATGGAAATCAACATAGGGGCCAGTACCCACAATCTGAGAGACAGGACATGAGGCAAAACATGAACTACAATCCACGTCAGTACAATGATTCCCCACCAGGGGACTATAATCAAAGGATGGGTGCACCCCGCTCCCCTCCACAAATGAATCAAGAGTTCAGAAACCATCCCAACCGACATCAATCACCTGAGAGGTATCAGAATAGATCCAATCAGGGGGAAAACAACCAATATCGACCTAGGCCACAGAAAGAGGATTCTAGAGAGATGGAAAGGTTCCAGTGCCTTGAGGCCCAAGTGAAAATGTTAGCTGAGCAAATAGGAAAGCTCTACACAGCGCAAAAACAACCTTCCAAAGAGGGGGCTGATGGCCATAGCAATGACCGGGGGGCTTACGAAAAGTGACTAAGTACTCATGATAACAGTATTGCCAAAATGACAGATTGCTCTGATATAAGTTTGCATAACGACTCTGAGATGCCTAATGAATTAAAAATGAAAGTGCCAGTAAATGAACATGTGACAGAAAGTGCAAATACTTCTAAAAAAGAGGTACGGTTTAACCTAGAGCTTAATAAAACAGTAAAGATTTGCACAAATGAAAAAGAAACATTAGGAATTCCAAAAGAACAATGGGACAGATTTAAGAAAAATGACTCATGCATGGGGAATACCAGTGAACAGGGAGTAAGTGGGGATGCTATAGCTCCTTCCCTGGGCAAGAAAAACAATGACCAAACACAGGCAGAAAAAGGAAATACTCAAAAGGAGGGTACAAGTCAATCACCTGAAGAATTCTTTGAGCCACATATTTTTGAAGAGGCTGAAAGGGCTGGTATCACACTAAATGATCACAAATGCACAGAATTAAACAGTGACAAATTGCTGAATGATGTTGTTACACATGTTCAGTTGGAAGGTTGTAATGTGGTCTCTGATGTTACCCAGATGGATGAGCGAACAGTGGCCACACTCCAAAAAACCTCTGATCATGGAGAAATGAATAAAGTCTCTCGCGCAGAAATGGGTAAAAAGGAGGGAAAAATGTCTTTCCATTTGCCAATGTGCTTAGCCAAAAGTGAAAAAGGCCTGAGAAAGGTGAGCCCTGAAATTAGTAAGAATTCACACTTCTTATGTGTATTAGAGGAAGTTGAGGACAGATATTATGCACCCATCACTGTAGAAGAAAAATGCCACACCTTTGCTATGATTGACACTAGCGCACAGGCCACAATTATGTCCAAGGAGCTGGTAAAGAGTATCAATGAAGGGAGACCCCCACAGAGTCAGATCACAGTGAAGGAAAATCAAGGTCCAGTGCATAACTTTAATGTGGAGGAGGTGCCCATCATAGGTGTAACTGAGGTTGCATACAAATAGGAAAGCACAGAATGAAACAAGAGGTATTGATCACATCTATTTGTGAAATTCCATTTCTGATGGGGACAGATTGCCTGAAAAGATTGTCTCCTCTCATAGATGGGGTGAATGGAGTGCTGTGGTCCTTAACCAAAAAACCACTGAGGCCTAAGAAACTGAAATCACAAAACAGCAACATAAATGAATGTCACACCGTTGCCAAAACAAATGATGCTGTGGAGGTATATCTCCAGAATAGTTGCATACCTAGTGTCACTGTTATATTAATGTGTCAAGACAAAATGCAGAGCGACAATGAAAAACTACCTGTGCAAATACACTTGGACCCAAGGAAAAATTGGCAGACTGCCATAGATGAGCACACATTACGTTTTTATTTAAAAGAGAAAACATGTAAACAGAATATTGCTCCTAAAACAGATTCAGAAAAACACATTACCACTCTGGCAGAAATACACATGGAAGATGAGCAACCATGGGTTCATGTTGGTATAAATGACTATTTTAAAACAATAAAAGCCACTTTAGCGCTTGGACATGAAAGGAGTTTCATTAATGAGAAATTGTTGCAAAAAATAATGGAGAGGGAAGAAATCCCGAAATTTAGGATTAAAAACCAATACGTTTCTGGGTTGGACAGTCCAGACTTTGAAAACCGAATTGCAGGCAGATGCATGCTTAAAATTAGCATTGGACAGAAAACAATTTACCATAATGTATGGATAGTGAGTGGAGCACAAAAAGAATTTTACATGGGCAATGACATCATACACAGAATGTGTATGGTGTTGGATTTCCTTAATCCAAAAATATGGTCACGCCTAGGTGGTTTGGCATCTGAATTTGAAGACAAAAGAAGGGCTTATCATTGTGCACAACTGGTTCCTCATGCAATCGAATTACAAATGAGGAAAGATACTATTATTCCTGCATTTACAAAACAGTTTGCAATAACACTGAAATGCAAAAATGGACAGCAGATGAAAGACTCTGATGCATTTGTATGCCTGAATGAATCAATAAAACAGCAAGGCCTGGATTATGAATACATTCCATTGGTAGATATTGGTGAAGGATCTGTAAAAATTATGGTAAATAATAAAGGTTGTCAGGATATTCATTTAGAGGAAAACTCCCCATTAGGAATGGCCATACACAAATCACATTATACGGCAGATTTAAATAACATGGTGATTGGAAATATCCCTGAAAAGTATGTAGATGCCAAGGGTGAGTTGCCAGAACACCTGGACTCTCAGCCCAAAGGAATATTTAAAATTAATTCTGTGTATCCTTATGATTCAAATGAGACAGTGTGCTGCCATCAAGAGGATTGCATAATATTTAATTTAAATGAAAATGAGACAGAAAATCAGCCCATTGAAGTGGAAGCTGATATGCCAAAATATTTAAAAGTGGCAGCTGTACAAAAAGACACAGCCACACAGTTAGAGGAAAGCGCCGAGATTCCCTTACCAGAAGATTTTCCATAATTTTCCAAAATGGTAGAAGAGCAGATCTCCTTAGCAGATGCGTGTGACAGCAATGAGGATAGGAACAATCTGAGGGAGATATTTATGGAGTTTAAGGATGTATTTGCAAAAGATGCTTATGATTGTGGTTTAACTGATTTACATGTGGCCACACTACCAGAAGGGTGTAGCAGAAGTCCAGTGTTTGTACGCCAGTATAGACTACCGCTGGCATGTTTAGAATCATTGGCAGAGATTATTAAAAATTTGGAATCGCGGGGAATCATCAGGCCCATTCATAGCACATCCAATACACCTATTTTAGGTGTGTTAAAGCCAAATGGTCAATGGCGGCTATGTGCAGCCTTGAGAGAGTTAAATAAAAGAGTACCAGTATCTAGATGGCCACTGCCATTCATTGATCAGGGCCTAGCTCAGGTACATGATTCAAAAGTATTTACCACATTAGATCTCACCTCTGGATATTGGTGCGTGCCATTGGCAGAGGAGATACATAATTTATTTTCCTTTACATTTGACAGGAATCAATACGCCTGGCTTAGAGCTCCCTTCGGGTACATCAATATTGGGAGTGAATTTGGCATATTTTTGAGAAAGGCCATGCCGGATGCAGCGGAAAGAGGAACAATAGTTTACGTGGATGATGTCCTGATAAAAAATGAAGGCCTGAAAAGCCATTTTGATGAAATAAGACATGTGCTTGGCCAATTGCGGAAAGCAGGTGCCAAAGTGTCTTTGTCTTTAAAAAAAGCACAATGGTGCAAGAAAAAAGTGAACTTTCTAGGCCATGAAGTGACTGAACATGGGCTAAATCCACAAAAGAAGAAAATAGAGGCCATGCAAAGATTAAAAGATCCTAAAAATGTGAAAGGAGTAAAAAGTTTATTAGGGATGACAGGCTATAACAGAAAGTTAATTGAAAATTATGCAGAAATCACTCAACCATTGACTAAACTGCTTAAACTGAATACTCCCTGGAAATGGGAAAAAGAGCAGTCTGATGCAGTGGCTAAATTAAAGGAATGTCTTGTAAAGGCACCATGTGTAGCATATCCCATAAAGGACAGGGATTTCTTTATAGAAATAGGTTTTTCTGAACATTGTATGTCAGCAGTGTTATCACAAAAACACGATTTGAATCACAAAACCATTGCCTATGCAAGTAAGGCATTTTCCCAAGTTGAAATGAAATTTAATGAATGTGAAAAGGCCCTATTAACCACTGTGTGGGCGCTACAACATTTCCGCCCCATTGTTCAGGGAGAAAAGGTGATTATTGAAACAAATCATCAACCTTTGCAATTTTTAGAGAGTAAAAGAATTAGATCAGGTAATCTAGCGCAGTCCAGAATCACTTCATGGACGCTGGCATTACAAGGTTTTCCTGTAGAAGTGAGATATGGACAAAATAAAAAGAACCCAATTGCTCAAGGGTTAGCTGACTTACATGACTGCGCAGCTGAACAAATACCAAATGAAATGGAAGTGGAAACTAGTTTGCAGGAATTTGAACAATCACCACACAAAGCTTTTGATGAGAAAACATGCAAGGATTTGCCAACTGTATATGTGGATGGTTGTGCTTTTCACATTGAAAATGACAGTAATAAACAATTATTGGTGGGAATATGAAATGTCTGGTTGAAATGTGAAGGCGGCCCCAGTATAGGGATGAGGATTGGAGCTAGGAGCAGTCAGGTGGCGGGATTGGCAGCCATTTATAAAGCAATTGCTACTGCAGTTGATAAAAAGTTCAGTGAAATTGTCCTGGTGACTGATTCTGACTATGCACGAAATAGCTTTGTGGAGTATTTGCCTGGTTGGAAAGCAAGAGGCATGGTTACATACAACAAAAAGCCACTTAAACATGGAAAAATGATACAAGCCATAGACAAATTGGTGTCAGAGAATAATTTAACAATATACTGGAGAAAAATTCGTGGGCATTTAAAAACACCAGGAGAGGATAAGGAGGGAAATGATAAGGCAGACCATCTGGCTAAGATTGGGGCTGTGATGGGAGAATTGCTACCTATTGATTATTTAATGGGTGAAATACAAATTGATGCAGTAACACGTTCTAAAGCACCAAAGGAGGTAGATCAACCAGTGGTACAGTGGAGTCATGACACACCAGACCAAGATTTGATTGAGGCACAAAAGAATGATCGAATTTTGGGAATCTATTATAATCATTTGATAGATCCTGAACAAAATCCTTTAACAGAAAATGATTGTATGGGAAAAGAAGGATTGAGGGTGCTATTAAAGAACAAAACACGAATTAGATTACAGAATGGACTCATGATTAGAGAGTCCAAAATAGGTCAAATACAGTGGGTGGTACCCCTTTCATTCAGAGGGCTAATGCTACACCATGCACATGATGCCATAACTGCAGGTCATAGAGGTTCACAAAAAACATTGGAAATACTAAAAGATTATGCTTACTGGCCACATATGTCCCAAGATGTGGAATTATATACTAGAGGATGTCTAGTATGCACCCAATTTAAACCTGCTTCACCAATGCATAGAGCCCCATTAATGAAAAGAGGCCTAACTCTTCCATGGTCAGATTTGCAAATAGACTATGTAGGGCCTTTAAAAAGGTCGAGCAGAGGAAACCGTTATATTTTAAGTGTGGTATGTTTGATGTCAAAGTGGATTGAATGCATTCCTGCACCAGATTGTAGTGCGCAAACAGCAGCCACATTGCTGGTGAACCATGTGTTCTCAAGGTTTGGGTTGCCACAAAGAATTGAGTCAGACAGAGGAAGTCATTTCACAAGTACTCTTATGAGTAAGGTATGGCAAATACTGGGTGTGAACAGAAAACTACATATTGCATATCGGGTGGCTTCTTCAGGTGGAGTTGAACGGTGCAATAGGTCTGTTGTGGACATTTTAAAGAAATTTGTGGCAGAAGCAGGTTCCAGCTGGGATTTACGATTACCTTTGGTTTTAATGGCAATCAGATCAACTCCTGCCAAAGCAACAGGTGTTAGCCCCCATGAGGTCTTGACAGGTAGGAAAATGGTGTTACCACAACACCTGCTATACAGAACACATGAGCAAACACTTGTGAGTGCATCCACAGTTCATGAATATATTGATGAACTGAGGAGGCATTTGCAACAAGCATTTGCTTTTGTGCAGAGAAATCTGGAAAGAGCTGCTGACAGTGCAAAGTCTTACTATGATAAAGGAACATCAGTGAGAGAATACAGTGTTGGGGATCAGGTGTACAAGTTTCATTTTGGAAAAAGTAAACAGAAAAATTCTAAATTTCTAGCAGCCTTGCAGGGGCCATTTCGAATTATAGATAAGGTCTCTCCTGTGGTTTATAACATTTTGAAAAATGAAGGTGAAACGGCAATAGAGCAGTTTGTCCATGTAAATCAGATCAAGCCATGCCATCCCAGACACGAGATCAGGCGGCTTGAGCATGTAGAAACAGAAAGCTCTGGGGCTACTACCCACTGATGCACACAATACAACAGAAAGTCCATTGAACACAAAAAGATAAAATAATTGGGTACAGTCAGGAGGCAGTGACAGAGAAGTTAAAAATGTGATTGTTATAATGGCACATAAATACTGTAATATATGTAAATATATATAATATAAAATAAGTAAATAAATAAATAAAAATATATATAATGGAAGCTCATGGTTGGTGTGCAGAGAGAAAATGTATTAAATATTGAATGCTGTTTTATATATGCTTGTTTTCTTTTTAACTTGTGTTTAATTTCAGAAGGAAAAAAAAAAACAAAATGTTTTTACCAAGCATGTATTCTTTTTGGAAAAAGGGTGGTTAGTATTGTGCAATATACTTAATCTGTTTCTTTTCTATTTTGGTTTAGATCATTAACTATTTATACCGGAGGTCACGGGAGACAATGGAGTCCTGGAGTCCCCTGGATGAAGACCAAAAGATGCCTGCCTCCAGGTGGAAGTGAAGACAAGATAACCAGAATGGCAAAAAAGATGACTCCTATGGATCCAAGATTGCCAAGATGAAAGAGTACTCGAATGAACCAAATGATGTGACATCACTGGTCGGGACATATCAGAGGCAGAAAAGAGTACTGACATATGCTGTTCCAAATATTTATTATTTTAATTATTTATTTTAATCTGTTATGTTAATTATTTATTTTAGTTAGTTGTTTTATTTAATTGTTTTTAATTGACTTATGAAATGAAAACTTTGGACTAATGCCACTTCCATTGGGAAGGCAAATGTAGAACATTTTGTAAACTGATGAACTCAGATGAATACTGTGTTGATTGCAACTTTTTCATTGATGCACATGAATATTCATTTTGTTGGATTGCTACATTGTGAAAAGAAGAAAGGGGGCAAGTTAGATTTCTTTCGATTGTGGCTTGGACAAGGGCCAAATCCTCTGAAAAGGAGCAGTTTTTGGTTTTTTTTTTGGAATTGGCTTGGATCGTAGCCAAATTAAAAAAAAAAAAGGAGGGTATGTAAGGATATTTGGCGTGTTACAGCACAGAGTACAGCACTACTGCACAGGTAGCATTTTTATGCAGCGCCTCTACATGGGTGTGGTGCATTGCTATATGTGTTGCCAGAGTAACATGGACATATAAGTAAAGACAGACTATTCAGTCAAAAACGATTTTTACATATAAGATGCAAATCCATTTTTACAGTTAAAAGCACACATCTGCACATTCAAAATGCACACTAATTTTCACCTGAAATGCCTATGTTGCAAGAGACACATTTGAAAATTAATAACTAACCTTATTAACAACTAACCTGACTAATAAAACTTCATTTAACATAACCCACTAATAAAAATGTGTCTCCACTGCAGAATTAGGCCTACTCTGAAAGTGAACTTTTAAACGCACATTCATTTTTTTCTCTGCTGCTCTGTCCACATAACTACAGGAAGCAAAGAGCTCGAAGGAGCAGGAAATCAGTTTGTTACAATTGCCACTGTAGAAGTGAGACATTGTGTAGTGAGGGAGGAGATGACATGATTGATTGTGATTGGAGCAGCGTCATAGCAAGTATCATGCTAGAGGCTGTGATTAGAACTTGGCTGGAGAAGCTTGAGAAGAGGGGGAAGGAGTCGACATCTTGCAGAGCTGGGAGAAGTATCTCTTTCCTGGCTGGGGCATTCCTGCTGCAAAAGCTGAGAGCTCCAGGCAATAACCCCGGTTTGAGAACGGCAGATGCTTGTTTTCACTGGGGTTGATCTTCAAGGGAGCCAAATTCAGAAAGAGAATAGCCGGAGAAAACTCATGCTGAACAGATAAGGTAATTACAGAAGCGAGTGGGAGCTGTGCGAAAGTGCGCGAAGCTGTTCAGTCAGTGTATTAGAGGGAGTCTCAGTCTCTTATCAGCATATTTAATGTTACCAATTGAATATATTCTCGCAGCTCTCTGTTCATTTTATCACAAATAATGTTGTACCATTTTATTTATTTCTGTTAAAAAAGTTAAACTGTGTTTAAATGAAATTTCTATAATACAAAAATACTTGAAAACAGATAGCTAGTGTGTACTATTTTTCTCTTTCATTTTGCATGGGGAAAGGTATAAACGTGGGTAGATTTTTAAACAGTGCAATTGTCATTTTAAAGCAGATGTGTGCATGATTCTGTTCAGTATGGACAGTTGTGAGTGACTGTTTGTAGCATAGCCTGTTGGAGGTACATGAGTCAACGGGAAGAGAGACTCTCTGGACATAGTTCCCTACCGTATATGAGGTAGTGGAAATTACCACAAAAATACCACAATTGCCCATGGTGGCACACAACACTAACACTGAAAATGTGGTATCCCTAAAATGTAGGCCTGAGGTCTCTCTAGTGATCAAGAACAATCTAGATAAAAAACAAGGGATGTTGGATATTGGGGCCACAAATAAACCAACCACTATACCAACCAACCATGCAAACTACCGCGCATACCATCTAAATAGGTCTGAATTCTGAAATAATGCAATGTATTATTGTCATGTGTGACCCAATATGAATACAGAGAGTGATTATTGCTAAAGGTATTTTGGCGGAAAGAAAATACCGCAAAGCCCCAAATATCCACAAAATACCCAACAGGCCTGAAGGCATTTACATCAGGATAATGCAGAGGTCAAGTGTGGATTCTACTCACCTCTCAGAAAACTCTTTGGTGCCACGATGTACAGAGGGTGACAGAGTGCTAGAACCTCTATGCTAGATGGTTCGCAAAACTGTCAGGACCTGGTGTTGTGCACTGGAGAGACAAAAAAGACCAGGCATAGGCTGTGTCAGTCACATAATGTCAAGGCAGACGCCTGCCTACACAATAGGCCCCATGGGGGTTTGCTGCAGTGTGTCGTGCAACGCATGTGTAGTTCAAATTGTGTGGTGGGCAATATAGAAAGGCCACTGGGGCTTACCCCCAATTTGTCCCAAGCTTGCAAATGCTACATATATCTATTTTTTGCCAGAATTAATCCACGTAGATTTAAAAATCACTGCTTTATTTAATATAGAGAACCTAACAAAAAACAAATGAAGTGCATATTAAGTAATAGTGTGCCACAGACAGGAGTCATGCGGGCATTTATGAACTGTAATATGGTGTACAGAGTCATTTCAAAGTCAAAGTGGTCCTATGAGGCATCAACGCAGCCTACTGACCCTCAGTGAATGACAGGGTTGCAGGACTCCAAAAGCACTGTCATGAATAGCAGCCAACACATCCTGCATGCTCAGTGCGCGATGACGGGTCCCACCAAGGAGTGTGTGATATATACTTTGTGGATTGACCTGCTGAGGGGTGGTCACCGTACCTGCCCAGGCACCAACACAGGAACAGGCATCAGTGGGACAGCTGGCACCTCAGGACAGTGTTGGCACTGTACCCCCCAACGTGTAATATCCAGACAGCGAGAGTACCTGCGCAGCATACCCGTGGCCAGGCAGCAGCAGATAAGGAGTTCCCAGGGGCAATCCTTGCAGGGCCATACAACATTGAGGAGGCAAGACAGGCGAGACAGTTCAGTCACCTGTCAGTGGGAACAGAGGAGACTCCGACAAATGGTGTGCATCAGAATGGATTTCCGAAGGCAGCTGATGGTGGAGAGGCAGCAGGCTAGGATGACAAGGGTTGTTAGGGCCAGAGCAGGGGTGGTAGAGAGAAGGACTCTGAAGCAGGCTGCCATTCTGCAACAGGGTTGCAGGGATGCAGAGGAGGAGGATAGGAGGATGTTGCTGGCTTGCCAGCTATCCAGGAGAGCACAGTGGCCCGCCTGCAAGTGGAGGATGATGAATGTGACTCTGCCCTGGACGACATCATGAGAGACTATTGAGCCTGCTGCCTGTGTATATAGTTATTTGTGTGGATTTTCTTTTTTTACTTTTGTTCATATTTGCCTTTGGACATTTCCCCATTCAGGTAGTAATTTTTCATAGCATACTTATTTTTAATACAGATTTGAGTTTCTTGATCACACTGTATTTAGTGTCTCTTTGCTCAAGTGCTGCATTTGGTTTACTTTGGTTTTGGTATGCATTTGTTCTCTGACGGTCACGTGGGTTGGGGCATCAATGTGGATGTGTGGGATATGCTCATCACTTCTGTTGTCGTTGTTTGGTAGGTGTGTCCCTCCCAATGCATGGCGGTCCACCTATGCACATCAGCTTCACCCAGTGGATGCTCTCATGTCATGCTGCACATCGGACACTCAAATGTTTCATCTTCACATTGAGGTTTTTTAAGTCTGGTTGTACACATCATCTATCTCCTTGGCTCACACACTCTCAGACATCATTCACATCACCCAAACACATGCCTGTTAAACTTGTGTTAGTTGCAGGGGCTTTGACTGCTATGCTTCCATACATGACTTCCTTCATTCATTGATTTTAACATGCTACTATGCACACATGCATTCACCTACAGCACTTTGAGGCCATTGCAATGGCCCGTGGGAACAATGATACGTCATGTAGCATTACAACGTTTTACGATGCTACATGTATATGATGTGTTCACAGTGTAGCTGGTGCTACATTCTGCTGTCCTGTTGCTGTGCAGCTGATGTGCCAGGGAGTCCTGTGATGTACTACAGACCTGGATTCTGCATCAGTGCCCGCAGTTCTTAAGTCTATGGGTGGGTATATGGCCATTTTGATTCATGTTTGTGGCAGGCCAGTGGAGTTGAGGTAAGTTTTGTTCAATATTGGGGGGTTGTGTGGCAGGGCCAAGGGCTGGTGGGTGGTGTCTGGGCTTGAGGAAGCTGCCTGGGGATGGAATTGGAGATGAGGGGGACTGGTAGGTCAGATCTGGGCTTGAGGGAGCTGACTGGGGCTGGTGTTGAAGGTGAGGGGGGTTGGTAGGTGGTGTCAGGCCTGCCTGGGGGTGGTGTTGGAGGTGAGGGAGGCTGGTGGGTGATGTCTGAGCTTGAGGGAGCTGCCTGGGTGTGGCATCAGAGGTAAGGGGGGCTGGTAGGTGGTGCCTGGACCTGAGGGGCTGCCTGCGGGTGGTGTTGGAGGTGAGGAAGGCTGGTGGGTGGTGTCAGGACCTGAGGGGCTGCCTGAGGATAGTGTTGTAGGGGATGGGGACTAGTGGATGGTGTCAGGATCTGAGGGGCTGCCTGGGGGTGGTGTTGGGGGTAAAGGTGACTGGTGTCAGGGCTGCCCAGGGGTAGTGTCAGAGGTGAGGGGGGCTGGTGGTTAGTGTCAGGACATGAGGGGCTGCCTGGGTGTGGTGTCAGAGGTTAGGGGGGCTGGTGGGTGGTGGCAGGGTCTGAGGAGCTGCCTGTGGGTGGCAAAGGTGAGGGGGTTTGGTGGGTGGTGTCAGGGCTGCCTGAAGGTGGTGTCGGAGGTGAGGGGGCCCGGTGGGTGGTGTCAGGACCTGAAGGATTGCCTGGGGGTGGTGTCCGAGGTGAGGGTGGCTGGTGGGTGGTATCAGGGCTGCCTGGGGTGGTGTGGGACGTGAGGGGGGCTGTTGGTTGGTGTTTGGACCTTAGGGACTGCCTGGGGGTGGTGTCTGTGCTTCGGGGGTTGCTGTGCAGTAGGGATATGTGGGAGCAGCAGTTTGGTTGCAATGGGAGTAGGGTGGATGGTTAGCAGACCTCATGCAGTTTGGCAGGGTTGCATCCGTCACTCATGGGGGTCCTTGTGCAGAATCGCAGGGGTGTAGCTGTTACTTGTGTGGGACCTTGCGCAGATTGTCAGGAGTGCAGCATTACTTATGGGGGACTTCACGCAGATTCGCAGGGGTGCAGCCGTTAATTACGCAGGACCTCGATCAAATTGGCAGATGTGCAGGAGTTAGTTACAAGGGACCTTGCGGAGGATCGCAGGGGTGCAGCCGTTAGTTACATGGGACCTCATGCAGATTGGCAGGGGTGCAGCCGTTACTTACGTGGGACCTCGTGCAGATTGGCAGGGGTGCAGCCGTTACTTATGGGGAACCTCACACAGATTGGCAGAGGTGCAACTGTTATTTACGGGGGACCTTGCATGGTATAGCATAGCTATCCTCTCCTGGATAGCTGGCAAGCCAGCTCACGCAGTGTCACTGGGGTGCTGGATGTTGGGTGAGTGGTGGATGCAGAGATTAGCAGACTGGTTTGTCTATGGCTTTGGTTTGTGGGGGGGCATGTCAGGCGTTGAGCGTTCCTCACGCAGCTCCGCTTTGTTTGCGGATTGAGCTGCTTTGCAATTTTGATTCCATGAATACGCAGACCGCGCATTGGAAACTTTGCGCGTAGGGTCACGCAGAGTCATTTTTAGAATACTGACTTTACGGGGTCAATGCACACTTTTCCATGAATCGGGCCCTTGATGTGGTACATGCAGAATCAAACGAGCTATCCTTCCCATGAAATCAAAACGTGCAGAAATACTGTTTCCCAAAGATTTAAGTGGTGTATTGCAATAAA
Source organism: Ambystoma mexicanum (assembly GCF_040938575.1). Classification (NCBI taxonomy): domain Eukaryota; kingdom Metazoa; phylum Chordata; class Amphibia; order Caudata; family Ambystomatidae; genus Ambystoma; species Ambystoma mexicanum. The sequence goes on along the minus strand of NC_090925.1, from coordinate 532,221,559 downwards.
CCCCTTCACCCTCCTGCATCCATTTCCTTTCTGCCCATCAAACAGTAGTGATTAACCATTACATGCAGAAAAAGAAATGACTGAACTTGTCATTCGGTGTTAATGCTGCACAGTAGTCTATAAGTGTTGTCTCACTCTGCCACTTAAAGGGTTTGCACGTTCAGAATGTAGTTTCCCCTATGTAGGGCACTCAAACTTGCATAACTGTCTGCAGCACTGACAGTTCTATGCTGCCAGGTGTGTGCGCCCCTTTGCCGTGTAAGTGTGTGGTTTTATAATATGTGGTAGAAATGTAAGTTTGGTGTATTCAGGGATACTCTTTCAGCGACAGTATTGTAGTGCCGTTGTGCACCTGTAGCTCTTGAACTAAGTCGCACTCAGAGTGTCATAGGAGTTTTCCCAATCCTCCAAACAACAAATAGACATTCTCTGAAGTGTGCCACATGTTCATTTAATATTATTATTCATGCCCATAAATTAACATGTGTTTCGGCCCTGGGATGTTTCTCAAAACCGGACATGTGCCAAAGCGTTGTGATAATGACTTTGCAATAGTATGAGTTAGTTATCGTGTGTTATATTGTCCCGGGATAGTTCCCTCAGTCCCAAAGTCCCTGGGGTTCAGATCGCCTCTCGCGGCTGCGATATCTGTAATATATGGTGCACATTTTCACAAGAGCAAATGAAAAAAGCTTGTGTCATTTGCGATCGTTGCAAAAAGACTCTGGTCTCCTTACTCGCTGCAGCTCTAAGATGCACTCTCCAGCACCCTTGCACACATTATTGTCGGGAGCACAAAATGTATTGCTGGCTAGTGCATTCTGCAGAAACAGGCCCTTAAAGAGCCTGTCACTGAGAAATGTGACAAAAATAAACATGCATTGGCAAAGACAATAGTTTTGGAGTTTGTAATTGTTTATTTCATTATATGTTTAGCAAAGTGGAAGAAATACCGAATGACAGTGCAGGAAAAAGGAATGACAATGCAAGAGGGGAAGAATGACAATGCAAGAGGGGAAGAATGACAGCGTAAGATTGGGGAAGAATGGCAGCACAAAGGGGAGAAATGACAGCACATGGGGAGGAGGAATGACGTTGCAAGGAGAGGTATTACAGCATGGGGAAAGAAAGACAAAGATGGGGAATGAGATAGTGCAAGGGGGAATGACAGAGCAAAGGGGAAGGAATTACAGCACACAGGGGACTGACAATAAAAGGGAGGGAACAATAACAGCGCAAAGGGGGGAAGAATTTAGATTAGGGGGAGCAATGACAGTGCAAGGGGCAGAATGACAGTACAAGGGGAAGGAATAACAGGTCAAGGAGGAATGACCGTGCAAGTGTGAGGAATGACAGCACACCGGGTGGGGGATGACAGCACAAGGGGTGGGGAATGACACCACAAAGGGTGAGGAATGACAGCACGAAGGGGCGAATGATAGTGCAAGGGGGTGGAATGATAGCACAAGGGGTGGAGGAATGACAGTGCAGGGGAAAGGAATGACAGCGCAAATGGCGGAATGACAGTGCAAGTGGGGAGGAACGAGAGCACAATGGGCAATGACAACACAAGGGGAAGAATGACAGCACAAAGGGGAAATAATAACAGCACAAGAAGGGGGGAATGTTGACAGAGCAAGGGAAGAAGAATGTCAGCACAAGAAGGTAGAGAGAATTTCACCACAATACGGGAGGAATGACAGCACAAGGGAGGAGAATGAAAGTGAAAGGGGTGAAATATGAGAATATAAAGGGGGAAGAATGACAGCGCAAAAGGGGGAAAATGACAGCACACAGGGGGAAGAATGACAGTGCAAAAGGGGGGAAATGACAGCACAAGTGGGAATGAAAGCATAACAGGGAGGCACTATCTTGCAAAGGGGAGGAATTACAATTTAAGGCAGAAGGAATGTGCTTGCGTTACATTTGATGGCAAGTAAATAATTCTATCTCATACTAGGAAAGTACATGCAGACTGGCACTATTAGTACTATTAAAGTACTGTGCATCAAGGGTAAAGCATACAGTTATTACGTGGGTAGACTGGACAGCATTACATGTAGATCCGCCTAGCCATGCCATAACAATTATCATATTTTTTTTTTTTTTTTTTTTTTTTACGAGTGTATAATCACCGTGGTGATTTTTACAAGAGGATGAACGAAAAACAACGGAAAACACTCCCCAGTTCCAACAATTGTCTGTCAAACTGTCTACTTCTGTGGCCAGGCCCGTTAAGACGGGGGTACATGTGCGAAGATCTGATCCAAAGTTTTTGTGGCTGCAATAGACCAAGATGTTCTCAAGCCTCCTATTAGGCGCTCCCACCAGAGCTCTTCCTCCCTCAGATAGGAGTTTTTTAAGTGATGAAGGATGCATGGTGATTTAAATTTGTCAGTACCTGGACATAGTAGTAAAAGGTGCCGTAATGTTTCGCTTTGTTCAATGTTATTACAAAAGCGGCAAGTATTTGTTGTTGAAAGGCCCCTTGTGTACAGAATCTCATTTGTAGGTAGCAAATTTAGCCTCACACGGAGTAGAGTGTTCCTAGTTTTTTTGTCAGGGTGCTTTATCAGGAAGGGTTGGAGTACATTCAGTTTTCTGTTTGTTGGTGGAAGGTGGCTAGTTAACTTGCACTCAGATGCGTTTTCCAATGTATTTATCCAGTCCAGTTCTTCTAGTCGGGTTTTAGTTCTTGTCGGGTTCCCCAGAAGTTCTTCAATCGAGCTGCCGCAGATGTCAAGTTGCTGTAAACACATTTGCTCCCATTTGGACGATAACATGGATTTGCTTGAATTCATCTCTTCATGGACCATCTGGAAAATTGCAGAGGAAGAAGGATCTATTATTTTCCGATATAACATAACTGACGCTCTTTTCACGATTGACTCTAAGGAAGAGAGGGAAAGTTCACGTCTAATCAGAGCAATCGGAGTAGAAGATGGCATGTTCAGTACTGAGCGCCAGAACTGACTCTCCAGTCTGGCCCATATGGAGTGAGGTAGAGATGGCATGGCCTCGACTCCATAGGTGATGGCCGGGATAACTTTGCCCCTGTAGAATTTAAGTAGTGGCAACAATGAAAAACGTCCGTATTTGTTATCCAGTATTTTTGCTTGCGAGGCTAGAGTTTTCATTTTTTCAGAAAGATGGTGCTGCATCGCTGAGTCATTGGCCGTGGAGTCAATGAGGACTCCAAGATATTTAAATTCAGCCACTTGTTCGATTTTGTTAGTGTCCAGATACCACGAAAAATTCTTCATTTTTGTCTTTTTTTGATTCTTTCCAAATACCATTATCTTCGTTTTCTGTTTGTTTACCTCTAGGTCGTTGGCGGCTGTATATGTGATCAATGCAGATAGCTGCCGTTGTAAACCAATTGGGGTCTGGTCCAGCTGAATGAGGTCGTCTGCATACAGGAGTCTCGGGATCTTCTCTTTACCCAGTTCTGGGGGGAATAGTCGTGCGCTGATTAGAGAATCTTTATAGTCCCCAAAATAGGACAGAAAAAGGGCTGGTGCTAGTGGGCAGCCTTGTTTAACCCCTCTGTCTGTTGTTATGGATGTCGAGAGTAGGCCGTTGGTATTCAGTCGTACCTGCATTGATGTGGCAGCGTGCAGGGCCTTGATGGGGTTCAGGATCTCCTGAGGGCAGTCCCAACTGGAAAGTTTTCCCCAGAGCTTCCTTCGGTTGACTAAGTCGAAGGCTTGGGACAGATCTATAAATGCCAAAAACAGGTTCCGATTTTTTTCGCGCGCTTTTGCTTTTAAGAGGCTGAGTATAAAGATGTTTATACTAGTTCCTACTCCTTTTTTAAACCCCGATTGGAGAGGGTCATTACAGGGCGCACTTTTTGCCCACTGATTAAAGTGATCCAACAAAAGGGAACCATAAACTTTCCCTATCACATCTAGGAGGGCCACCGGGCGAAAATTTCTAGGGTCGTCCTTCCTTCCTTTTTTGAATATGGGAATAATGATTCCTGAGGTCCAAGTGGGCGGGATTGAGCGAGAGGTAGTGCATTTGTAGAAAATTATGCTCAGCAGGTTTGCCCATTCTTCTGGCGCGGATTTCAAGTTCTCATTTGACAGACCGTCAGGCCCTGGAGCCCTTGATTTCTTTAGCTTGAGTATTTTGTCCAGAATTTCAGCTCTGTCCGAAAGGTCGACCCACCGAGCTGTCGTCTGGGGATATAAAGGTCCTGCCTCAGAGTCTGGAGATTTGAAGAGTGATGAGTAGAACCCAGTCCATGCTGGTTCCGATATACTGTTTAGCATCATTGTAGATGCCTCCTTAGCTCGTGGGTTAACCAGACTCCAAAAGTCTCTAGAGTTGGATTTTCCAATTTGTTCTAACATGTTTTCAGAGTCTTGTTGGTGTAGTTTTAAGCGGTGGCCCCGTAGCCAGTTTTTATAGGCTCTTGTTGTCTCCTTCATGTAAGCCCTAGTAGCGGGCGAGTTGTTTCTTGCAGCCATTCTTTTAGCTCTGCGGAGGATGTTTTGCTGTGCCACCAACAGCGAGTCAAAAATATGTGCATGGTAGGTCTGGGTTGTATTGGGCCCCTTCGATCTTTTTAACGAGGCTCTATAAGGTTCCAAAAATGGTCTGTAGTCCACCTTTGCGGCCTCCTTGCTGCTTCCATACAAACAAGTAATTTCTTGAATGTTGGTCCGTGAGATCCTTACCCGGTTGCCTTTTCCTACCGGTTCTATTCTTTCAGAGTAATGATCTGTATCTGGTTTTATGGAGGCCCATTTAATGGCCAGCAGGTTGTGATCGCTTTGCTGTGACTGGCAAATGTTGAAATCTATCAACCGGGCCAACAGTAAATCAGAGACGAATATGTAGTCTATTGTTGAGCTGGTCAAACCTCTTTTCCATGTTGGTAGAGAGGTAGAGTCAAGAAATGTAGTTGCAGAGTTGAAAAGATGTCTGGCCGTCATCAGCTTCTGCCAGGCTAAGCATTGTTTACAAGGCTTACTCTGTGCGGGGTCTGTGGTGCTATTATTAGCCAATGGGCACTTGATGTTTAAGTCCCCACATATTATAACATCGCATACCCCAAACTCTAAGTAGACTGAGTCCAATGTGGAGGTTACTATATCAAACAGTGAGGTCTGTTGAATCCCTTTATGGTTCCAATAGATCGACATCACCAACAGGAGGGTGCATGTTTGATGTTCTTCCCCAGCCTCCTTCCGTTGCCACGAGATGAGTACCGCGATGATGTATGGGGTCGTCAAGATGGTTTTGGTTATTTCTAGACCCACACCCATCCGGACTGCGATGATTAGGCCTGATGATGGTCTTCCTTTAGGGCCCGCTAATGCTTCTGAGAAGGCGATCTCGAAACCATCCAATGTTGGTTTGGTTTGTAACCAGACTTCTTGGAGGCATAAGATGTCATAGTCCCCTAAATTGATGTCTCCAGAAGTTGTCAAATGTAAAAACCCTCTTGTGTTCCATGATGCCAGAGTCAGTTGATGTTGGTCTTGGTCAGTGTTTGTAGATTCTGATGGCTATTTCTGTAGGCGTGTGGATAAAGCTTTTGGTAGCCAGGCCCATGAAGACGATTCTAAAGACGGTCTGGTCTGAGTCACTTTTTGGGTCTCTTCTAAGGTTGTGGGAGCCTTTGTATTGGAGGAGCTACTAGGGGAATTTGCTTTCCCCTGAGGAATAGAGTCGATCGTGTTGGACTTAAGAGTAGCTGGTGGTTTCTTTACGGAATTTTCCTTTGAGTTAGTGGACTGACATTCTTCGTTTGATCTTTCCTCCATTGTACAATCCTTTGTCTTGTCGTTATCTGTTCTAGGTGGTCTGGTTAATGTTAACTCAAACCCTTGTTTGAATAGTACTTCCTCTGCTGCTAGTAGTGCTGTAGTCACATCAGCTGATGATGTGTATAGCAGACAGTATGCTGTATGGTCCTTGTGGAAAGGTTCCACCGTTGTAAGGTCCTCTGATTTTATATTTCTTAAGGAGGAGATACTATGTAGCAGTCTCAACACTGTACGTCTATTTAGTACCAGATATTTTTGGTTCCCAGACCGTTGGCGTATTTTGACCGCTGGATTCTTGTTATGGTGTTTCAAGTCTTGGTGCGACTTCTTCGAATGCTGGAATCTACGATCCCCATTCTCATGTTGTTTATATTCTTGAGGACCCTTTCTCTTGTGAGGATACGTCAAGTCTTTAGAATTATCCGGTAGATCAGATTTTATTTGAGTGTGAACTCTTGATCTATACGTCACTTGAGGCCGATGAGGAGGTGAGACCACTTCACAATTTTGTTCAGGACGCTTTTCAGTGAATTTCCTGAATTGATCCCCTTGAGTGCTACGTAGAGATTTGAAGCGCTCATCCAGTGAGCTAAAGCCTGAAAGGTCTCTCGTGACTGACTGCTGGTTGTGTGTCATCTTAGTTAGACGAGAGTTCGCCCCTTTCTGTTTGTCCGGGGAGTCGTCAAAGTGTTGACTTATGTCCATCAAGTCCTTTTGCATAAGAAAATCTTCTACTGTTTTTGGTGACTGCGATGTGACTTCTAAATGTGCCTCTATGTCTGACCCATTTGTTGTCACTGGTTTCATCCCTCCCCAGTTTTGGGGCGTCTTTGGTAAGGGATCATTTTGTTGGAGATCACATTGCGGCATTACTGGAGATGCTTTAAACAAAGGAGCCGTCTTGAGGCATGTGTGCGTTTTGAGGGTCTGTTGCTTTGGTCTCGTGTCCAAATTCCCCTCAAAACGCGGCCCTGGGTTCATTGGTTTGTGGCCTGGACCTTGGGTGAGTTTCGGTCCTAAGTGGTCTTTCTGTGGGAGGATGGCGTCTAAACAAATTACATCGTTTACGCTCAGATTGTTAGATGTCAGATTTGCTCTGATTGGCAGTGTGTTGAGAGAGCCTGACATGGAGGTTGAGCCCGCTTTTGGCCTTGTCCCACAATCAGTGTAGGATACGTCGCTGCACGGAGTGACTGGTGCTATTGTTTGGGTACTTACATCCGTCCTGTAGGGTATTTTGTGGAGATTTGGGACCTGACGGTATTTTATTACCGCCGAAAAATAACTTAGCAATAATCACTCTTTGTATTCAGATTTGGCCATGTGCAACAATAATACAATGGACATGCATTATTTCAGCACCCAGACCTGCATATTTGGTATACGTGGTTGGTGGTATTTTGGTGAGCATAATTCCCTTGTTTTATTTGTGGCCCCAATGTCCAGAATCCCTTATCTTTGCTTAGATTTTTCGTGTGATCACTAGAGAGACCTCAGACCTGCATTCTAGGAATACCACATTTCCAGTGATAGTGTTGGTGCGCCACCATGGGCGAACTCACTGACTTATTTACGACAGAGAGCTATATGTGGTAGTCTTGTGGTAATTTCCACTACCTTATATACGGTAGGGAGCTATGTTCAGAGAGTCTCTCTTCCCGTTGGCTCATGTACCTCCAACAAGTTATGCTACAGTTACTCACAATTATTCATACTGATTCTGACATACACACATCTGTCTTAAAATGACCATTGCACTGTTTAAAAATCTCCCCACATCATTGGCATTGTAATGGTAAATAGAAAATAAAACACCCGTCTGTTTTCAAATATTTTCTGTATTATAAAAGCTGCATTTAGACACGATCTCATTCTTTACAGAAATAAATAAAATGGTACAGTCAAAGCATTGTCTATGACACACTGCAAAGAGCGTGGCGGAGAACAGAATTCAACTTGCAACATTGGTATTTGATTAAGACACGCACAGGAATCCTACACTGACTGCATATCACCGTACACACTCAGCTCCCACACTTCTCATTACCTTATCTCTTTAGTTGTTCTCTTTGTGAATGTGGCTCTCTTGGATTAACTCCAGCAAAAAGGAACGCTTGCCTTCTCAAGCCGGGGTCATTGCCTGGAATTCTCAGCTTTTTCAGATAGGAATGCCTCAGCCAGTGGAAAGGTTTTTTCTTTCAGCTTTCCCCAATCTCGACTGCAGCAGGACACAGGAATCTGCATTCAGTCAGGACCCCACAGCCAGGTCTTCTCCCCAGTAGTGCAGAAAGATGTCTGCCTGTCTTTTTCCCTGATACTGCCCACTAAAACTTTCCTCTCAGCCCTCTGTATGACGTGTCCCAATGAAATCCATCATCTCTCATCCTCCTACTCTTCAACAATAGCTTCGCTTATACATTTGCAATTGTTGCAAATCTGACTTCCTCCTTCCTGCAGTTACTGTGCACAAAAACACGGAGAATCAGGCAGAGAAGAGAAGAGAAAAATCTGCACACACATTTAAATGGTTTTCAGAGTATGCCTAATTCTGCAGTGGAGAACACATTTTATTAGTGAGTTATATTAAAATAAGGTTTTATTAGTCAGGTTAATGGTTAATAGGTTAGCTGTTAATTTTCAAATGTGTCTCTAGCAATATAGGCATTTCAGGTGAAAAATAGTGTGCATTTTTAAATGAACATGTGTGCTTTTAACTGTAAAAATAGATTTGCATCTTATATGTTAAAATCGTTTTTGACTGAATAGTCTGTCTTTCCTTGTTAATCTGCTAACCCATATAGCAATGCACCGCACCCTTGTGGTGGTGCTGCTGCAAAAAAAATGTTGCTACTTGTGCAGTAGCGCTGTACTCTGTGCTGTTTGCTAAATATCCTTACATATACCCTCCTTTTGTTTTTAGAACTTGGCTATAATCCAAGCCAATTCCTAAAAACAACTTGTTCTTTCTTTTTCTTTTAAAATGCATGTGTATTGGGATATCTTTCTCTTCCTGACGTAGTCAGTAAAATCAGTAACATTTTCATTTTTACTGATAGCACAATCAACCATCCACCCATGATTAGCACCAGGATAGCCAAACCCACTATTGAGCGTTCCCCCCAGGTTCCCCAATTAAATCTTTCCACTTCTATTATGCCCAGATTACTAATTGTAATATTGTTTTTTCGCAAATTCATTTTCATAACATGTCTTTCTTTGTGATTCAATAAATATTCCACATCTGGATCTATTGGAAAAGTATCCCTTTGAAAAAAATCGATATTTTCCACTTGGCTTTCCCAAACATCATTTGTTACATGAAACAATGTTAATCCCCCAATTGACACAATTGCATCCTTTGGAACCTGTAAATAAAAAACATTATATTTTACCTGTTTAACCACGTATGTTCCATGGTTTAAATGTACTACCGTCATGTTCTTTAAACAGGTGCTGACCAACCATTTACCTCTGACCATCTTAGCCTGTGCCATTTCTTCACTCCCCATATTACTAATAATCACTTCACATCCCTCTGATATATTTGGGTCAGATTTCAATCCACAAATAGCATCTGTGGCATCAGGAACAAACGGTTTACCTGGACACATATAATTTTGTTCTTTAAATGTTACACATGTTTCCAGGTTTGGTATTAAATAAACTTCAGGTTCCCATGACTGAAATGCCACCACTTTTGGAGTCTTAATCTTAATGAATTTGTCCTCTTGCCAAAATCCCACGTTGTGTACCCACTTCGTTTGGTAAATAAGTTCAGGGGCTACAAATGGGATGCATAGCAAAAATCCGATCTCTAGTCTTTCCAAGTCCACATATAACGGCATTGCATTCCCCATTTCGAATGCAATATTTACCTGTATAAGGTCAATTTCCCTCCTGGTCAATCTTTCTATCATTTGACGAATGATATCCTGCGAAACAAAATACAAGGGAATATGTCCTTGAATCAATTGTGAAACTGCAGTTTGAACTTCTCTCATATAATTCGTTAATAGTCTATCAACAGGACTCATTATGTTCAATATTTCATTTAAAGTTCTGTCATGCTTAAGTATTACTTTAGTCGCCCGTTGCATCACATCCGCTTGTTCATTTAGAATGATTGCAGTTTCATTTATGAATCTTACTTGTTCATCCAGTCCCCCTCTAATTCCATCTAATGTCTTTTGTATTATTTCTAGGTCGATACTCAGTTGTTGTGCTTTAGTACTCAGTGTTCCTACCGAAATAGAATTGGCTGTTGATATTGTGGTACCTATTATTGCTCCAATTATAGACATTACCATTGATATCGCGAGCATCACCGCACCTCTCTTTCCTCTCTTCTTCTTAATGTCTGCTGAATTCACAAATGTTTTTTCCAATTGCATTAATATATCTCTTATTGACTGCTTAGCGTCCTCTTTTCTTATTTCCAGCCACTCTTTAGTCTGTTCAATCTTAATTCCGGTATTGTTCAAGTGTTTTTCAATCAAAATCTCAGGATTTAACGGTATGTATATATTTTGGAAAATCATCCTTCTATCACTCATGATGAATCCTGGTGCCTCTTCCACCGCGATACCAGATGCTGGTCCAGGTTCAATGACAACCTGTGCTTCTGAATTCTTGAAGATCCCTCCAAATATCATCATCATTAATGTCATCGGTATCATCTTCAATGCTGATCGCCTTGTAGCCTTGGTCTTCACCCCTCTTTGGGGCTTTCCCGGAATCCGTCCACGTGGGCTCCAGGACTCCATCGTCTGCCGTGGCCTCTGATCCCAGAACCTCCGACCAAATAATGTTAATATTCTAAATCAAATAGAAAAGAAACAAATTAAGTACATAGCACAATACTAACTTCACCCTTTTGCCAAAAATAAAACATGCTTGGTAAAAATATTTCGTTTATATTTTTTTCTGTTTTTTTTTTTTTTTTTTTCTGAAATCAAATACAAGTTAAAAGAAAACAAGCATATATAAAACAGCATTCAATATTTAATACACTTTCTCTCTGCACACCAACCACGAGCTTCCGTTATATGTGCATTTATTTATTTATTTATTTATTTATTTATTTATATTATATATTTTTACATATATTACAGTGTTTATGTGCCATCATAACAATCAACTTTTTTTAACTTCTTTGTCACTGCCTCCTGATTACACCCATTTATTTTCTCAAGGGACTCTATCCGTTTCCACATGCTCAAGCTGCCTGATCTCATGTCTGGGATGGCATGGTTTGATTTCATTTACATGGACAAACTGCTCTATTGCTGTTTCACCTTCATTTTTCAAAATTTTATACACTACAGGAGAGACTTTATCTATAATTCGAAATGGCCCCTGCCAGGCTGCTAGAAATTTAGAATTTTTCTGTTTACTTTTTCCAAAATGAAACTTGTACACCTGATCCCCTACACTGTATTCCTTTACTGATGTCTTTTTATCATAATATGACTTAGCACTGTCAGCAGCTCTTTCCAGATTTCTCTGCACAAAAGCAAATGCGTGTTGCAAATGCCTCCTCAGTTCATCAATATATTCATGAACTGTGGATGCACTCACTAGAGTTTGCTCATGTGTTCTGTATAGTAGGTGTTGTGGTAACACCATTTTCCTACCTGTTAAGACCTCATGGGGGCTAACACCTGTTGCTTTGGCAGGAGTCGACCTGATTGCCATCAGAACCAACGGTAAACGTAAATCCCAGCTGGAACCTGCTTCTGCCACAAATTTCTTTAAAATATCCACAACAGACCTATTGCTTCTTTCAACTGTACCTGAAGACGCCGCCCGATATGCGATATGTAGTTTCCTTTTCACACCTAGTATTTGCCATACCTTGCTCATTAGAGTACTTGTGAAATGACTTCCTCTGTCTGACTCAATTCTTTGCGGCAACCCAAACCTTGAGAACACATGGTTCACCAGTAATGTGGCTGCTGTTTGCGCACTACAATCTGGTGCAGGAATGCACTCAATCCACTTTGACATCAAACATACCACACTCAAAATATAACGGTGTCCCCTGCTCGACCTTTTTAAAGGACCTACATAGTCTATTTGCAAATCTGACCATGGGAGAGTCAGGCCTCTTTTCATCAATGGTGCTCTGTGCATTGGTGAAGCAGGTTTAAATTGGGCGCATACTAGACATCCTCTAGTATATAATTCCACATCTTGGGACATATGAGGCCAGTAAGCATAATCTTTTAGTATTTCTAATGTTTTTTGTGAACCTCTATGGCCTGCAGTTATGGCATCGTGTGCATGGTGTAGCATTAGTCCTCTGAATGAAAGGGGTACTACCCACTGTATTTGCCCTGTTATGGACTCTCTAATCATGAGCCCATCCTGTAATCTAATTCGTGTTTTGTTCTTTAATAACACCCTCAACTCTTCTTTTCCCATACAATCTTTTTCTGTTACAGGATTTTGTTCAGGATCTATCAAATGATTATAATAGATTCCCAAAATTTTATCATTCTTTTGTGCCTATATCAAATCTTGGTCTGGCGTGTCATGACTCCACTGCACCACCGGTTGATCTACCTCCTTTGGTGCTTTAGAACGTGTGACTGCATCAATTTGTATTTCACCCATTAAATAATCAATAGGTAGCAATTCTCCCATCACAGCCCCAATCTTAGCCAGATGGTCTGCCTTATCATTTCCCTCCTTATCCTCTCCTGGTGTTTTTAAATGCCCACGAATTTTTCTCCAGTATATTGTTAAATTATTTTCTGACACCAATTTGTCTATGGCTTGTATCATTTTTCCATGTTTAAGTGGCTTTTTGTTGTATGTAACCATGCCTCTTGCTTTCCAACCAGGCAAATACTCCACAAAGCTATTCCGTGCATAGTCAGAATCAGTCACCAGGACAATTTCACTGAACTTTTTATCAACTGCAGTAGCAATTGCTTTATAGATGGCTGCCAATTCCGCCACCTGACTGCTCCTATTTCCAATCCTCATCCCTATACTAGGAATGCCTTCACATTTCAACCAGACATTTCCTATTCCTGCCACTAATTGTTTATTATTGTCATTTTCAATGTGAAAAGCACAACCGTCCACATATACAGTTGGCAAATCCTTGCATGTTTTTTCATCAAAAGCTTTGTGTGGTGATTGTTCAAATTCCTGTAAACTAGCTTGCACATCCATTTCATTTGTTATTTGTTCAGCTGCACAGTCATGTAAGTCAGCTAACCCTTGAGCAATTGGGCTCTTTTTATTTTGTCCATATCTTACTTCTACGGGAAAACCTTGTAATGCCAGCGTCCATGAAGTGATTCTGGATTGCGCTAGATTGCCTGATCTAATTCTTTTACTCTCTAAAAATTGCAAAGGTTGATGATTTGTTTCAATAATCACCTTTTCTCCCTGAACAATGGGGCGAAAATGTTGTAGCGCCCACACAGTGGTTAATAGGGCCTTCTCACATTCATTAAATTTCATTTCAACTTGGGAAAATGCCTTACTTGCATATGCAATGGTTTTGTGATTCAAATCGTGTTTTTGTGATAACACTGCTGACATATAATGTTCAGAAAAGCCTATTTCTATAAAGAAATCCCTGTCCTTTATGGGGTATGCTAAACATGGTGCCTTTACAAGACATTCCTTCAATCTAGCCACTGCATCAGACTGCTCTCTTTCCCATCTCCAGGGAGTATTTAGTTTAAGCAGTTTAGTCAATGGTTGAGTGATTTCTGCATAATTCTCAATGAGCTTTCTGTTATAGCCTGTCATCCCTAATAAACTTTTTACTCCTTTCACATTTTTAGGATCTTTTAATCTTTGTATGGCCTCTATTTTCTTCCTTTGTGGATTTAGCCCATGTTCAGTCACTTCATGCCCTAGAAAGTTCACTTTTTTCTTGCACCATTGTGCTTTTTGTAAAGATACTTTGGCGCCTGCTTTCTGCAATTGGCCAAGCACATGTCTTATTTCATCAAAATGGCTTTTAAGGCTTTCATTTTTTATCAGGACATCATCCACATAAACTATTGTTCCTCTTTCCGCTGCATCCGGCATGGCCTTTCTCAAAAATATGCCAAATTCACTCCCACTATTGATGTACCCGAACGGAGCTCTAAGCCAGGCATATTGAGTCCTGTCAAATGTAAAGGAAAATCGGTGTTGTATCTCCTCTGCCAATGCACACACCAATATCCAGATGTGAGATCTAACGTGGTAAATACATTTGAACCATGTATCTGAGCTAGGCCCTGATCAATGAATGGTAGTGGCCACCTAGATACTGGTACTCTTTTATTTAACTCTCTTAAGTCTGCACACAGCCGCCATTGACCATTTGGCTTTAACACACCTAAAATAGGCGTATTGGATGTGCTATGAATGGGCCTAATTATTCCCCGTGATTCCAAACTTTTAATAATCTCTGCCAATGATTCTAAACATGCCAGCGGTAGTCTATACTGGCGTACAAACACTGGATTTCTGCTACAACCTTCTGGTAGTGTGGCCACATGTAAATCAGTTAAACCACAATCATAAGCATCTTTTGCAAATACATCCTTAAACTCCATAAATATTTCCCTCAGGTCGTCTCGATCCTCATCGCTGTCACATGCATCCGCTAAGGAGATCTGCTCTTCTACCATTCTGGAAAATTCTGGAAACTCTTCTGGTAAAGGAATCTCAGCGCTTTCCTCTAACTGTGTGGCTGTGTCTTTTTGTAGAGCTGCCACTTTTAAATATTTTGGCATATCAGCTTCCACTTCAATGGGCTGATTTCCTGTTACATTTTCATTTAAATTAAATATTATGCAATCCTCTTGATGGCAGCACACTGTCTCATTTGAATCATAAGGATACACAGAATGAATTTTAAATATTCCTTTGGGCTGAGAGTCCAGGTGTTCTGGCAACTCGCCCTTGGCATCTACATATTTTTCAGGAATATTCCCAATCACCATGTTATTTAAATCTGCCGTATAATGTGATTTTTGTATGGCCATTCCTAATGGGGAGTTTTCCTCTAAATGAATATCCTGACAACCTTTATTATTTACCATGATTTTTACAGATCCCTCTCCAATGTCTACCAATGGAATGTATTCATAATCCAGGCCTTGCTGTTTTATGGATTCATTCAGGCATACAAATGCATCAGAGCCTTTCATCTGCTGTCCATTTTTGCATTTCAGTGTTATTGCAAACTGTTTTGTAAATGCAGGAACAATAGTATTTTTCCTCATTTGTAATTCGACTGCATAAGGAACTAGTTGTGCACAATGATAAGCCCTTCTTTTGTCTTCAAATTCAGGTGCCGGCCCACCTAGACGTGACCATATTTTTTGATTAAGGAAATCTAACACCATACACATTCTGTGCATGATGTCATTGCCCATGTAAAATTCATTTTGTGCTCCATTCACTATCCATACATTATGGTAAATTGTTTTCTGCCCAATGCTAATTTTAAGCATGCATCTGCCTGTAATTCGGTTTTCAAAGTCTGGACTGTCCAACCCAGAAACATATTGGTTTTTAATCCTAAATTTCGGGATTTCTTCCCTCTCCATAATTTTTTGCAACAATTTCTCATTAATGAAACTCCTTTCATGTTCAAGCGCTAAAGTGGCTTTTATTGTTTTAAGATAATCATTTATACCAACGTGAACCCATGGTTGCTCATCTTCCATGTGTATTTCTGCCAGAGTGGTAATGTGTTTTTCTGAATCTGTTTTAGGAACAATATTCTGTTTGCATGTTTTCTCTTTTAAATAGAAACGTAATGTGTGTTCGTCTATGGCAGTCTGCCAATCTTTCCTTGGGTCCAAGTATATTTGTACAGGTAGTTTTTCATTGTCGCTCTGATCTTTGTCTTGACACATTAATATAACAGTGACACTAGGTATGCAGCTATTCTGGAGATATACCTCCACAGCATCATTTGTTTTGGCAACGGTGTGACATTCTTTTATATTGCTGTTTTGTGATTTTAGTTTCTTAGGCCTCAATGGTTTTTTGGTTAAGGACCACAGCACTCCATTCACCCCATCTATGAGAGGAGACAATCTTTTCAGGCAATCTGTCCCCATCAGAAATGGAATTTCACAAATAGATGTGATCAATACCTCTTGTTTCATTCTGTGCTTTCCTATTTTTATGTCAACCTCAGTTACACCTATGATGGGCACCTCCTCCCCATTAAAGTTATGCACTGGGCCTTGATTTGCCTTCACTGTGATCTGACTCTGTGGAGGCCTCCCTTCATTGATACTCTTTACCAGCTCCTTGGACATAATTGTGGCCTGTGCGCCAGTGTCAATCATAGCGAAGGTGTGGCATTTTTCTTCTACAGTGATGGGTGCATAATATCTGTCCTCAACTTCCTCTAATACACATAAGAAATGTGAATTCTTACTGATTTCAGGGCTCACCTTTCTCAGGTCTTTTTCACTTTTGGCTAAGCACATTGGTAAATGAAAAGACATTTTTCCCTCCTTTTTACCCATTTCTGTGCGAGATATTTTATTCATTTCTCCATGTTCAGAGGTTTTTTGGAGTGTGGCCACTGTTCGCCCATCCATCTGGGTAACATCAGAGACCACATTACAACCTCCCAACTGAACATGTGTAACAACATCATTCAGCAATTTGTCATTTTTTAATTCTGTGCATTTGTGATCATTTAGTGTAATACCAGCCCTTTCAGCCTCTTCAAAAATATGTGGCTCAAAGAATTTTTCAGGTGATTGACTTGTACCCTCCTTGTGAGTATTTCCTTTTTCTGTCTGTGTTTGGTCATTGTTTTGCTTGCCCAGGGAAGGAGCTATGGCATCCCCACTTACTCCCTGTTCACTGGTATTCCCCATGCATGAGTCATTTTTCTTAAATCTGTTCCTTTGTTCTTTTGGAATTCCTAATGTTTCTTTTTCATTTGTGCAAATCTTTACTGTTTTATTTAGCTCTAAGTTAAACCGTACCTCTTTTTTAGAAGTATTTGCACTTTCTGTCACAATTTCGTTTACTGGTACTTTCATTTTTAACCCATTAGACATCTCAGAGTCGTTATGCAAAATTATATCAGAGCAATCTGTCATTTTGGCACTGCAGTTATCATGAGTACTTAGTCACTTTTCGGAAGCCCCCCGGTCATTGCTATGGCCATCAGCCCCCTCTTTGGAAGGTTGTTTTTGCGCTGTATAGAGCTTTCCTATTTGCTCAGCTAACATTTTCACTTGGGCCTCAAGGCACTGGAACCTTTCCATCTCTCTAGGATCCTCTTTCTGTGGCCTAGGTCGATATTGGTTGTTTTCCCCCTGATTGGATCTATTCTGATACCTCTCAGGTGATTGATACCGGTTGGGATGGTTTCTGAACTCTTGATTCATTTGTGGAGGGGAGCGGGTTGCACCCATCCTTTGATTATAGTCCCCTGGTGGGGAATCATTGTACTGGCGTGGACTGTAGTTCACGTTTTGCCTCATGTCCTGTCTCTCAGATTGTGGGTACTGGCCCCTATGTTGATTTCCATTATCAGTAAATCGATCCACATATCGGGGCCTATCCTGATTACCATATATCATGGTGTTGGGATCAAACCTACTCTGTGTCCCCAATGACTGGTAGGGACCATCGTTTCTTTGATCTTGATTTTGTCTCTGGTTATTGTTCATACCTGCCATATCAGACCGGTATCTTACCCGGGGTCTATCTCCTAAATATCTAGGGCTGATGTAGCTCTCTCTATTACTAGGATCATGTGATTGGAACATTGGTACAGGAAATGGCGATCTTTGTTGATTACCCCTTTGTTCAGGTGTCACATTATTTTTACCTTGGCTTTGAGCAGACTCAAGGGACATTTTGGCTGACCTGATTTCCATTACTGTGGCTGAGGGTTCTTTAGATTTAGGCCTAGTATCTTTCATTTTATCACTTTCTCTACCCTGACAATAGAGTACCTCATATAGCTTTGTGCTTTGATGTACAATCCATTCAAGGGACTTGTCACGGTCAAATTCACGGACCAATTGGGATATGATGTCTTTCTGTAGCCCATAGAAGTATGCGGTTTTAAACTCATTGGAATTTGAGTCAAAAGATACATCAAAGCGAGAGAATGCTCTTTTTAAGTCTTGTAAAAATTGGCGAGGGGATGTATTAGGTCCAGCAGTAATAGTGTACGCGACTTTCTTTGCCTCCTGCAATGACTGAAAAGGAGAAAAATGACGCCTAATTTCTTTTTCAAACTCCAGCCATGTCATATTCTGCTGTTCATTTAATCCCCTTATGATGCTGGCCGTCGGGGCATCTAAAGTTAAATGAAAATATTGTCTGTACTGTTCCTTAGGTATCTGGAGCGCTTTAAAAATGTCATGTACCGCTTCTAAGTGATCCTCAATGCAGCATTCACCTCCCTTTTTAAATGGTTTGATCAGGGCTTTAATGGATTTCATTATTTTTATGGGGCTACTTGTTGCAATGCATGGAATTGCACTATTTTGTGATTCAATCCTGTTTTCAGGTGTATGAGATTGGTGGCTGCCCCCAATGGGAGTATCAAATCCCCCAAGGGCGCTGCAACCAAGTTCAGTCACCGGCCCTGTCACTGGGGCACTAGCTCTTTGGGCAGAGCTAGAATTCACCTCCACTCCATTGAATGTGGTACCCTGCCGCCTCTCCTGGGACCTGGGAATGCACATTTGCTGTTCTAAGTCCTTACACTTTTTAAGGAGTCTGTTGGCTTCATCATGCAAATAATTATTTTCATCACTCATTTTATTAATCGCCTCCTGCATATCGCACATTTGCATTTGGCATTCATTGAACTCTTTATTTCTCTTGTCTCTTTCTTGGATCATTTTAATCATTTCTTGTTCTGCACTCTGGAGATCACCTTCTTTTTCGCAATGTTCTTTTTGTAAAATCTGCATTTCTGAAACAACCTCATCTTTATCCTGCCTAATGTGATCCACTAAGGCTTTTAAGTGTGTCAATTCTTGCTCACTATCTTCAAATTGTTTCTTGCTTTTGGATAACTGAGTATCAAAGTCTCTGCATTTTAATTGCATGTCTTTTTGGCATACATCCAATTCTGCTCTCAACATTTCCTGATTTTTACTTGCCCCGTCTAATTCAGTCTTTAACCTGTTAATTAGCTGAGTATCATTCTCTTGCATTCGCAGGGACTTGTTTAAAATAAACCATATTTTGCCGCATAGCCGTATTAAACAGTCTTTCTCTGCACTTTTATCGGCTGCATTCAATAATCTTGTAAGGCAGACCTGAATTATGCTGCCTTCTGCAAAAATATTGTCTAGTTTTTCTTTCTGCACCTCACCCTGAATGCGGTTACTCCATTCTAACGTGGTATTCGAAGACCAATTCCCATGTGCAAATAACTTTGCCTCTAAATATTGCACTAGATCTGAGAATGTGGTTTCCCTTTGTGACATTCTGAAATTCGTTTTTAGTGGCACACTGCTATTATAAAATGGGTTCCCTTTAATGTGCAAATGGCAGTGTGAGACACGCTTGCCACGCCCAGTAGGTACTCTATGATCACTTTCCCGGCCTGCAACGCACCATAAATATGTAGGGTATTTTGTGGAGATTTGGGGCCTGACGGTATTTTATTACCGCCGAAAAATAACTTAGCAATAATCACTCTTTGTATTCAGATTTGGCCATGTGCAACAATAATACAATGGACATGCATTATTTCAGCACCCAGACCTGCATATTTGGTATACGTGGTTGGTGGTATTTTGGTGAGCATAATTCCCTTGTTTTATTTGTGGCCCCAATGTCCAGAATCCCTTATCTTTGCTTAGATTTTTCGTGTGATCACTAGAGAGACCTCAGACCTGCATTCTAGGAATACCACATTTCCAGTGATAGTGTTGGTGCGCCACCATGGGCGAACTCACTGACTTATTTACGACAGAGAGCTATATGTGGTAGTCTTGTGGTAATTTCCACTACCTTATATACGGTAGGGAGCTATGTTCAGAGAGTCTCTCTTCCCGTTGGCTCATGTACCTCCAACAAGTTATGCTACAGTTACTCACAATTATTCATACTGATTCTGACATACACACATCTGTCTTAAAATGACCATTGCACTGTTTAAAAATCTCCCCACATCATTGGCATTGTAATGGTAAATAGAAAATAAAACACCCGTCTGTTTTCAAATATTTTCTGTATTATAAAAGCTGCATTTAGACACGATCTCATTCTTTACAGAAATAAATAAAATGGTACAGTCAAAGCATTGTCTATGACACACTGCAAAGAGCGTGGCGGAGAACAGAATTCAACTTGCAACATTGGTATTTGATTAAGACACGCACAGGAATCCTACACTGACTGCATATCACCGTACACACTCAGCTCCCACACTTCTCATTACCTTATCTCTTTAGTTGTTCTCTTTGTGAATGTGGCTCTCTTGGATTAACTCCAGCAAAAAGGAACGCTTGCCTTCTCAAGCCGGGGTCATTGCCTGGAATTCTCAGCTTTTTCAGATAGGAATGCCTCAGCCAGTGGAAAGGTTTTTCTTTCAGCTTTCCCCAATCTCGACTGCAGCAGGACACAGGAATCTGCATTCAGTCAGGACCCCACAGCCAGGTCTTCTCCCCAGTAGTGCAGAAAGATGTCTGCCTTTTTCCCTGATACTGCCCACTAAAACTTTCCTCTCAGCCCTCTGTATGACGTGTCCCAATGAAATCCATCATCTCTCATCCTCCTACTCTTCAACAATAGCTTCGCTTATACATTTGCAATTGTTGCAAATCTGACTTCCTCCTTCCTGCAGTTACTGTGCACAAAAACACGGAGAATCAGGCAGAGAAGAGAAGAGAAAAATCTGCACACACATTTAAATGGTTTTCAGAGTATGCCTAATTCTGCAGTGGAGAACACATTTTATTAGTGAGTTATATTAAAATAAGGTTTTATTAGTCAGGTTAATGGTTAATAGGTTAGCTGTTAATTTCTCAAATGTGTCTCTAGCAATATAGGCATTTCAGGTGAAAAATAGTGTGCATTTTTAAATGAACATGTGTGCTTTTAACTGTAAAAATAGATTTGCATCTTATATGTTAAAATCGTTTTTGACTGAATAGTCTGTCTTTCCTTGTTAATCTGCTAACCCATATAGCAATGCACCGCACCCTTGTGGTGGTGGTGCTGCAAAAAAAATGTTGCTACTTGTGCCGTAGCGCTGTACTCTGTGCTGTTTGCTAAATATCCTTACAGTCCCTAGGCTATCTTTGTTGGTTTTTCTTAAGCTTGATAGGGCTTCCATGAACTCAACTTGTTGGAGCTGCAAAGCACCAGTTGGGTCAGTTTTTCTTTTCTCTAAAGCGTTGATGTAACCTTCTAAGTAAATGAGCTTAGAATTCATCATCGCAAAGATAGAAGTGTGGTCTTTCAAAGAGTCGTTTATTGCCTCATAGAGTTTGCAAAAAGGTGCTAGAGCGATGGTTACAGGAGACATAATGTACATGAAATCCGCTTTTTTTGACGGAGTCTCCTTAGGGATAGTGTAAGAAGCCTCACTTGATCTTCTATTCGATGCGGAACTCACAGGTGTTGAAGGCGGCCATAGCCGCGGCAGTTCCTTTGGTTTCTGTTGGGAGGTCGTCAGCCTTGGGATGGAGCCCTCTCGGGGGTCCAGCAGGACGTCTTTGATTCCATTTTCCTCATGTGATTCCCTGGCCGAGGGAGCCACCGAAGGGGTGGGCTTGTATCCCGAGTTGCTTTTCTCAAATGGGTACTCCGTCGGACTTGGACTGTCAGCTAGCCCCGAACAGATTAGATCCGGTGACACAGGTAGAGGTGGTATTGATCTTGTGCTGTCTGACTGGGGTAAGAAATTCTTACTTCCCAGTAGAGGTTCAATTAAAGGCTCAGCCTCCGAGACAGTTGGGGCTTCACTGTGAGACTCCTGGACTTCACCACAAGGCTCGGTATACACTAATGATGGTGGTGGAGATACCGGTTTCTCTATCCCAGTTTTTTGTAGTTCCAAGAAAGTTGGTGAGCCTGATGGACCAAAGTTAGGAGTATCTATTGGATGCACCTTTGTATGAGTTAATGGAGCCATAAACCCACTGTTGGAGGAATTCTTCTGAGAGCCCGATGATGCAGTGAGTAGAGGTTCTAGGAGGGCTTCCAAAAGGTCTGCGTCTGAAATTTCCCCAAGCCCTGCGTGGTGCAATTTCTTTGTGGCTTGTCTGTGAAAAAGCGTTTTTAGTGAGTTTTCCAAACGCTGACTCGCCATTGGTGTTGCTAATCTCGGAGGTTTTTTTGCAGCTGTTCGCTTGGTAGACTTTGGAAGGTCAAAATTTTTCTTAGAAAGCAGTCTGAATGGGATTCCATGTAATTGGCGAGTTGGATCCCCCTGTTTGCTACCCCTCCTCAAGTCTATACATTTGACAACCTCAGGTTCGATGGACTCAAGACTTATGGGGGCCAATGGAGAGAAGGTTGGTGCGGGCGAGGTTGGAATCATCTCAACTGAGTGTTCAAGAGTCTTGTCCCCTCCCTCTGGCGATTTTAGGCCATTTCTTTCATAAATGGACAGTTCCGCACGTTCTGCTGGTGGTGAAGAAAGTTTATTATGAACTTTAGCCTTTGTTAGAATTTGTAGTGGGGGCTCTGTCACAATATCCGTGTCCACCTGATGGCGCTGTGGGGCAGCTGAACCAGGAGGAGTCAAGTTTAAGGGCTTCTCTGCCCCACAGACTCTGGTTTCCTCATCCGGATGCTGGAGTGTGCACAAAGCTCCCTTGAGTGCAACAGGACCTGTGCAGCCCAGCCGCGGCTCCCCCCGGTCCACGACCATGGTGGCCTCCCCTCCTCTGAGGGGGGGCTCCTCCGAGTCATTCGCCGGGAATGGACACCGGGCCCCAGCCTGCCCACCCCCCGTGCGAATCCGTCCGTGCTCGGCCCCAGCCTCCAACAGCTGTTCAAACGAGGCTCTCCCGCAGCTCCGCTGATCCGGGGAGCCGCGGCTAGCCCTGCCGCCAGCCCTGCTCGCGAGCTCCTCGCCGACGCCATCCGACCCCAGCCCCACCCGGTCTCCAGCCCGGGAGGCCCCCCCTCCCACGAGGGGGGGACCCCCCACGCCATTCACCGATGTAGCCGGGGGTCGCGGCACCGCGGCTCCTCCGGGGCTGGAGCCCATCACCGGCTCCAAGGTGAAAACGCTACACTGCTCCCGCCGCCTCGATCTGCCAGCGGCATCCCCAGCCGTGGGGGAACCAGAGGTATGTTCAATCCACTCCTCTGGTAGTAATTGTTGTTTGTGCTTCTGTATGGAGATGATGTTTTTAGTGGCATGCTGTTGTACAGTTGATTGCACATTTGATTTGAGTAACTTCAACTTCTTTGATGGGACGTTTTGTGGTTTGCCTCCTGAACTTTTCAAAGAGCCTGCACAGGCTAGAGTGTTAAAAGTCAGGGTAGAGTGAATTTCTCTAGAAGGTGAGGGACCCAACAAAAGGGCAGACGAACTGTTGGCACTCCGCAGTCTTCGTGGAGCATCCTCCTCTTCAAAGATGTTGTGTCTCAGGTCCAGGGTCTCTCCCCCATCCGCCCTAGACGCCATTAGACTGCCACAGACTGCCCACTCTCACACCACTCCGCTCCGCTTCGCTGCTGCCTTCTGATTTTGAAGGAAAAAGGCGCCAAAATTGTCTCTGTAGCCACTGTAGAAAGACTGAGAGGGACTGCCACAGACTGCCCACTCTCACACCACTCCGCTCCGCTTCGCTGCTGCCTTCTGATTTTGAAGGAAAAAGGCGCCAAAATTGTCTCTGTAGCCACTGTAGAAAGACTGAGAGGGACTGCCACAGACTGCCCACTCTCACACCACTCCGCTCCGCTTCGCTGCTGCCTTCTGATTTTGAAGGAAAAAGGCGCCAAAATTGTCTCTGTAGCCACTGTAGAAAGACTGAGAGGGACTGCCACAGACTGCCCACTCTCACACCACTCCGCTCCGCTTCGCTGCTGCCTTCTGATTATCATATTTGCTTTACCCTTGATGCACACCACTGTGCATCAAAGGTAAAGCAAACATAAGTGTTATTGCACGCATAGAATGGACTACATGCAATATAGGACAGGCTAGCCATATATTAACACTTGCCAAGTTTGATTTACCCTGGATGCAGCTTCAAGGGTAAAACAGACATAAGTGTTGTGACATGCCTGGACTGGCCAACAATTAATTTAGGCAGTCTAGTAACAACACTTATCATGTTTGATTTACTCTTGATGCAGCATCAACGTTAAAGACAATGGGCCTCATTATGACTACGACGGTAACCATGCCAGTAATTACTGGCGCAGCTGCAGCCAGAGTCGTTTTTTTACTGGCACCGGGCAATGGGGATGCATCGGCATTCCAGCCCCAGTGGACCCGGTACATCCCCATTGCCGGGTGACGGTAATAATTACTACCCATTCCCATTGAGCCCCGTAGAGCTCAATGGGAAAGGGAAGGTCAGATGCACCGGCACCATTCATAAATGGTGCCGGTGCATCTGACGTGCTCTGCTAGCGGGTGCCAGTACGCCCACCAGGTCAGACCTGGTGGGTGGAAAGGCACCCGAGAGCAGAACTCGTAGTTTACCGGTCAGTTGGTAATGGCGCCGGTAGCTTACCGGCGCTGTTACTACCGGACCAGCAAACTTGTAACGAGGCCCAATGTAAGTGTTGTGACGTGGATTGTCAGGCCTGCATTCAATGTAGGCCTGTCTAACCACACAATAACACTTAGAATGTTTGCTTTACCCTTGATCCACATTAAATATACTTTAAAGCAAAAAAGAATGCCATGCCCCCATTACCAACGACCAGGTGACAGCTACTGGGGGTGTGGCAGGGCCCACCCTTAAATTTACCAGCCCTTCTCCCCCTTCACACACACACTCACATATATAACACTTTCACCCTTGCATTCACACATCAAAACACTGCTTGCATGCACACATTCTTAAAACACAAATACGCCAGCATAAATGCATATAAACATACATACACACACATATTACATAAAAAAGCACTTAGATGCCTCTTCCCTCATGAGACACCACTATAATGTGTCTATATGTAACTATTCATAGAGATACATTAAATACAATTAAAAGGCACTTTCCGGCTCACGCCCTCACCATGCACCAGGCCACCAATGAGGACAGGATGGCCTTCCCCCCAGAGGGAGGACACACTGACTGGGAGAAGAGGACTCCACACCTGTCAGTCAGCGAGTCTACTCTTTTAGAGCACATGAACACAGACCACTGCGCATTACTGCAGCAGCGTTCAGGTGATTCAAAACATTTCTCCCATTAGCAAAGTTAATTAAACAACCACAGTCATTGGTTTAAATGGCAGAAGGCAATTTAACAGTAAGTTGTGCATTGGCCATTACATCCATGCATTGCCAGTTCCCATGCTTCTCACCACCAAAATGCACCAAAACCAAAAAGGCATTCCTTTCCTTTTTGAAGGATAGTAATGAGAGTGGGAGACAGTGGTGGCGCCCGCTGCTCTCCCACTTCAAAAACAATGCATTAAAAGTTCAGAATGAAACCTCTCATGCATTGCGGATACGCATGCCCCTAATCCAATCATGCACTGGGGAAGGTCTTCTATTTTTTCACATTTCAAAGAGCATCTCGTTTGAGAGCTCAGGATATGCATTAAGTGCACAGCAACACCCTTCTTTTTTTGTTCAAAAGCTTAGATGAAAAGCACATCTGAATGTGTGCATCACACATTCAGATGCCTTTTGTGGGTTGGGGTTGTTGGAAGTTTTGTCATAGAGCCATTACCTAACTTGGGTGATATTTTAGTATTGTGGTAAATTGGCAGTAAATTGGTGGTAATTTAGTATGGCGGTAAAACAGTTGTGAGCATATTTATAGCACTGCCCTATATGATGAGACAAACTCTCCCCCTTTTGTATATGTATTCTGTTTTAGGGTTGACTGCAAGTACAATTTACCAAGCCTTACAAATTTAGTAGGAGTAAAATATTACCACATGTTGTGCTGATGACTTATATACGTCATCAGCCTACCGTGTTAAACGGTTCTGTTCAGCTCCCAGCATGCATAGCTGAACACACTCACACACACACAGGTTTCCAGCTAGCTTGCTTTTATGGTTCTCTAATTTTATTTTTTTACCCTACCACTGGTGGTAAATATTTTACCACTGTGATATATGCTCTAAGGCACTTTCTTGTTACCTCCCTCATATAAAAATAATCACCAGAGACACAATAAAACAATCCCACCTGCTCCGTTTTGTACTGTTTTGTTTTGTAATTTTGTAATTTTTATATGTGTGTTAAAAGTAACATTAGTTGCAATAAAACCTCATTTCAGTTCACAATAACACATTTGTTTGTTCTTAAAAATGCATTGACACTGCAGGGGTTATCTAATAGAAGAAATATGAAACACAGCACAGTACATGGAAGATATTTCTGTCATCAGCTTTTGTTATTCATCATTGAACCTGTGGAAGAAAAACAGCAAACATTACTAGTTATCTGATGGGAACCACAGAGGCGCTCCTCCGGACTCCTCAGCTTTTACATATACTCACTTTGAACTTTGAACTTTGAAATACCTGCGCTTTATCAGGAAGAATCCCTCTCTGCTGAGGAAGAAGTGTTGCATACTCTGCACTGATTTTCGCGTCCCCAAAGATCAGCCTCAGAGTCCCGGCAGCATCCAAGACTGGGTCAACTGAGCACTTCCCTCTGTTCTCTTTCACCGGACAGGCATCAGCCAAGAAACCCCACACCCTTTCTGCTCCCTGTATTTATGCCTGATGCCAGGCATTCAAAACTAAACTTGCCTTCTTTGTGTTGTTTCCCATCATCCCAGCAACTTCCAGAATTCTGAGCTCTCTGTCAAATCACCCAATGGAGCATACGTATCAACTTATTTCCTGCAAGAACAATAAACTCTCTGAATGGAAAAGACAGCCCATTCATCTTTGCAGCACGTTTTCTTCCACAGAATGAAACAGCAGAATTTTCCATCTGTGCTCACTTGCATTTTAATGTTAACAGGAGGACTAATTATTTCCTGGGATATTATTTATTAGGGATGGTCAGTTAATTAATCTGGGTTAGTTTCATCAATGCAAGACTATACACGGGTGGCAAATTCACCTATAACATGAATTATTTTTATATGTGCTCAGCACATCTTAAATCTGCTGTCTTTTGACATCCATTTTGCTGACACCTTTGAAAGCCTAGTTCCCTGTCCCCATAAACCCAATGTATTATGTTTAACCTGCACTATTACTACATAATTTGCTGTCTCTTTTTGCACTCATCTATACTAACCCCAATGAAAGTAATGTCATGTAATCATTGCCGTAGCATTTTACAGGGTCCACCTTTTTTTGACGTGAGTGAGGAGATGTGCTAGACAGATTTGAGAATTTGGCCCTCCTATCCGGCACCCTGTTACATGCCTGAACTGTGTGTGGCCCATACCAGAAATCCTGATCCCTGTATCTGAGACCAGGCAGCACGCAGCTTAGCCAGACCCTGCATCATAAGCGTGTCCACCCTGCCTGAACACATGCGGTGCCCCGGGGACCACTATGGCACAGATACCAACCCAGTCCAGAACCGCAGTTCATGTAGGTGTTTCTAGACATGTGGCGTGGGTGCCTAGTGGTGAATTGCACCTACTGTCCCCTCAGTGCAGAGTAATTCCAGACTGTCGTCCATACCACTTGCATTCAACCTGCTAGGTCTGTGCTCTAGTGCCACAGCATGATTGTCGTGAATGCTGCAGGTTGGCTAACTGGAGGCCTTAGGCTGCAGAGCCTGCATGAACACTAGTACTGGCTTGTTCAATTTCATGAATATATAGGAGTCATACTGGAAATAGTGAATCATTGCAGTGTGTCAATGTCAGTCCAGTTAGACTGAACTGAAAGAATACAATTGAACATTTGAAGTCAAGGCAAGAAAACTGTGTACACATAATTGACTGATTGAAACAAGAAGTGAAGTTTTGGTTCTCAGAAGAGAGTGCCAAGGCTCTTCCACGTCTAATAGAGGGACAAATTAAGCACTGTGTTGTTTTGAGTTCATGCAATGTAATGTCATTTTTCATTTGTATGATGCCTTTATTCCATTGGGATGGCCTCAAAGCTCTGTAGTTGAATGTCCTTGGGGACTGTAATCCAAGGTTTAGGAACATTGATCAGGGGAGTTTAGAATGCTTGTGTGTATTTTGGCCAAAGCAAATTTGGGCAGAGGTGACCAGGTCCCTACTAGCTACTCATATCATGCTCACAAATGGATGGGTGCTTTGAAGTTGACAAGAGAGCATGCAACATTAGTAGAACTCATTATGAGGCCGATTCATGGAATTAATGTGCGCTGAAAATTCCTGCGCAAGCGTGCGAAACTGTGCGAATCGCAGTGCAAGTGCGAAAATCGCAGCAAAACCCGCACACATCGATTCATGGAAGTCCATGCGCGAGTAAAATCTGGGATGTGCACTGAAAATCTGCGTGGCGCACACCGGCGCACAGGTCATCTAACGGCGTGCGTTTCTGCCACAGCGAAAGTGCAGATAGCGTGGCGCACATAACAAAAGTAGGCGTAACACAGGGCGTGACACGCGGAATGGGGAACAACACGTGAAAATGTGGGCGTCACGGGGAAGTACAGGAGGCAAGTGCGCAGAACGTCCACACGCTCGCCTACAACATGTATTCATGGAATCGAATAGGGTAAACCAGCGTACAGGCGAAGACGCTCACAGGCCTAAACACTTCCGCCACACGAAGGCAGATGGTAGCGTCCCTGCGCATGAAAAAAATGTGCACCAAAATGTGCGCTAACAAAAAGCATGTTTATACAGCTCTGATGATTGTCCCATACTGTGGCCCTCTAGGACAAATGACGTGCAAAGGGGTACACCCGCTGTGTCAAAAATAGCGTGTATTTCGGGGGTGCGTAGGAAGTTTCACACGTGATTGTGCCTGGGCGAGCGGGGTACGTGTACTTCAGGGGCTCGCGGGAAGTTTTACACGCGATTGGGCCTGGGCGAGCGGGGTACGTGTATTACTGGGGTGGGTGGGGATGTACAGGAGGCAAATGCGCGGAACGCCCACACGCACACGCCAAAAAAGACGCGCTAATCCGGAAACACATACGCCAGCAGGAAGCAGGCATACGTGGACCCGCGCAGCATAAAAGTGCGCGCAAACAACAAGCATGCTCAGACACCAGGATGAACATTCTGTTCCTGGCAGCAGTGGTCGTGGGATACTGCAGGAGGAGGAGGAGGATAGTCAGGCCCAGAATTTTCACACCCAGAACCAGCCTTTTTGGTATGCCTGATGACCAGGTTTATGGGTGGTTCAGGTTTCCACCTCACATAATATTCGACCTGGTCAGTGAGTGGGAGGATGACCTCACATCACCCACCCTCTGCTCCCAAGCACTCAGCCCCCTGGAGAAGGTCCTCAATGTACTGCACTTTTTGGCCACTGGATCATTTCAGCAGACAAGTGCCATAGTGTGGGGGGGTGTCACAGGCCACGCAGTCACGCTGCCTACACCAGGTGTTGGCCATCATGACTGCACGTCCATCAGTCCACAGGCACATATACCTGCCCAGAACACCTGCAGAAAGGCAGGCTGCCGTCCAGGATTTCTACACGGTGGCACAATTCCCCAAAGTCCTAGGTGCCATTGATTGCACCCATGTGGCTCTACGTCCCCCCAGGGCATCAGAGCACATCTATAGAAACCGCAAGCACTGGCATTCCATCAACGTCCAGGTAGTATGTGATGCCAAGGGAATCATCACCTCAGTATATGCCAACTATCCAGGGTCCACCCACAACAGTTTCATTTACAGAATGTCAACCCTAAACCGGGACCTAGAAGCTGGGCGGCATGGCGATACATGGCTGCTTGGTGAGTATAAATGCCACAGCACATGCATGCATGCCAGATACTGAGTAATGTCACAACCCTACTAATGATACCCATCACCACCTCCCCAGGGGACAGTGCCTAACCTCTGAGAACCCACATGATGACGCCAATTCGGAACCCCACCACGCCACCCGAGGTAAGATACAACACAGCCCATATTGCAACCCGGGGCATAGTGGAGCGCACATTCGGAGTGCTCAAGTCACGCTTTCGCTCCCTTGACCGTTCTGGCGGGCAGCTGTTATAGGCTCCCCCAGTAGTGTGCAGGATCATAGTGGCAGCATGTGTCCTGCACAACGTTGCAACACGCCGGGGCCTGCCGGTGGACATGATGGTGCCCCCACATCCCCAACCACATGCACGCCTGCTGCGCATGGGAGGGGAAAGGGCACGGGGTGAGGCAGACGGAACGCAGCTGGTGGCTAATTACTTCACTTAGAATCACACCCCTGTGGAGTGCACACAGCCCTGCCACATACCAGCTGACAATCAATGATGACACATGGGACAGTCAACTGTTACAACCATATCAGCCTGAGATTGGTCACCTGGAAGTGTCACAATGTGTGCATCCCTACCTACAGAAACACCACCAATGCTGTGTCATCAAAAGACACATATGCTGCTTAATGCATTACCCCCTTGCAAAATACAACATGAGAACAGTGCCATGTCACCCAACCCATCCCCAGCACCACCACCCAACACACCATGGCATGTCATGCTATGTGAGAGCAAACAAAGCAATCCCGAAAACCTGACACAAGTGTCACAAAGTACAGTGTCCCTAATGGAAACTGGCCACACACAATATGCTCCCAGTAATGTTGAACTGACAACACACATGACCAAATACTTACCAACAATACATTGGAGCTACACAAGCTCAAAGTAGTCGTAGTCTTACAACCTGAATATGCCACCACATCGCCCCCTTCCAACTGTAGTCTTGCAGGCTTCAAAACTTGTCTGTGTACTGCATACAACATGAACTCCATCTCCAAAGTAGACGGCCTTGTGAAGACATGAGCAATGAACCTGCAAATTCAGAGGGAGACATGGAAGCAGAAGCATACATAATTCCAACATGCAGTGTACAATACAACAACAATATACACAAGGAATGTCTACACAGTATTGACTACAGACTGCCCATACTGCTCATGGGAGCCCAACATCACTGTGTACATCACTGTCACTTGGTCACACCCTATGCAAGCCCATGGAAACGGGAAGCAGGAGGGGTTTGTGTCTCACGAACCCAAGCATCGAACCCAAACTCAGGACAAGCCTGCATGTGCCCAGCCGGAATACAGTGGATGCCCACGGGAGCCACACAAGGCAACACACTGTTAAAAAATAATTTAAAAAAAACACCTCCATGTGCTCATTGCCTGCACGGCTATGCTAATGTGGGAGAACTGCTGCTGTCACTCTCATTACCCTCTGCTGTTGCTACAGGAGGTGGTGGGGCTATGGGAGGCAGCCCACGCAAAGCCCAGGTATGGTCATCCATGGCAGCAAGCATGCGGGTGTGGAAGGTCTCGTTCTGGAGGATTATAGTGCGGAGATCCCCATGCAGCACCTAATGTGATGCCGTATCTCCTCCCGAGTTGCCTGCATCTCAGCTGAGAGCGAACGTGTGAGCCGCTCCAGCTGCTGTTCTGCCCTCAAGTTAGTGGAAGTCTCAAGGTCAACAAGAGTCTCTCTGAGGTGATGGAGCTCTACCCTCAGGGCTTCCTTGTGGCCTGGGACTCTATTGATATTGATTGGCCTAGAGTCTCAAGTGCTGCCCGTCTGTCACTGTTGGACACCAACATGTCCTCCCTGTGTGATTGGCAAATGGAGTCTGTTGCCTCCTGTAGTTGCTCCATCTGCCTTTCAGGGGGGCAATGGAAGTGGCCACCCTCTCCATTGCTTGAGCCATCATCTTAACTGATGCTGCCTGTTGGGTTGCCATACCGTACATGGATTGTTCCCATGCGGTATTGCCTGGTGGCGTACGGCCACCACGTCGGCGGACACCACACCTGTTTGGGGCAAGGCGATCTGCGCCTTGCTGTGCCGGCACTGCCTGAGGCTGCAGGACTGCATTCCCCCTCTGATCTGCTGGCCCAGGAACAGGATCAGATCTTGTGGAGTGTGACCCTGCACACGTAACCGCCAAAGGCTGACTAACCAACACTGACATCCCCATAGAGGCTTCTACCCCTGGTGCAGGTGGGTTGGACAGAACAGATCCCCTTCCAGAAACACTTACCTGCGATGCCACATAGGTCTCACCATCCGAATCAACACCTGAATAGAGGTCTGGGGAGGAGCACCCAGAGACACCCCTGGACAGAATCGTCTGCAGCAAGAGTGGGTTCTCACCCACCACCACACCACGTCCCCCACTGGTGGCCGGTTGTGCCTCAGGTTCTTCCTGGGTCTGCACCATCTCCTAAACCTCAACAGCATCAAGTGCGTCATCCCCTGCAAAAACATGAAAGACAAAAAATGGAAACAGGCATTAGCACCATAGCACACAAATAGGCCTGACAAGCTACAGAACCAGTACATGATTTACACATGTCCCACATGACTATAACCCTCCCATGCATGCACTGTCACAGAGTTGGAAGGGGAGGCAAAAGCCTGACACTGATGACACCAAGATGCAAGAGCAACACATTTGCTGCATGCTGGGTAGCACTGCTGGCATGTCCTATACACATAAATGACACATGCCATCACACAGATGGCATGTACCATAGCCATGGTACATTCCACAAGTACATCCATATGTCAGTGAATGTGTACTGTCACCCATCCATGTGAGATGGACATGAAGAGATGAAAAATGCCACATAGTGTGAAAAGATACACCATGTGCCACACACTGCAACACATCCAGTGTACAAAAATACAGTGATTGCAGGGCCATGTACACATCAATGGTTGTGCACTTCAACATGACACGAAACAACTAGCATGTTCCACATTCAAACAGGCCTAAAAACATCATGTGATCAGGACAATACTCATTCAGCCTGAATGGTCAAATCATTCAACTACCAAGGTGACACATGTGGGCCAATGTGGGGTTCTTCAATGACAGAAGCATGTCACATA
This sequence comes from Ambystoma mexicanum, assembly GCF_040938575.1. Taxonomy (NCBI): domain Eukaryota; kingdom Metazoa; phylum Chordata; class Amphibia; order Caudata; family Ambystomatidae; genus Ambystoma; species Ambystoma mexicanum. The sequence continues at coordinate 532,188,661 of NC_090925.1, read as the reverse complement.
TGTCACAATAGGGCTGAGGAATGTGTTGTAAAAGTGGGAGAATTGAAACAATCAGCCTGAAAGAACACTGAAAAATACAAACAATGTTTTTGCATGACTCAAGGGCAACTGCCGTAATGTTGCGCTAAATTACTACTGTGGGCAGAAGGGATAGTGTCACACCCAAATTAAAGGCCACAGAATGCTTAGGATGCAGCACATGGGTGACCCATACTACTCAGTCACACACACCCTCACCTGCCATTTAATCAGAACCCGTCACCCAAACAACATACACATGCATTACACACACACGCATGGGCACTCACCGGACAATGTGTCATAATCGGGTAGTTCTCCCACACCTCAGATCTGTTCCTCTGAGACAAAGGTCCCAGCAAAAGACTCATGTTCAGTGAGTTTGTTGTCCTCATGTGGAGACCCACCGCCAGTCACCAGAGTAGCGGCATGACTTGAGGCCAGCTTGTTCTTTGCTCTGCGTTTCAGGTCGTTCCACCGCTTGTAGCAATCATCAGCTGAGCGCCTCATAAATCCAAGGGCACTTATGTGGTTGGCGATGGTCTGCCAGTGTGCCTTACATTGACCAGGTGTGGTCTTGGACCCTGCAGTCACCACCATTTCGTGGCTATGCTGCAACACATAGCTCACAAGTGCATCAAGTTCCGAATCATTGAAGCAAGTCTTCCTTGAGGTACCGGAGTGTGTAGCCGTGCCTGGGGTCTCAGCCTGTCGTGCCAGAGCACCCTTCTTCCTCTTTTTAGAAGGTGGAGCGGAGCCAGAGTGGCTAACGCCACTCTGGTCAGTAGGGGCAAAATCACTGGTGGACTGGGTTGTTGGAGTGTGCGAATGCACATTGACCATAGGACTTGGTGCAGGCATTGTCTGAAGTGTGATGTTGGCAGGGGAAACATCAGTATGATGGACCAGGACCGACACTGTCCTGGCTGGGAGAGTCAGAGCTGGGGCGGATGGAGCTGCAGCTGCCCCTGCAGCCTCACCACCCTGCATACTTGGGGCAGCAGATGACATAGCTGCCCTAGATCCACGTGGCTTGGTGACAACTTGCACCGCCACACGTGGCTTAGACTTGCTGACCTGGAAGTCAGCCAGGGAGTCATCCTGTGCCAGGTCAGGTGCCACAATGGGCTGGTCCAACAAGGGCTGAGCTGGGATGGTCTCAGCCACGTTTCCTAGAACCATGGGGGGGTCATGGGTGTCCCTGATTGGTCCTCCACACATGGGGGTATAGGAGCACCCTGCAAATCCTGGCCACATCCCCTACCGTGCCCACCACTTCCACCTTTTGAAGGTTGGCCACCTTTGCCTCCCTTACCGCTTGGTTGCCTCCCAACCATGGAACTGATGTTGTTGTGCGTATGGGAGGAGCAGTAAACTATTGTCCTGGGCAATTGGGGGTCAAAGGGGTAGGGTACTAGAGGGAATTCGTACCCTAGTGCTCTAACAAGCCTGTCTCTGACCCCTGGGGGAAGATGACGGGTCACGCAACGCACAGGCAGCCCAAAAACAAAAATAAATGTGCCCGCAACCCCTCGTAGACCATGTGCGTGGAAAAATTAACCTGCACTACGCTATGGCACCCAAAAACACAAAAATTAGCGTACGCGTGATACACGCAGCCTACAATGACCACTGAAGAGGTACGCGACACACGGGGCAAGCACAGTTGCTAAGTACGTGCGGAACTCACTGTCTGCCTGGAAAAAGAACGTGAAAAATACGCGCATGTGGGCGTTGGCAACACCCCCGCCAAAAGAAGAATTGTACGCTGTCTGAGGAGACAGGACAAAAGGAGAAGTGAACACTGTTTGAGGAAACAGGCCCAAAAAAAGTAGAACAATGAAAGCTGTCAGAGGTAACAGGGAGTACGAACTTGAAACGCTGTGAAGAAATCGTGTGTGAACCAACAAGAAGTACAGAATAAACCCACTCGTTCTCCACAAAAAGCATGTACAAGGAAATGGTGTCCTACATGTACCTTTTAAACTGACCCACACATACACGACACTTACGCGTGTACGCGCCCTTTCCTCCAATTACACGCGCTGACACTTGGATGTGCAGCTTTTCCACGTGTGCTCTGTCATCACATGCTATGAGGGAAACACCCGCGTGCGTTACGTCACAGACGTGCTTACGCGCTAAGGGCCTTTGGTCCAATGAAATCACATACCTGTGCTGATGCGCTTACGCACTAAGGGCCTTTCCTCGAATTACAGGCTGACGTGCAAGATTTTCACGTGCCAAATCACTCCGTATCAAGCTGGCCACGGGTTCACACACGGAAGACCAAGCTCCTGCCCAGAAGGCCGAATTACTGCCCCCCAGAGCCCCGAGCACGCTCCCACCTGCCATCTGCTGCTGCCTGATTGCCTGCTGCCCAAGTGCCCTGCTATTTGCTGCCTGTACATCAGCCAGGGGTGCTGTTGCTGTGACCACCCCTGCTGGAACCGAAGACTCCCAACTGGGATTCCATCGCTCCACAGCCCAGCCCCAGGACCCAGTTGCCCACCCACTCCTGCCTCTGGGGTTGCCATGTCCAGCACTACACCATCTGGCAGCACTGGCAACCCCCAGCCAGAGAGGCAGAGGGCCACCAACTTCACTGCCACCGAAGTTGGTGTCCTGGTGGAGCAAGTCCTGGGGCAGTATGATGCCCTCTTCGGAAGGTTGCGCGCCGACAAGGAAGGACGGACCAGGATATGGACGGACATCGTGACTGCCATCAACGCGGAGGGGGTGGCAGTCCGCGAATTCCATCATGTCAAGAAGCGCTGGGAGGACTTCAGGTACAGGATCCTCAACAAGGCCTGGCGCCTCTTGAAGGCAGCGGATGCTAAGGGGCACCGGGGCCACCTGTCGGAAGACCAAATGAGGGTCCTGGAATGCATATGCCCAGCGCTCCACGTCCAGGTCCTTGAGAGGCACACCCGTCTGGAGTCGAGCGGTAAGTGTACATGCATACTGATTGGAAGCTGTGCGTGTGGTGGTGTGCCAGTAGTGTGCAGGTTGCACATGTGGTTTTGTAGGGACATGTACGGATGTGTATGTACAGGGCTGTGAGGCTGACACATGCAAGTCCTTTCATGTGTGAGACACGTGGATGGTGTATTTGTGGGTAAGCATGCAGGCCAAATGCAGATGTGTGAGCACACATGTTTGAATGACTGTGTATGTCAGTTGTCAAGGTTGTGGTGTCACACATGGATGTTGGTTCCAGCTGCATGTATCTGCACCATGTACATGTGCATGTATGTGTATCTGACAAGTGTGCAACTGTCATGCAACATGGAAGCATGTGAGACTGATATGTAGAAGACTGATTGCCAGATGAGACATGGATGCCAATCTCATCACTGTGACACTTGGTGGAGGTGTACACATGCATGTAAGTGTAGTGGCGTGTGTGCATGTCTAGTGCACTCCCTGTGATTCATGTGATGTCTGGCTTTGCCTGCTCATGCTGTTGTATGTGTATGGATGGTGCTGGCTGTTGCGATATGGCTGTGGAATAGCTCATGTGTGTGATTTGAAATGACATGTGTGTTGGGGATTGTGATGCCATGTCTGAAGTTTGACAATGACACTCGTGTGCAACATTCATGTGTGTATGAGTCCATTGTACAGTGCCCTGATGCCTGTGTCCTATCTCTCCCTGTCTGCAGCGTCGACTGATGAAGAGGGCGGAGAGGGTGCTGTAGAGCACAGCGGCAGGGATCGCACCGCCAGCCGGAGACGCAAGGCCCGGCTCCCCTCCCAGGTTGTCATCTCGTCGGAGAGTGAGGAGTCCGGTGCCGCGTCCCAGGTCGCAGCTGCCGAGGGGAGGTCCAAGAGGCGGAGGTCGGAGTTGGACTCCTCGGCAGCAGAAGGGGTAGCTGAGACCCCACAGGGCCCGACAGAGGAATATGGCACGGAGTCATCCAGGTTGTGGGGGGTTTGGTGGAGGAGGAGGCCGTGCAAAGTACAGAGACGGGGTCTGGAGGTGGGGATTCCACTGGTGCTAGTGGTGCAGTGCAGGGGCAGGGACAGGAGGCAGCACAGGCCGCCGCGGAGGTGCCTGTGTGTAATCCTGTCCCCGATCCTGTGACTGCATCATCTTGCACCAGCAGGGATACCTTCGTCCAGACCCGTTTTCAGGCAGGGGATGAGTTTACGACAACTGGCCTTCCTCTGCCTGCGGATGTGGCTATCCGGGACTGGGTTGAGCCTGTCCTGGGTAGTGTGGCATTGCGTCAACGGGCCATGCAAGGCGAAATGCAGTCTTTTCATGGGGAGACTGCATGTCGTCTCGAATGGCTCGTTGACCACGTCGACCTACTGGGACAGGTCACCAGGGCCGGATTCCTCCATTTGCTGGGCCTTGTTCCGACCCCCTCCTCAACTGAACCCCCTATGCGCCAGTCGTACTCTGTGCCATCTTCCCACCCATGTGTCACCTGGGTGCCCTGTGGAGCTGCCTCTGACCCTGCGGCCGGCTGGTGGAGGACACATCCCTGCCACAGTTGGGAGTCGGACATCCAGCAGGAGTGGCTACCTCAACAACTGCACCCCAGCCGGAGGAGGATGTGCAGGCAGCAAGAGCCAGGGCACGGGCAGAGGCACAGCAGCAGCAGCAACAAGGTGGGAGCCATGATGGCTCGGGGCCTTCGTCATCGGAGGGGCAGGCATCGGCCAGAGGGCAGGAGGACCCAAGACGGGAAGTATCTTCCGTGTGGCAGCGGTTAGGCCATGCCATAGATGAGGAGCGGCAGCGGGCAGAAGAGGCACGGCTCACGATGGTCAGGGCGGAGAACTCCATGCGGAGGGCCCTGAGGCGGGCCGAGTGCCTCGAGGCAATTCACAGGGAGTTGGAGGAGAACATGTCGTCGTCCCTGCAAACCCTCTGGGCCATGGAAGAGGACCGCCTCTGGGACATTGAGCAGGAGTTCGATGATGCCCTGGCTCGGGACTTCCAAAAGTGAGCCGTCGGACTAGCCCGCTGCCCTTGTAAATAGTTAGATAGTGTTAGGTTTCCTTTGGTTTTTTCTTTATGTTGGTTGTGCTTGGACAATGCACCACGTTTCTGTATATATTGTTTTTCATTAGGTAGTATTTTTGATAGGTTTCATTTCTTCAGTTGGGATCATGGACCCTGGATTGTTCATCTATATATAGTTCACTATTGGATTCATCTCTTTTTTTTGGATTTCCCCACGGAGCAATGGTTTTCCCTTGGATTTGCTTTGTTGGACTGTGACTTTGGACACCTTTCCTTTGGATTATGATTTCTTGTTTTTCATTATTTTACGGACATGCAGCTTTTCTTTTTTTATTCCCATTGTTGTTTGTTTGATTTTAATTCCATTCATGTTGCTTTTAATACATTTTTTTCTTCATACTTCAATGTGTGGTATTATCTCATTGGTTTCATGCACGTCATGAAATGGGTTTTCACATTCACTTGCAACCATTGTTTGTGTGTGACGGACATGAGTTCATTTCCATACTTGCCATTGGGGTTGTATCATGTAATTGCCTTTTCTATGTGGGTGGATCCAATACTTGGTTGGGTCTTTGGGCTGGGGAGGCTGGCCAAAAGGGCCATGATTGAGGATCGTCATGACCTGTGGGCAGGGGGACATGAATGGGGGCCTGCTGGCAGTTGCCCTGCACTGCTGGGGGTGGGGGTGCAAGGGGACATGAGTGGGACATGAGTGGGGGCCTGCTGGCAGGTGCCCTGCACTGCTGGGGGGTGGGGGTGCAAGGGGACATGAGTGGGGCATGAGTGGGGCCTGCTGGCAGGTGCCCTGCACTGCTGGGGGGTGGAGGTGCAAGGGGACATGAGTGGGACATGAGTGGGGGCCTGCTGGCAGGTGCCCTGCACTACTGGGGGCTGGGGGCTGGGGGTGGAAGGGGAGATGAGTGGGGGCCTGCTGGCAGGTGCCCCTGACTGCTGGGGGGTGGGGGTGCTGGGGGACATGTGTGGGGGCCTGCTGGGGTGGGGGTGCAGGCGGACATGTATGGGGGCCTGCTTGCAGGTGCCCCTGACTGCTGGGGGGTGGGGGTGCTGGGGGACATGTGTGGGGGCCTGCTGGCAGGTACCCTGCACTGCTGGGGGGTGGGGATGCTGGGAGATATGAGTTGGTGATCATATTGCAACGTGACATGTGGCTTGGCTGGGGGCATGCCCATGGTGGATATGCTGCCTGCGGGACATGACCGGGGGTGCGAGGTGTGGTGTGGTGTGGGCTGCCTGCAGGGGCCGTGGAGGGGGCAGAAGGGACACCTGGGAGGATCCACACTGCCAATTCACGTGTAGGACTCCCCACGCAACCCCTGAAATACGCGTTCCCTGCTCTGACTGCAAAATCGCGTGTGAAACTTCATGCGCAGCCCGGTAATACACGTACCCTACTCCAATTGCGTGTGAAACTTCCTGCGCACTCCTGAAATACACGTACCCAGGCCAATCGCGTGTGAAACTTCCTGCGCACCCCTGAAATACACGTACCCAGACAATCACGTGTAAAACTTCCTGCGCACCCCTGAAATACAGTACCCAGGCCAATCGCATGTGAAACTTCCTGCACACCCCTGAAATACACGCACCCAGCCCAATCGCGTGTGAAACTTCCCGTTCACCCCCGAAATACGCGTAGCTAGGCCAATCGCGTGTGAAACTTTCCATGCACCCCTGAAATACACGTACCAAGCTCAATCGCAAGCGAAACTTCCCGCGCACCATTGAAATACATGCACCCTGGCCCAATCGCGTGTGAAACTTCCCGCTCACCCCTGAAATACACGTACCCAGACCAATCGCGTGTGAAACTTCCCGCGCACCCCTGAAATACACGTACCCAGGCCATTCGCATGTGAAACTTCTCGCGCACCCCTGAAATACACGTACCCAGCCCAATCGCGTGTGAAACTTCCTGTGCACCCCGTAATACGCGTATCCCACTCGCACAGGCCCTTTCACGTGTGAACCTTCCCGCGAACCCCGTAATACACGTACCCTGCTGAAATCGCATGTGAAACTTCCCGCGAACCCCAGTAATACACGTACCCCACTCGCACAGGCCCTTTCGCGTGTGAAACTTCACGCGCACCCCAGTAATACACGTTCACCCCTTGGCGTTTGCTGTTTGGCAGCCCTGTAAACTGGCCAAGGGTTAAGCACAGCCCTTTACGCTGAATTAGGAATTTTGATCGCTTTTCCTTGTGCGAGGGCATTCTTTGGGGCGTAACTGGCGCTGCTGCAGGGTCGCTGCGTCACTCTGCGCCACGGCTGGTTTTGGAGGCTAAAATCCATGAATACGCTGTGCACAGAAATCGATTTTAGCGCACATGACTGGCGTAGACATTCGCACGTGCACACTGTGCGCCAGCCGCTTGTGCCACTTTTGTGCGAAATTCTATGAATTACCCTGTCAGTGTCCTGCTAGACCGAATATTTTTTTGGGGGGATAGCTGCATTCTAATGGCAGAGTTGTTTTGTGATGTGTCATTGGGAGTGGTGTATGGTTACAGAGGACTGCAGGTGGGTGGCCTTGTTTTTGGTTATCTACTTTAAGTATAGAATGTGATACATACCCATATTCTCTGGCTGGCTTTATGTGTGGCATGGACTCTCTCCTGTGCTCTCCTGAAGACTGATTGCATATTCTTACCATCATTCAGTGATTTCATGGAAGTTCTTTGCTGCTCTGGCCTTTCTGAAGTGGTTGACTAGCTCAGTGGGGTAGGGTTTGCCACACTAACTTAAAAAGCAGCGTTTAACCTGAAATATCCAGCTAAGTTAAAAAACAAAAACCTATCAGGGTAATTCATAGAAATTTGCACAAAAGTGGCGCACGCGACTGGCGCACAGCATGCCCGTGCGAATGTCTGCGCCAGCCGCGTGCGCTGAAATCGATTTCCGCGCACAGCGTATTCATGGATTTTCGCATCCAAAACCAGCCGTGGCGCAGCGTGGCGCAGCGACCCTGCAGCAGCGCCAGTTCCGCCCCCAAGAACGTCCTCGCGCAAGGAAAAGCCTTCAAAATCCCCAAATAATCGCAAAGGGCTGCGCTAACCCTGGACCAGTTCACAGGGCTGGCAAACAGCAAACGCCAAGCGGGGAACGTGCATTTCAGTGGTTCGCGGGAAGTTCCACAGGTGATTGTCCTGTCTAGGTGTGCATCAGGGATGCGCGGGAAGTATCACACGCAAATTCAGCTGGGTACGTGTATTTCAGGGGTGCGCGGGAAGTTCCACACGCGATTGGCCCCGTGCGAGCAGGGTACGTGTATTTCAGGGGTGCGCGGGAAGTTCCACACGCAATTCCATCAGGGTACGTGTATTTCAGGGGTGCGCGGGAAGTTCCACACGCGATTGGCCCCGTGCAAGCAGGGTACGTGTATTCCAGGGGTGCGCGGGAAGTTCCACAAGCGATTTCAGCAGGGTACGTGTATTGCAGGGGTGCGCGGGAAGTTCCACACGCGATTTCAGCAGGGTACGTGTATTTCAGGGGTTCTGGGGAGTACTACACGTGAATTGGCCGTGTGGGTCCTCCCAGGTGTTTGCTCTACAACCTCCATGGCCCCTGCAGGCAGCCCACACCACGGGGGATTACCCTGCACCCCTGCTCATGTCCCGCAGGCAGCCCATCCACCATGGGCATGCCCCCCAGCCAACCCACATGTCACCTTGCACCATTGATCAACAATGCATGTCTCCCACCACCCCCACCCCCCAGCAGTGCAGGGGCAGCCTCCACCAGGCCCCCACTCACGTCTCCCTGCACCCCCACACCCCAGCAGTGCAGGGGCACCCTCCACCAGGCCCCCACCCATGTCTCCCACCACCCCCACCCCACAGCAGTGCAGGGGCAGCCTCCACCAGGCCCCCACTCATGTCCCCCTGCACCCCCACCCCCCAGCAGTGCAGGGGCACCCTCCACCAGGCCCCCACCCATGTCTACCACCACCCCCACCCCCCTGCAGTGCAGGGGCACCCTCCACCAGGCCCCCACCCATGTCTCCCACAACCCCCACCCCCCAGCAGTGCAGGGGCAGCCTCCACCAGGCCCCCACCCATGTCTACCACCACCCCCACCCCTTAGCCACCAGGGGCAGCCTCCACCAGGCCCCCACTCATGTCTCCCACCACCCCCACCCCCCAGCAGTGCAGGGGCAGCCTCCACCAGGCCCCCACCCATGTCTACCACCACCCCCACCCCCCAGCCACCAGGGGAAGCCTCCGCCAGGCCCCCACTCATGTCCCCCTCCACCCCCACCCCCCAGCAGTGCAGGGGCAGCCTCCACCAGGCCCCCACTCATGTACCCCTGCACCCCCACCCCCCAGCACTGTGGGGCACCTGCCAGCAGGCCCCCACTCATGTCCAACTCATGTCCCCCTGCACCCCCACCTCCCAGCACTGTGGGGCACCTGCCAGCACCCCCCCACCCATGTCCAACTCATGTTCCCCAGCCAACATGTCATCACAATCTAGATCACTGGTCCCTATGGTCAGCCTCCAAATGCAAAACACACACCCGAGTATTGCATCCACCCACTCATAATTGGCAATTACATGACAGAACAACAATTGCAAGTTCCGAAACAAACACATTCCCCTCACATACACCCAATGGGTGTCAGTGAATCTCAAAACCCATATCATGATATGCATTAAACCAATGAGATGATACTACACATTGAAGTTTGATAAAAAATATTTATTGAAGGAAACATAAATCGAATCAAAAATAAAGAAACAGAAATGGGAATGTACAAAAATGAAAAGAAGCATGTCCGAGAAAAAAAGCAAAACCAAAAATCAAAATCCAAAGTAATGGTGTCCAAAGTCACTGTCCAGAAAACAAAATCCAATGGGAAATAAAATAGAAAGCCATTGCTCCATGGTTAAAATGTGAAAGAAAAATACAATACAACAGTGAACTATGTACATACGAACAAGCCAGGGTCCATTATCCCAACAAAAGAAATGAAACCTATCTAAATACACTGACTAATAAAATAAACTATATACAAAAATGTGGCCAATGTCCGAAAGGTCCAAAATAAATCCTAAAAAAAATTAAACCTAACACTACCTACATAACTATGTACAAGGGCAGCGGGCTAGTTTGACGGATCACTTGTGGATGTCCCGGGCCAGGGCATCATCGAACTCCTGCTCAATGTCCCGGAGGCGGTCCTCCTCCATGGCCCCGAGGGTCCGCAGGGCCGTCGACGTGTCCACCTCCAAACCCCTGCGGATTGCCTCGAGGCACTTGGCCCACCTCAGGGCCCTCCTCATGGAGTTCTCCGCCCTGACCATTGTGAGCCGTGCCTCTTCCGCCCGCTCTGCATCTTTGGCGTGGCCCAACCGCTGCCACACAGAAGACACTCTCTGTCCTGGGTCCCCCTGCCCTCCGGCCGATGCCTGCCCCTCCGATGTTGAAGGCCCCGAGCCTTCATGGCTCCCACCACGTTGCTGCTGCTGCTGTGCCTCTGCCCGTGCACTGCCTCCTGCTGCCTGCACATCCTCCGCCGGCTGGGGTGCAGTCGTTGATGTGGCCACCCCTGCTGGACGTCCGACTCCCGACTGTGGCAGGGATGCCTCCTCCACCAGCCTGGCCGCACCGTCAGAGGCAGCTCCACAGGGCACCCAGGTGACTGATGGGTGGGAAGATGGCACGGAGGACGACTGGCGCGTAGGGGGTTCAGTTGAGGAGGGGGTCGTAGCAAGCCCCATCATACGGAGGAATCCGGCCTGGGTGACCTGTCCCAGCATGCTGACGTGGTCAACGAGCCATTCGAGATGACGTGCAGTCTCCTCATGAAAAGACTGCAGGTCACCTCGCATGGCCCGTTGACGCAACGCCACACCACTCAGAACAGGCTCAACCCGGACCCGGATAGCCACGTCCGCAGGCAGAGGAAGGCCAGTTGTCGTGAGTTCATCCCCTGCCTGAAAACGGGTCTGGACGTAGGCATCCCTGCTGGTGCAAGATGATGCAGGGACAGGATCAGGGACAGGATTGCACACAGGCACCTCTGCGGCGGCCTGTGCTGCCTCCTGTCCCTGGTCCTGCACTGCACCACTAGCACCAGTGGGATCCCCACCTCCAGACCCCGTCTCTGTTGCTTGCACGGCCTCTTCCTCTACCAAACCCCCCACCAACCTGGATGACTCCGTGCCATCTTACCCCGTTGGGCCCTGTGGGGTCCCAGCTGCCCCTTCTGCTGCCGAGGAGTCCAACTCCAACCTCTGCCTCTTGGACCTCCCCCCGGCAGCTGCGGCCTGGGACGCGGCACCGGACTCCTCACTCCCAGACGAGATGACAACATGGGAGGGGAGCCAGGCCTTGCGTCTCCGGCTGGCGGTGGGGTCCCCGCCGCTGTGCTCCACAGCACCTTCTCCGCCCTCTTCATCAGTTGACGCTGCAGACAGGGAGAAATAAAACACAGGCATCAGGGCACTGTACAATGGACACATACACACATGACAGTTGTACATGAGTGGCATTGGCAAACCTCAGACATGTCATCACAATCCCCAACACACATGTCATTTCAACTCGCACACATGAGCCATACCACAGCCATATCGCAACTGCCAGCACCATCCATACACATACAACAGCATGAGCAGGCAAAGGTGAGCCAGACATCACATGCAACACAGGAAGTGCACCACACATGTACACACACCACCACACTTGCATGCATGTGTACACCTCTGCCAAGTGTCGCAGTGTTCAGATGGGCATCCATGTCACATCTGCCCATCAGGCTTCCACATACCGCTGTCACATGCATCCATGTTGCATCACTGTTGCACCCTTGTCAAATGCACACACACAAGCACATGTACACAGTGCTGATACATGCAGCTGAAAACAACATACATGCGTGACATCACGGACATGTCTACTTACATACACATTCATCCAAACATGTGTGCCCACGCAACTGCATTTGGCATGCAAGCCTACACACACAAGCACCATCCATGTCTCACACATTCCAGCCCTTGCATGTGTTAGCCCCACGGCCCTGTACACCCCCACCCATACTCGACCCCATACAAACAGATGTGCAACCTGCACACTACTGAAAAATCACCACACGCACAGCTCACAATCAAGATGCATGTACACTTACCGCTTGACTCCAGACGGGTCAGCCTCTCAAGGACCTTGACGTGGAGCGCTGGGGATATGCGTTCCAGGACCCTCATCTGTTCTTCCGACAAGTGGCCCCGGCGCCCCTTGGCATCTGCTGCCTTCAAGAGGCGCCGGGCCTTGTTCAGGGTCCTGGACCTGAAGTCCTCCCAGCGCTTCTTGACATGTTGGAAGTCGGGGACTGCCACCCCCTCCACGTTGATGGCAGTCACGATGTCAGTCCAGATCCGAGTCCGTCCTTCCTTGTCGGCGCGGGAACTTCCGAAGAGGGCATCATACTGCCCCAGGACTTGCTCCACCAGGACACCAACTTCGGTGGCACTGAAGCTGGTGCCCCTCTGCCTCTCTGGCCAGGGGTTGTCAGTGGTCTCAGATGGTGTTTGCCCCGACATGACAACCCCAGAGGCAGGAGTGGGTGGGCAACTGGGTCCTGGGGCTGGGCTGTGGAGCGATGGAATCCCAGTCGGGAGTCTTCAGTTCCAGCAGGGGTGGTCACAGCAACAGCACCCCTGGCTGATGTGCAGGCAGCAAATGGCAGGGCACGTGGGCAGCAGGCAGTCAGGCAGCAGCAGATGGCAGGTGGGAGCGTGCTCGGGGCTCTGGGGGGAAGTAGTTCGGCCTTTTGGGCAGGAGCGTGGTCTTCCGTGTACTTACGCGTGGCCAGCTTGATAAGGAGTGATTTGGCACGTGAAAATCCTGCACATCTGCGTGTAAATCGAGGAAAGGCCCTAAGCGCGTATGCACGTCAGCACGCATGTGCGATTTCATTGGACCAAAGGCCCTTAGCGCGTGAGCGCGTCTGTGACTTGAGGCACGCGGGTGTTTCCCTCATTACACGTGATGACAGAGCACACGTGGATTTCCACCAATCGCGTGTGGAACTTCCTGCGCACCCCAGTAATACACGTACCCAGGCCAATCGCGTGTACGCTCACTTCCCTCCGATTACACGCGATGACACTCGGACGTGCAGTTTTACCACGTGTGCTTGCATATGCGATTTCATTGGCCCAAAGGCCACCATCCGCAGCTGTGACGTCACGCGCATGGCCGTAGAGAATGGCGCATGTAAAAATGAAGAGATACACGTCCGAGTGTCAAAGCGCGTAATTGGTGGAAATGGCCTCATTGCGTATGCGGGTCTGTGACGTGTGTATAAAAGGTACGTGTAGAACGCCATTTCCTTGTACGTGCTTTTCGTGGAGAGCGAGTGGGTGAAATCTGTACTTCTTGTCGGTTCACACGCGATTTACTTCACAGCGTTTCCAGTTCGTACTCCCTGTTACCTCTGAAAGCTTTTTCTCTTTTCCTCTTTTTCCTGGGCCTGTTTCCTCAAACAGCTTCCCCACTACTGTTGTCCTGTCTCCTCAGACAGCGTACAATTCTTCTTTTGGCGGGGGTGTCGCCAACGCGCACACGCGCATATTTTTCACGCTTTTGTTCCTGGCGGACGGTGAGTCGCGCACGTATCTAACATCTGTGCTTGCCCCGTGTGTCGCGTACCCCTTCAGAGGTCATTCTAGGCTGCGTGTGACACGCATTCGTTCATTCTTGTGTTCCTGGGTGCCACAGCGTAGTGCAGGTTTATTTTTCCATGCACGTGGTCTAGGAGGGGTTGCGTGCACCTTACTTTGCTTTTTTGGGGTGCCTGTGCGTTGCGTGACCCGTCATCTTTCCCCAGGGGTGACATACAGCCTTGCTAGAGCACTAGGGTACGATTACCATCTGGTACCCAACCCCTTTGAGCCCCAATTGCCCAGGACAATAGTTCACATCAACTCCCATACGCACAATAACATCAGTGCCATGGCTGGGAGGCGAACAAGCCGTAAGGGTGTCAAAGGTGGCCGAGCCCCAAGTGGTGGCCGTGGTGGATCCGGTAGGGGACGTGGCCGTGACTTGCAGGGTGCCCCTAGCCCCCCATGTGTGGAGGAGCAGTCAGGGACACCCATCCCCCCCCCTGGTTGAGGTTACTGTGGCTGACACCATCCATGCTCAGCCATTGTTGGACCAGCCCACTGTGGAACCAGACCTGGCACAGGGTGATTCCATGGCTGACTTCCAGGTCAGCAGGTCTAGGCCACGTGCGCCGGTGAACATTGGTGTCATCAGGCCACGTGGATCAGAGGCAGCTAGGTCATCTGCTGCCCCGCGTAGGCAGGCTGGGGAGGCTGCAGGGGCAGCTGCGGCTCTATCCACCCCACCTCTCACACACTCATCCAGGATAGTGTCGGTCCAAGTCCATCATGCTGACATTCCCCCTGACACCATCACACTTGAGATAATGCCTGCACCAACTCCCATGCTGAGTGTGCAATCCCACACTCCTGCCCCTAGTGTCCAGAGCGGCGCAGGACACTCCGGATCCCCACCACCTTCCAAGCGGAAGAGGAAGAGTGCTCGTCCAGTAGAGGCTGATGCCCCAGACACGGCTACACAGTCGGGCCCGTCAAGGAAGCCCAGCTTCAATGAGGCCGAACTGAATGCACTTGTAGAGTATGTGCCCGCACATGACCGCGAAATGGTGATTGTTGCAGGATCCAAGACCACACCTGCACAACGTCAGGCACACTGGCAGACCATTGCGGACATCATAAGTGCCCTTGGAATCGTGAGGCGCACAGCTAATGAATGCTACAAGCGCTGGAATGACCTGAAGCGCAGGGCAAAGAATAAGCTGGCCTCAAGTCATGCCGCAACTCTAGTGACTGGAGGTGGGTCTCCAGCAGACGACATAGAACTCACTCCAAATGAGCAGGTTGCTGGGACCTACGTCACGGAGGAACAGATCCAAGGCGTGGGAGAAGTGGCAGATTACGAGGCATTGTCCGGTGAGTGCACATGCATGTGTGTGTCATCCATGTGCATGGTGTGTGTGGGAGGGCTTCTGTTTGGGTGCCAGGGGAGGGTGTGTGTGCCTGAGTGGTTCGGCTCACCCATGTGCCTCTTCCTAAACATTCTTGGCAACAGCATTTGGGTATAGCAGCATCCCTTCGGCCAACATTAGACATCCAGCCCAACACCACGCCAGTTGCCCTTGGAGTGTCATCTTGCCACTACACTGTTGCTTATTTACCTCTGTTTATTCAGGCAGATTGTTTGCATACCACCACTTTTACTCGGGATTTCTCAGTCCTATTGTCACATGTCTGACATGGCTATGGTACAGTGGACTGGCTCAGTTTCGTGGACATGATTAGTTTGGACATGTCCCTGTGCTATAGGACCATTTTTGACTGGCAGCTGCATGTTAAACATTAGAACCATTACAATGAAAATAATCAATCATATGAACAAACTGGACTGAATGAACAATTGGTGACCTCCTCTCCCTCTTCACTTCATGGCTAGGGTACATGCCATCTGTGTGATGGCATGTGTATTTGACCTGCCAATCACTGGCCAATGTGTGATGCCACTGCTAGGCAGCATGCAGCAAATGTGTTCATCTTCCATCTTGGTGTCATCAATGTGTGCCATCTGCCTCCCCATCACACGCAGTGACGGTGCATGCATGGGAGTGTTTTAGTCATGTGGGACATGTGTCAATCAAGTACTGTTTCTGTAGCCTCTCAGCCCTCATTGTGTGCCATAGTGCTAATGCCTGTTTCCATTTGTTTTCTTTTATGTCTTTGCAGGGGAAGACGCACCTGATACTGCTGGGGTTGTGGAGATGGTGCAGACCCAGGAGGGGTCTGAGGGCCGACCGACCACCAGTGAGGGACGTGGTGTGGTGGTGGGTGAGAACCCACAACTGCTGCAGGTCGTGCTCTCAAGGGGTGTCTCTGGCTGCACCTCCCCCAAGCTGTACTCAGGTGTTGATTCGGATGATGAGACCTACGTGCCGTCGCAGGTGAGTGTTCCTGGGAGGGATTCTGTTCTGTCCGACCCACCTGCACCAGGGTTAGAACCCTTAATGGGGATGTCAGTGTTGGCAGGTATGCCTTTGGTGGTTACGGACAGGGTCACACTCCGTGACATCTGATCATGTTCCTGGGCCAGCAGATCAGAGGGGGAATGCAGTCCTGCAGCCTCAGGTAGTGCCGGCACAGCAAGGCGCAGTTCGCCTTGCCCCAGACAGGTGTGGGGCCCGCCGACGTGGTAGCCGTACGCCACCTGGCAATACCGCATGGGAGCAATCCATTTACGGTATGGCAACCCAACAGGCAGCATCATCAGAGATGATGTCTCAGGCCATGGATAGGGTGGCCACTTCCATTGTCCCCCCCGAAAGGCTGATGGAGCGACTACAGCAGGCAACCGACTCCATCTGCCAGTCACACAGGGAGGACATGTTGGCGTCCGACAGGGACAGGTGGGCGGCACTGGCGACTCTGCAGGAAGCCATCTCCATAGAGTCCCAGGGCCACAGGGAAGCCCTGAGGCTGGAACTCCTTCATCTCAGGACGACTCTTGTTGAGCTTGAGGCTTCAACAAACCAAAGGACAGAACAGCAGATGGAGCATCTCACCTGTACGCTCTCAGCTGAGATGCAGGCAACTAGGGTGGAGGTCCGGGCATCCCGTGAGTTGTTGCATGGGGACCTCCGCACACTCATCCTCCAGAACGAGACCTACCACACCCGCATGCTTGCAGCCATGGAGGAACAGACTAGGGCTTTGCGTGGGCTGCCTCCCATAGTGCCACCACCTCCGGATGCAGCTGCAGAGGGTGAGAATAGCGACAGCAGTGATACTCCCACAATAGGGTAGCCGTGTAGGCCATGAGCCCATGGAGGTTTTTTTTTCCGCAAGATCCACACAGGTGGGTTTTGGTGTGCACCCTGTCCTCGGACCTCCTGGGTGGCCTCCCCAACCCCCATTAATGGCCATTTTTGATTTTTATTTTATTTTTCATTTTTTTTATTATTTTTTTTGGGACAGTGTGTTGCCTTGTGTGGCTCCCGTGGGCATACGCTGCACATTGTGGCTGGGCACATGCAGGCTTGTCATGGATTTGGTTCAGATGCTTGGGTTTTTGTCACACATACCCCTCCTGCTTCCCGTTTCCATGGGCTTGCAAAGGGTGTGCCCAAGTGACATTGACGTACATGGTGACATTGGACTCCCATGAGCTGTGTGGGCAGTCTGTAGTCAATACTGTGTATACATTCATAGCGCATATTGTTGTTGTATTGTACACTGCGTGGTGTATTGATATGTGCCTCTGCATCCATCTCATCCTCCATATTTGCAGGCCCATTCCTCATGTCTTCACAATGCGGTCCACCTTGGAACTGGAGTCCATGTTGTAAGCAGTGCACCTACACTCTTGCGAGGGCTGTCATCATCAGGTGGTGAGGCTAGCTAATGTTTAAGTCTGTAATGTCATGTTTAAGGTATGTTGGAGGTTGTGCAGGTGATTGGTATTCTTGGTAAGTATTTGTTAATGTGGATTGTAGGTCCTGCATTACTGTGAGCATTTCATGTGTGGACAGGTTTCCATTAGGGACATTGTAGCTGCTGACACTTGGGGCATGTTGTGGGGATTCATTTCTTTCCTCTCACATTGCATGACAAGCCATGGTGTGTTGTGTGGCCGTGCCGGGGAGGGGGTGGGTGACATGGCACTGTTTTCATGTAGTATTTTGCAAGTGGGTGTTCATTTCTGCAGCAGGGAAGTGTCTTTTCATGACACTGCATTGGTGGTGTTTGTGTAGGTAGGGATGCACACATTGTGACACCTCCACATGAACAATCTCAGGCTGCTATGGGTCTGACAGTTGACAGTCCCTTTGTTCGTCTTAATTGTCAGGTCGAGTCATCATTGCTTATCAGATGGTATGTGCCAGGCCTGTGTGCACTCCACTGGGGTGTGATTCCTATGTGAAGTAATTAGCCACCAGCTGCGTACGGGCTGCCTCACCCCGTGCCCTCTCCCCTCCCATGCGCAGCAGGCGTGCATGTGGTTGGGGATGTGGGGGCACCACCATGTCCACGGCCAGGCCCCGGCGTGTTGCAACATTGTGCAGGACACATGCTGCCACTATGATCCTGCACACTACTGGGGGCGCATATAACAGCTGCCCGCCAGAACGTTCAAGGGAGCGAAAGCGTGACTTGAGCACTCCGAATGTGCGCTCCACTATGCCCGGGTTGCAATATGGGCTGTGTTGTATCTTACCTCTGGAGGCGTGATGGGGTTCCGAATCGGCGTCATCATGTGGGTGCTCAGAGGGTAGGCACTGTCCCCTGGTGAGGAGGTGATGGGTATCATTAGTGGGGTAGTGACATAACTCTGCATCTGACATGCATGCATGTGCAGTGGCATTCATACTCACCAAGCAGCCATGTATCGCCATGCCGGCCAGCTTCTAGGTCCCGGCTTAGGGTAGACATTCGGTAAATGAAGCTGTCCTGGGTGGACCCTGGATAGTTGGCATATACTGAGGTGATGATTCCCTTAGCATTACATACTACCTGCACGTTGATGGAATGCCAGTGCTTGCGGTTCCTATAGATGTGCTCTGATGCCCTGGGGGGACGTAGTGCCACATGGGTGCAGTCAATGGCACCTAGCACTTTTGAAAATTGTGCCACAGCGTAGAAATCGAGGGTGGCAGGCTGCCTTTCTGCAGGTGTCCTGGGCAGGTATATGTGCCTACGGACTGATGGGCGTGCAGTGATGATGTTCAAGACCTGGTGTAGGCAGCGTGACTGCGTGGCCTGTGACACCCCACCCACTATGGCACTTGTCCGCTGAAATGATCCTGTGGCCAAGAAGTGCAGTACATTGAGGACCTTCTCCAGGGGGCTGAGTGCTTGGGAGCACAGGGTGGGTGATGTGAGGTCATCCTCCCACTCACTGACCAGGTCCAGTATTATGTGTGGGGGGAACCTGTACCTCCCATACACCTGGTCATCAGGCATCCCAAAAAGGCAGGTTCTGGGAGTGAAAATTCGGGCCCTCACTATCCTCCTCCTCCTTTGGTAACCCACGGCCACTGCTGCTAGGAATTGTATATTCATCCTGGCGTATGAGCTTGTTTGTTGTTTGCGCGCACTTTTATGCTGCGCGGGTCGACGTACGCCTGCTTCATGCTGGCGTACGTGTCTCAGGATTGGACCATTTTTCGGCACGTCGTAGGCGAACGTGTGAATCTTCCAGCCCACCCCAGGAATACACGTAGCACGCTCTCACAGGCACAGTCGCGGGTAAATATTCCCGCCCACCCCTGGAATACATGTAACCCACTCTCACAGGCCCAATCGCGTGTGGAAGTTCACGCGCACCCCGAAGTACACGTACCTAGGCCAATCGCGTGTGGGACTTCCCGCGCACCCCGAAGTACACGTACAATCGCCTGTGGAACTTCCCGCGCACCCCGTAGTACACGTACCCAGGCAAATCGCATGTGGAAGTTCACGGGCACCCCGTAGTACACGTACCCAGGCAAATTGCACGGCTGGGGGGTGGGGGTGGTGGTAGACATGAGTGGGGGCCTGGTGGAGGCTGCCCCTGGTGGCTGTGGGATGGGGGTGGTGGGAGACATGGGTGGGGGCCTGGTGGAGGGTGCCCCTGCACTGCTGGGGGGTGGGGGTGGTGGGAGACATGGGTGGGGGCCTGGTGGAGGGTGCCCCTGCACTGCTGGGGGATGGGGGTGGTGGGTGACATGAGTGGGGCCTGGTGGAGGCTGCCTCCGGTGGCTGTGGGATGGGGGTGGTGGCAGACATGGGTGGGGGCCTGGTGGAGGGTGCCCCTGCATTGCTGGGGGGTGGGGGTGGTGGGAGACATGAGTGGGGGCCTGGTGGAGGCTGCCCCTGGTGGCTGTGGGATGGGGGTGGTGGGAGACATGGGTGGGGGCCTGGTGGAGGGTGCCTCTGCACTGCTGGGGGGTGGGGGTGGTGGGAGACATGAGTGGGGGCCTGGTGGAGGCTGCCCCTGGTGGCTGTGGGATGGGGGTGGTGGGAGACATGGGTGGGGGCCTGGTGGAGGGTGCCTCTGCACTGCTGGGGCGAGGGGGTGGTGGGAGACATGAGTGGGGGCTTGGTGGAGGCTGCCCCTGGTGGCTGGGGGTTGGGGGTGGTGGGAGACATGAGTGGGGGCCTGGTGGAGGCTGCCCCTGGTGGCTGTGGGATGGGGGTGGTGGGAGACATGGATGGGGGCCTGGTGGAGGGTGCGCCTGCACTGCTGGGGGGTGGGGGTGGTGGGAGACATGAGTGGGGGCCTGGTGGAGGCTGCCCCTGTGGCTGTGGGATGGGGGTGGTGGGAGACATGGGTGGGGGCCTGGTGGAGGGTGCCCCTGCACTGCTGGGGGGTGGGGGTGGTGGGAGACATGAGTGGGGGCTTGGTGGAGGCTGCCCCTGGTGGCTGGGGGGCTGGGGGTGGTGGGAGACATGAGTGGGGGCCTGGTGGAGGCTGCCCCTGGTGGCTGGGGGGTGGGGGTGGTGGGAGACATGAGTGGGGGCCTGGAGGAGGCTGCCCCTGGTGGCTGGGGGGTGGGGGTGGTGGGAGACATGGGTGGGGGCCTGGTGGAGGCTGCCCCTGCACTGCTGGGGGGTGGGGGTGGTGGGAGACATGGGTGGGGGCCTGGTGGAGGGTGCCCCCGCACTGCTGGGGGGTGGGGGTGGTGGGAGACATGAGTGGGGGCCTGGTGGAGGCTGCCCCTGGTGGCTGTGGGATGGGGGTGGTGGGAGACATGAGTGGGGTCCTGGTGGAGGCTGCCCCTGGTGGCTGTGGGATGGGGGTGGTTGGAGACATGAGTGGGGGCCTGGTGGAGGCTGCCCCTGGTGGCTGGGGGGTGGGGGTGGAGGGAGACATGAGTGGGGGCCTGGTGGAGGCTGCCCCTGGTGGCTGTGGGATGGGGTGGTGGGAGACATGAGTGGGGGCCTGGTGGAGGCTGCCCCTGGTGGCTGTGGGATGGGGGTGGTGGGAGACATGAGTGGGGGCCTGGTGGAGGCTGCCCCTGGTGGCTGGGGGGTGGGGGTGGAGGGAGACATGAGTGGGGGCCTGGTGGAGGCTGCCCCTGGTGGCTGTGGGATGGGGGTGGTGGGAGACATGAGTGGGGGCCTGCTGGAGGCTGCCCCTGGTGGCTGGGGGGTGGGGGTAATAGGGGACATGAGTGGGGGCCTGGTGGAGGCTGCCCCTGCACTGCGGGGGGGTGGGGGTAATAGGGGACATGAGTGGGGGCTTGGTGGAGGCTGCCCCTGGTGGCTGGGGGGTGGGGGTGGTGGGAGACATGAGTGGGGGCCTGGTGGAGGCTGCCCCTGGTGGCTGGGGTGGGGGTGGTGGGAGACATGAGTGGGGGCCTGGTGGAGGCTGCCCCTGGTGGCTGGGGGTGGGGGTGGTGGGAGACATGAGCGGGGGCCTGGTGGAGGCTGCCCCTGGTGGCTGTGGGATGGGGTGGTGGGAGACATGAGTGGGGGCCTGGTGGAGGCTGCCCCTGCACTGCGGGGGGCTGCGAGTAATAGGGGACATGAGTGGGGGCCTGGTGGAGGCTGCCCCTGGTGGCTGGGGGGTGGGGGTGGTGGGAGACATGAGTGGGGGCCTGGTGGAGGCTGCCCCTGGTGGCTGGGGGGTGGGAGTGTTGGGAGACATGAGTGGGGGCCTGGTGGAGGCTGCCCCTGCACTGCTGGGGGGTGGGGGTAATAGGGTACATGGGTGGGGGCCTGGTGGAGGCTGCCCCTGCACTGCGGGGGGTGGGGGTAATAGGGGACATGAGTGGGGGCCTGATGGAGGCTGCCCCTGGTGGCTGGGGGGTGGGGGTGGTGGGAGACATGAGTGGGGGCCTGGTGGAGGCTGCCCCTGGTGGCTGTGGGATGGCGTGGTAGGAAACATGAGTGGGGGCCTGGTGGAGGCTGCCCCTGGTGGTTGGGGGGTGGGGGTGGTGGGAGACACGAGTGGGGGCCTGGTGGAGGCTGCCCCTGGTGGCTGGGGGGTGGGGGTGGTGGGAGACATGAGTGGGGGCCTGGTGGAGGCTGCCCCTGGTGGTTGGGGGGTGGGGGTGGTGGGAGACACGAGTGGGGGCCTGGTGGAGGCTGCCCCTGGTGGCTGGGGGGTGGGGGTGGCGGGAGACATGAGTGGGGGCCTGGTGGAGGCTGCCCCTGCACTGTGGGGGGGTGGGGGTAATAGGGGACATGAGTGGGGGCATGGTGGAGGCTGCCCCTGGTGGATGGGGGGTGGGGGTGGTGGTAGACATGGGTGGGGGCCTGGTGGAGGCTGCCCCTGCACTGCTGGGGGGTGGGGGTAATAGGGGACATGGGTGGGGGCCTGGTGGAGGCTGCCCCTGCACTGCAGGGGGTGGGGGTAATAGGGGACATGAGTGGGGGCCTGGTGGAGGCTGCCCCTGGTGGCTGGGGGGTGGGGTAGTGGGAGACATGAGTGAGGGCCTGGTGGAGGCTGCCCCCGGTGGCTGGGGGGTGGGGGTGGTGGGAGACATGAGTGGGGGCCTGGTGGAGGCTGCCCCTGCACTGCTGGGGGGTGGGGTTGGTGGGTGACATGAGTGGGGGCCTGGTGGAGGCTGCCCCTGCACTGCTGGGGGGTGGGGGGGTGGGAGACATGAGTGGGGGCCTGGTGGAGGCTGCCCCTGCACTGCTGGGGGGTGGTGGGTGACATGTGTGGGGGCCTGGTGGAGGCTGCCCCTGGTGGCTGGGGGGTGGGGGTGGTGGGAGACATGAGTGGGGGCCTGGTGGAGGTTGCCCCTGCACTGCGGGGGCGTTAGGGGTAATAGGGGACATGAGTGGGGGCCTGGTGGAGGCTGCCCCTGGTGGCTGGGGGTGGGGGTGATGGGAGACATGAGTGGGGGCCTGGTGGAGGCTGCCCCTGGTGGCTGTGGGATGGGGATGGTGGGAGACATGAGTGGGGGCCTGGTGGAGGCTGCCCCTGCACAGCTGGGGGGTGGGGGTAATAGGGGACATGAGTGGGGGCCTGGTGGAGGCTGCCCCTGGTGGCTGGGGGGTGGGGGTGGTGGGAGACATGAGTGGGGGCCTGGTGGAGGCTGCCCCTGGTGGCTGTGGGATGGGGGTGGTGGGAAACATGAGTGGGGGCCTGGTGGAGGCTGCCCCTGGTGGTTGGGGGGTGGGGGTGGTGGGAGACACGAGTGGGGGCCTGGTGGAGGCTGCCCCTGGTGGCTGGGGGTGGGGGTGGTGGGAGACATGAGTGGGGGCCTGGTGGAGGCTGCCCCTGGTGGTTGGGGGGTGGGGGTGGTGGGAGACACGAGTGGGGGCCTGGTGGAGGCTGCCCCTGGTGGCTGGGGGGTGGGGGTGGTGGGAGACATGAGTGGGGGCCTGGTGGAGGCTGCCCCTGCACTGTGGGGGGGTGGGGGTAATAGGGGACATGAGTGGGGGCTTGGTGGAGGCTGCCCCTGGTGGCTGGGGGGTGAGGGTGGTGGGAGACATGAGTTGGACATGAGTGGGGGTCTGGTGGAGGCTGCCCCTGGTGGCTGGGGGGTGGGGGTGGTGGTAGACATGGGTGGGGGCCTGGTGGAGGCTGCCCCTGCACTGCGGGGGGGTGGGGGTAATAGGGGACATGAGTGGGGGCCTGGTGGAGGCTGCCCCTGGTGGCTGGGGGTGGGGTAGTGGGAGACATGATTGGGGGCCTGGTGGAGGCTGCCCCTGGTGGCTGGGGGGTGGGGGTGGTGGGAGACATGAGTGGGGGCCTGGTGGAGGCTGCCCCTGCACTGCTGGGGGGTGGGGTTAATAGGGGACATGAGTGGGGGCCTGGTGGAGGCTGCCCCTGCACTGCTGGGGGGTGGGGGTGGTGGGTGACATGAGTGGGGGCCTGGTGGAGGCTGCCCCTGCACTGCTGGGGGGTGGGGGGGTGGGAGACATGAGTGGGGGCCTGGTGGAGGCTGCCCCTGCACTGCTGGGGGGTGGTGGGTGACATGTGTGGGGGCCTGGTAGAGGCTGCCCCTGGTGGCTGGGGGGTGGGGGTGGTGGGAGACATGAGTGGGGGCCTGGTGGAGGCTGCCCCTGCACTGCGGGGGGGTTAGGGGTAATAGGGGACATGAGTGGGGGCCTGGTGGAGGCTGCCCCTGGTGGCTGGGGGGTGGGGGTGGTGGGAGACATGAGTGGGGGCCTGATGGAGGCTGCCCCTGGTGGCTGTGGGATGGGGGTGGTGGGAGACATGAGTGGGGGCCTGGTGGAGGCTGCCCCTGCACTGCTGGGGGGTGGGGGTGGTGGGAGACATGTGTTGGTGATCAGTGGTGCAAGGTGACATGTGGGTTGGCTGGTGGGCATGGCCATGGTGGATGGGTTGCCTGTGGAACATGAGCAGGGGTGCAGGGTAGTACCCTGTGGTGTGGGCTGCCTGCAGGGGCCCCGGAGGGTGTAGAGGGAACACCCGGGGGGACCCACATGGCCAAATCACGTGTAGCATTCCCCGGCACCACCGAAATACACGTACCCTGCAGAAATCGCGTGTGAATCTTCCGCGCACGTCGGAATACAAGTACCCAGGCCAATCGCGTGTGGAACTTCCCGCGCACCCCCACCTAGCCAGGCCAATCGCGTGTGGAACTTCCCGCGCACCCCATAGTACACGTACCCAGGCCAATCGCGTGTGGAACTTCCCGCGCACCCCGTAGTACACCTACCCAGGCCAATTGCGTGTGGAACTTCACGCGCCCCCCTGAAATCCACGTACCCAGCCAAATCGTGTGTTAAACTTCCCGTGCACCCCTGAAATCCACGTACCCGGCCAAATCACATGTGGAACTTCCCGCGCACCCCTGAAATCCACGTACCCAGCCAAATCGCGTGTGAAACTTCCCGCGCACCCCTGGAATCCACGTACCCAGCCAAATCGCGTGTGAAACTTCCCGCGCACCCCGAAATACACGCACATCTTATTTTTCAGTCAGCGGGTGTCCATGTTTGTAGGTACCCCTTTGCACGTCATTTGTCCTGGAGGGCCACAGTATAGGACATTCATCATAGCTGTATATATGTGCTATTTGTTGGCACACCTTTTGGCGCACATTTATTACAGGTGCAGGGACGCTACCGCCTGCTTTCTTGTGGCGGTCGTGTTTGTGCCTGTGCGCTGGTTTGACCGTGCGCTGTTTGCCCTATTCGATTCCATGAATATGTGTTGTAGGCGAGCGTGTGGGCGTTCCGCGCACTTGCACCCTGTACTTCCCCCGTGACGCCCACATTTTGGCAAGTTGTTCCCCCTTCCGAGTGTTACGCCCTGTGTTACGCCTACTTTTGTTGTGTGCGCCGCGCTATGTGTGATTTTCGCTGTGGCCTGTGCGATTTTCGCTGTGACCTGGCGCACGCCGTTAGATGGCCTGTGCGCCAACGTGTGCCACGCACTGTTTTAGCGCACATCCGATGGTTTTCTCGCGCACGGCCTTCCATGAATCGATGTGTGCTGCTTTTCGTGCGAATTTCGCACTTGCACTGCGATTTTCGCTATTCCACTGCGAATCGCACGTTTTTGGCCACTTGCGCCGCACTAATTATTCCATGAATCGGCCTCTATATTGTAATCCACAGCAAACTTTAAAAACAGTGGCTAACTCACATGTCTCATTTAATTAAAAGTAGTGGTTAACTCAAATAAAGAGCTAATTCAGTCTTGAAACTGCACCCAAAGTTTTGGGCTCGGTTCTTGGGCATCACCTTTAGGGGAATCAAATCACCTGAACTTATGCCAAAAGCTTGGAAAGAGTCCATTGTGGTCCCCATTTAAAAAACGGGTCCTAGATTGCCCTTCAGCATATCCCGGCTAAGATTCTTGCTGCCTTACTGTTGAGAGATTTAACCAGCTGGCCAGCGAGTGTGGGCAGGTTAGACCCCATACTGATGGGTTTTGGAAGGGGGTGGGAACCAATGTTAATGCCTTCCTATTGGAACTACTGAAAAAGGAGACCATGGGTAAGTCGAGGCCTGTGTATGTGGCTTTCATTGACTTCTCCATGGCCTTTGATAGCGTGAACAGACAATGCCTATGGAGTAAGTTGCAGAAAGGGGGATGCCTGGAAAATCTATTGGGGATGGTATGATCTGATAAGTTATTTATAATGCGCATGTACACAAGTGTTTCTAGGGGCGACAAGACAAGTAGGAGGGGACAGAAGGGGGACAAAACAGCAATCTTACTAGGCCTTGCATCATTCAGATTGTGCAAGTGCGGGAGGGGGGAAGGGCAAAAGTGCCAAGGAGGAAGGAAAAGTGCAGGCAACCCAATAAGTGCTGTCTGAGGGTGGCTCATACGTGCAGAGAGACATGGAACTGTAGAGTTGCAAATACAGACCCTAAAGTGCTGGGGTAGCCCGGAGGCAGTGCGAGGGCAAATGTACATGCAGGATCCTGGGCCTGAGTTTCAGTGGGTAGCCAGGCGACTAGTGTGCAGAGCCCTCAAGGACATCAGCAAGGGAGAGTAGGAGAGAAAGCGGAAGCAAAAAGGAATGTCTTGAGTTGCTTCCGGAACCCGAGTTGGTACTGCTCAAGTTTGAGAGAGGCAGGGAGGCTGTTCCAGAGGGAGGCCCCAGCAGAGGAAAGAGATCTACCCCCCACTCTCTGCTTAGAGAAGCGTCGGACCCTCAGAGATTTGGAGGTGGATGAGCAGAGGGCTCGAGAAGGAAGATGTTTAGAAGAGAAAGTTGGAGGTAGTGCAGTCCCAGGCCCTAGAAAGCCTTGTGGACGATGCAAAGGGTCTTGAACTTGATCCTTGCAGCCACAGGGAGCCAGTGGAGAGATTTCAGAGCTGGAGAGATACGATCCCTGAGCTTGAGGCCAATGACAAGTCTTGAAGTCCTGTTCTGGATAAGTTGTAAAGGTCGAAGTGTAGAGACAGGCAGTTTTAGAAAGAGGCTGTTGCAAAAGTCCAACCTAGAGAGGACCAGGGCTCTGGAGACAGTGAGCTTCTGGGGGAAAGTGAAAAAAGGCAGAATACCTCTGAGGAGGTGCAGCTGATAGTGTGACTTCTTAGACACTTCACAGATGTGAGGTGAGAAGGAGAGGGTGGAGTTGAAGATGACACCAAGATTCTTAGCCTCACAGGAAGGAGCTGGAAGAGGGCCTAGGGAGGGTGGCCAGAGGGAGATAGAGAGGAAAGGAGGGAGCAGGTGTCCAGAGGAGGTGGATCTCATTCTTACTGGCATTAAGGCAGAGCTCATTGGCGGCACACAATTCCTGAATTGTGGCCAGACAGTCAGTGCGTGGTATGGTGTGTTTTCCTGAACACGCCCACATCCTTGCCTGCTGATATGGTGAGTGTCCCTAAAGATGTCCGTAGCATTGCACGGTGGTGAGTGTTTGTAAATATGCCCTCAGCCTTGAAGGGTGGTGTAGTGAGTGTTGCTGAAGGTGCCTGCAGCCTTGCACAGTGATGTGGTGAGTGTTCCCGAATATGCCTGCATCCTTGTATGGTGATGTGGTGAATGTTTGTGAAGATACTCGAAGCCTTTCACGGTAGTGAGTGTTCCGCTTGAAGCCAGCAGCTTTGTATAGTGGTGTGGTGAGTGTTCAGGATGAAGCATGCAGCCTTTCATAGTGGAGTAGTGAGTGTTCCTGTTGCCAGTAGCCTTGTACTGTGGTATGGTGAGTGTTCCTGAAGTGGTCCTCCAGTGAAACATTACTATTAGGGTGCAAATTAACGTCAGGGCAAACTGTCTAGTGCAATTGATACCACTCGTGGTTTAAAGCAAGGTTGTGTTTTGGCCTCTTTGCTGTTTTGCTTGTTTATATCATACATCAGCGAAATCTTTGTGAATATCTGTAGCTTTTCTGTGTCTTGCCAACTCTCATCTAGATTATCTGCTGTACACAGATGACCTGGCCTTATTTGATCATACACCAATTGGGCTCCAGAACAAACTGGATGCGTTGGAGGCATATGCTACACAGAATATTATTGGTGATCAATCCGGTAAAATCAAATATCCTTATTTTGCGGCCAGTTATGAAGCAAAAATGTAAGACCTTTCACTGGTTTCTGAAAGGAGGAGTCTTAGACAGAGTCCCTAATCATATCTATTTGGGAATTCGCATATTTCGGCGCCAGAATAAAATCAAACAGCAGTATCATTATCGATCTAAAATGATAATGCTGGCTGCACAAGCATTAGCAGTAAATCGCAGGTTTGGCTACTTTTCTCTGATACCTGTGATAGAATTTTACAAACTCAAGGTTGTGCTAATAATAACTTATGGTGGGGGAAAACATGGGGCTCCCAATACCATTAGACTGGGAGGTGTTACGAGGGCTATTTTGGTGGAAGCTATAGCAACTATCTAATGCAGTACCAGCTGCAGGAATTTGTTATGAGCTGGGCCACGCCTCCTTCAAATTCTAAATTCTTTCCAAAAACGTTCTGTGTTGAGGAGCATTTAAGTGTGCTGAGAAAGGTTCAATCTGGTGGGAACTAAAACTCCTTCTGGATAAGAAATCCTGGCCTTCTCCCAATGAATGGGAGAAGCAATGTGCCGCCATCCTCGAGGACTGCTGTATTACCAGATAAATGATTGTGCGTTATCCCACCAAGACAAAATTAAAACTTAAAGAAATGGACTGGGTTCATGCCATTGAAAAAGTGAGAACTTATAGGCTATATGTAGATATGCTACTTGACCTAAAGGTCAGTGGGTGTGTACCCAGCATATTTGAGTACATCGCCAAGTATTTCTTGGCATGTCTCGGTTATGAGGTTGAGGCTTAACTTGCTTCCCACAAACAAAATAATGAGTGCTAGAACCTGGAAACCCAGGGAAGATAGGATATGTCGGTATTGCTCTGAGCAGGGCCAAGTGGAAACCCTATGTCACATCTTGTTATATTGTAAGGTTTTGAATGATAGGCGTTTCAATTACTTTGGTCACTTGATGGAATGCCATAAATGCTTGTCTGCTGAAAGAGTGTGGCGATATGTTATGACCTCCTATGGGCGAAACCATTAGCTGACAACTGCAATACATTTCCGTATGAACATTTTAGAGTAATCGTAATGGTCAGTGTTTGATTGCGATTGTTGGTATTAATTCTGAAATGATTGGTTGTACTTTGTTGTATATTTTCCTTTAATAACATTTCTTTTAATGTTGTTTTTTTAAAATGTTTACTTGAAATGTAATGAATTCTGTGTATGAATTTGCTAAAGGTTATTTTAACCAAATAACAATAAAAAAACAACTAAATTCAAAACAAAACCTATATGCTAATGCACAGCTAAATTTAAAAACGGTGGTGAACTTAAATATCTTGCTAAATTAAACACAGTGGCCAACTCAAATGTTTCGCTGAATTAAAAGGCAGTGGCTGACTCAAATAACTAGCTAAATTCCTAACAAAATCTACATCATAATGCACACCTAAATTAAAAAACCATGGCCAACTCAAATATCTCACTAAATTAAACGCAGTGGCTAACTCAAATGTCTCGCTCGATTAAAAGGCATTGGCTGACTCAAATAACCAGCTAAATTAAAAGCAAATGCTATATTCTAATGCACAGCTAAATTTAAAACAGTAGCTAACTCAAATATCTCACTAAATTAAAAAGCAGTGGCTAACTCAAATATCCAACTAACTTCAAGACGAAAGCTAAATTCTAATGCACAGCTAAATTTAAAACCATGCAGAGGGCACCTAGTTTCAACACGATGGCTAATTTCAGAGCAATCTACTGAGTGAGGAACTTCTTGAGTGGGGATATCATAAGGTGTACTCTCGCGGCCCGTATGTTAGTGCTATTAAAGTTGGCAATGGTTTTCTTATTTTATTATTTTATTCTTGTGTCGCAAGGATGTGGGTCAACACGGAGACATAGAGTCCCTCAGCTCCGTTTGTAAAGTAAGCAGTAGTTTGTTTGTGCCTACACCTCTTTGCGCCAAATTTCTGATGTAAATGAATAAAAGTACGTAGTCAAGTTTCTTCAAGTATATTTTCTTAATTTATTTGATATATGTTCTGCCCATATGGATGACACGTGTTTCGGCGTTCCATTGGCGCCTTTTTCAAATCCGGGCTGAATGCAAGCGTAACATGTAATAAAACAAAACACAAAATATAACATATGAAATAGCATTTTAGCATATTTTATAACACATTTAGTAGTTAGAATAGTGACTTAGGCTGTGTAGTATATCCTTTTAGCATTCTCAAATTGCATGAACACCTAAAAGTGCAGCACCTCTTAGTTACCTCAAATGGTTAAAAATAAATCCATTACAGTGACTATGTTAGTTTTTTAAAATTAAATTTGTGCAATCCGAAAAAGAAGTAAGTATGGGATGGCATGGACCTAACAATTTTTGGCTGTCAGAAAAGCATGTGAATTTGTTTTCTTACCCTTATTTAATGTAATGCGAATCTCCCTTTCCTTATTTCCGGGAATTAGTTTTTAGTTGAAGTGTATCACGGTAGTTCCAGGGTTAAATCCCACCTAGAACAAATTTGGTTGTTCTGTTATGCTAACATTAGCCTTTTAACCTTCTATCGGATTGATTCTTTATGCATGATTCTCTAGCATATATTTAGACACATTTTAAACTCTAGTAAGCATGACTAGTAACATCTTTCTCATTACATTTGTGTAAAAAGTGCTATTCATATTTACAATCCTCCAATCGCATTACATATCCTTGGTCTCATGCATTCTGTTACTCTAGCGGTCACTAAGAATTACTTTTTCAGTTACAATGACTGGTAACCGATTTGCTCCCCATTTGTGTTTACCAAAACACCCTTTCGCGTGAGTTTGAAATCCCAACCAAAATATATTTTGTTTATGCCACTCGGCATCAAGCGTGCTGAATTCTACATTGAGCATGCTTGTAGCGGTGGTCTTTCCACCCCTTAAAAGCGCTTACCTACAAAATTCTCTTGCTCATGCCTCAAGCATCGGGGGTCCTGTTATGGTTCTGGCAAATCCTTGTTCATAAAGAGTTACAGATTGCTAGTCCCTCTTTCCTTTTGTTCATTTACAAAATTCGGCAGCCATACTTTGGGCTGAGTTTTAGTACGTAAGTCCTTTTTTCCTTTTTGATGTTTAAAATGATCTGTTGCATTTGTGTTTAGTGTAACATTGATTTGAATTTAAACTTCCGTATTTATCTTGCGCGGCTGATCTGTTACTTATTATTATGTCCAAATTTACAAAAATTAAAGTTAAAGGAGTAACTAATTTTTCCTTTATATTATGTATACCTAAGACAGTTTCCTGTTGGGAATGGTGCATTATGGTAACTTTAGTTTTCTTCATTGACCATTATTTTCTCACTATATTTTATTAGCATTCTTTTCACAATTTCAGAATGGTGCATTGTGGTACCTGTGGTTTGATGTAAATTTCGCCTCTCTCATCTGTTTAACTTTCATCTGATTAGCTTTTTTTGTTTTTTTTTTTTTTTTTTTTTTTTCTGTGTTTAGTGTAACATTGATTCGAATTTAAACTTCCGTATTTATCTTGCGCGGCTGATCTGTTACTTATTATTATGTCCAAATTTACAAAAATGAAAGTTAAAGGAGTAACTAATTTTTCACTATGTTTATTAGTATTTTATTCCCCCCCCCACGCAATCTCTTTATATTATGTATAACTAAGACAGTTTCCTGTTGGGAATGATGCATTATGGTAACTTTAGTTTTCTTCATTGACCATTATTTTCTCACTATATTTTATTAGCATTCTTTTCACAATTTCAGAATGGTGCATTGTGGTACCTGTGGTTTGATGTAAATTTCGCCTCTCTCATCTGTTTGACTTTCATCTGATTAGCGGTTTCGCCCATTTAGGATCTCCCCATGTGTATATCTAAAACATATGATTTAACAGTGCACATTCTTTTCACAATTTCAGAATAGTGCATTGTGGTACCTGTGGTTTGATGTTAATTTCGCCTCTCTCATCTGTTTAACTTTCATCTGATTAGCGGTTTCGCCCATATATAGGATCTCCCCATGTGTATTTCTGAAGCATATGTTTTAACATTGCAGTGTTCAATAATATTTTTCTATGCAACAAATTATAATTGAACAAAATAGAAAACAGGAAAAAACATTTTTGTAATTAATGAAAACATTTGCCATATTCGTAACAAGAGTCCTGTATATTATCATTTTTTTGGGTTTTGTTTCTGCTATTTCTCTGCTACTTCTCCAGCATCACAAAAAGTGAATCATTTCATTGTCTGAATTTAATCCATGTTCCAATGTTTGAAAATGACAGATTAATCTGGCTTCTTCTTGCCTTAAGCAAAGTTCTTGATTTCCTCCTCGTTTGCCCATTTTGATTCTTTTCAGTCCAATAAATCTAATGTCTTTTTTATTTTGCATTTGGTGTTGGTTTTGCCAATGAACAGATAACGGGAGGTTTTTGTCTTGACTTCCTATGGCTGAAATATGTTCTCTAATTCTAGTTCTTAACTCCCGAATGGTGCTCCCAATGTAGAGCAGATTACAGACACATATCACTGCGTAGACCACATGTTTGGATCTACAATTAATTTGTTCCCTAATCTTTGTTTTGACACCTTCTTGGTTCGTAAAAGTAACTGTTTCTTGTAGTGCATAGTGGCACATCGAACAGAAGCCACATTTCCTGAAACCTGACTGTGGTTGACGTAACCATGTTTGTGATCTTGTTTCTTCTTCCTCCTCTTCGGACATCATAGAAGGACTCAACATGTTTCTCAGAGTTCTGGCTTTCCTATAAATTATTGTTGGATAATCTTGTATGTGTTTCTCGATATGTGGGTCTAGTTTTAATAGATACCAGTTCTTTTTTAGGACTTTTTTAATTTCTTTGTTGTTTGCACAGTATGCCGTAATAAAATGAATAGTATCATCTGGTTGTGTACTTTTGCTGCTTTGAGATAATGTTGATTGTCTGGTCATGTTTTTGGCTTTCATTTTTGCAGTTTTAATTAATTTCAGAGCAAAGCAACTTTTCAAATCAGTGGCAAACTGCAGCGACCACCTGGATTCAACAATATACCTAACCTCAGAGTGCAGCAACTTTTAAAAGCAATGGCAAACTACAGAGATCACCTGGATTCAACAGTCTGGCTGACATCAGAGGGCTGCAATGTTTGAAGCAGCGGCAAACTGCAGTGATAACCTGGATTTAGCAATATGGCTAACTTCAGAGTGCATGAATTTTTACGGCAGTGGAAAACTACAGAGATCACCTAGATTCAGAAAAATGATAGCACCACAATTAAAGTGAAATTGTCATAATAATGTAGTGGCACGATTTCAAAAGTACAGTGCTGGCTGTTCACCAAGATCCTACCACCTTACTTGATTGTTGCTGAGGTGAACAAACACAAAAAAACAGGCAATGGATACGCCCTATGAAGGTGGCCCTTAGCTGGCTGCCCGGTCAAGGCTGCCCTTGGGGTGTGGAGGGCTGATGAGGTGGAGGCCAGTTCAGCTGACTTGAATGGGCAGCCAATGGCACGGTGGGTGAGGGAAAAGAGAGGAAGAAGGATGGTCTAATGGGAATGAGGAAGGAGGTAAAAAAAAGGATGCAGGCACGGGCAATGGCATGGTCTGGGCCTGCTTAGCCTAGGCTCAGATCGAAGGCACACTTACCGAGGTTCAGAGAAGTGGCAGGTAACTGAGACTACGGACGGAAGCAGGGCATACTAGAGGAAGTCCTACAATGCCTCGAGGAGGCCCGGTCAGCTGACTCAAATGGGCAGACAATGGGATGGTGGGGGCGGGGAGAGGAGGAAGGAAGATCAAAACTATGCAGGCACAGGCAATGGCATTTTCTGGGCCCGCTTTGCCCAGGCACAGATGGAAGGCACACTTACCAGTGTGCAGCAGAGCGGCAGGTAACCGAGACTGCAGACTGAAGTGGGGATTCCTAGAGGGAGTCCTAGAAAGCCTTGAGGAGGCCCAGTCAGCTGATCTGAACGGAAAGCCAATTGGGTGGTGGGAAGGGGGGAGGAGGAAGAAGGGTCTATTGGGAACAAAGAAGGATGAAGGCACGGGAGATGGCATGTTGTCGGCCCTCCCAGCCCAGGCTCAAAACTGAAGGCGCACTTACCAACCTGCAGCGACAGGTACTAAGACTGCCGACAGAAGTGGGGAATCCTAGGGGGAGTCCTAGACTGCCTCGAGGAGGCACAGTCAGCTGACCCGAATGGGCAGCCAATGGGATGGGGGGAGGAAGGAGGGTGTACTGGGGATGAGGGAGGAGGTGGGGAAAAAAAGGATGCAGGCACGGTCAAAGGCGCGGTCTGGGCCCGCTTGGACAAGGCAAAGATCAAAGCCACATTTACCATTGCACAGAAGAGTGCCAGATAACTGACATGTGCTCAACTGCTACACTTTAGAACCCATCTATAAATTTTAAGTCGCTTGGTCTCCATCGTTTGACCCTCTGTTAGTTTGTTGGCAAGTGCTAGGACTTTTAATGTCCAGAAGGCTTTATTTTGAAACCGCCTCTTGCGTGGATCAGAAAATCAACTCACAAATACTCTTTTCAAGAAAAATCGAAACACTTTTTTAGCCCAGGCCTATTTTAATCTTTCAAAAATATGCAAAACGGATTAAATTTCAAGAGTCATTGGGTCAACGCTTTAATGTTCATGGGCCTTGTCCGGCATATGTCCAACAAAACTTAACAACTTGGGTGTTGTCTGTCTTTCTACCCATCCATTGATGGCCAAAGGCCATGCTAGTCCCTATGGTCATTCCAATTCATGACCTGCGCCTTCTCAATCAAAAAACATACCCCTAGGAACTTGTTGAAGTATCTTTGTGTTTGTAAGGAATACATTGTTATTTCTAGGCAGTCTAGTAACAGATAAATGGCTAATTTCAACTGCAAACCAGTTGCTTTGTTACAAATGTTCTTACCCAAGTGTGCCTTCAGCCACTTCATGTATAAAACATGTGTGTGTCCTTGCATTTTGCTCATTTCGCTGAACTCCTGTAAAAAGGCAGGTGCAAAGCAAACATATTTGTCTCCTAGTGTTGGCAGTAGGTATGCTTTTTCCAGACACAATATGCACAGTTTCTAACAACAATCGTCAGCTTTTTAGACCTTATGCAAGAAAACACTGTTATGGAAGTGTCTTGAAAATACACATTCCATGCCTACACAAACTCTAGGAACGTTTGCTTTACAAACGATGGATTCTGTAAAGCGTGTTAGCAAAACCAAAAAACAAAAAACAGCGTATCATTACCATGGGACAAAAGGGGAATTTCTGTGATTGGGAATAATATGCAGACATATGAATTTGAATTTGACTCTAAGAAAGTATCACACAAGGATGCCTCGCAAATATCACACTTAAGCACGCTCCAAACTTGCAGATTGCCATTTCTGAGAATTATGTGAGGAGCTATACAAAATGTGCATGTTCACTGCTGGAAATGTACGCAAGGTTTTAAGATATGGAGTGATGTGTTCACGACTATCTGCACTGCTTAGCCAACTAGCACGCGCATATTGGGTGTGGTGCAACTTCCCGATTGGATGGTTTGGAAGGTCAAGATAAAGACTGCGTTGATAGCCTAAAGACGATGAAATGAAGAAGAAACTGGATGAATCCTCGCACATTTAGATATTTTAGTTTGCATGTTTATCTGTAAAAGAAAGGTATTGCCATGAAATCAAACATATGATAATTGGGCACTTAAATGAATACCCAAGTAGAACACAGATATCCACAATCAGGAATTGACCATTATATTTGGTAAAAAAAGATTACATTTCTGCATAAAAATGATGCATTCTTTTTGATGAATGGCATTATTACTAGAAGAACACAGAGAGAGGATTTAAAAGGAGATGCTAAAGCACTGTAATGTAAGAGGATTCAATTCAACACTACAGCTAAGTCAATGCCTAGTCTGGGATACTGTATGGAAACCCTTATTGATATATCTTTATGTCCAGTTCATGCGTTCTGGATGACTACCCCTATATAACACCCCTCTCTTGGAATCCCCCTGACCCCACTGAGCCAAGAAGTAGTTCTGTTTTGCAAGTTAAAAGGTTTATTTGATAATTTAAACAATAGATATATATATCACACTTTATAATAATTTAATAATTGAATATGACACTTAATATGAGCAGTAATCAATAATGGATAGTCTGGCACCTGCACACTTGTGAATAGGAACAGAAGAATAAGGTGGTAGAGAATGCTTTATATAAGTTCAGATGGATGTAATGTTGAATGAAATGCAATACAGAAAATACTCAATATGATTTCAACAAAACAATGTAATCACTTTTCTCTGGCAATCCCCTCCCCCCTTTTATGCAATGCAAGGAAATGGAAGGAAAGCACACAGTTCTCAGAAATGCAATCAAATGTAATTCAGTTCACCCCAGAAAGCTTAGACTACAGAAGTTTGAAACACAGGCCCAAAATGCTTTTATATGTGCTGGCAATGAAGTGAAAAATATGCTAAAATGCTTTTAATTCCCTCTTGAGGTTCAGGGTGAGTGGTATCAAGATAATATTAGTCCAGGCTCACTCTAGCAATGATTCAGGGATGGTTCTTAAGAGGCAAACGAATTTTTAGCAAGGAAAGCAAGAACTGCTGTTTTCACACGTGGAGAAATTTGCAAATCGCAGCAAATTCGCGAGTGCATTTTTCGCGATTGCGGCAAAAGTATCGGGGGTAGGAATGCGGTCCTAGGTTCGTAGGAAAGCCAAGATTCCCAGCTTACAGAGGAAAGTTACTGCAAGTTTCTAAGACAAACGGTCACGGAGAAATGAGTGATTTTGTGAAGGTTGTTTTTCGGATTTGAAATTTTAAAGTTCAAAGTGACAAGTGACAGCTAGCAACTAGAAATGACAGGTGACAGCTTTACAAATGACAGGTGACAGTTAGGAGGCAGTTCTACTTAGATTAAAATAGATTGAATTATATTATTTTAACTAAGAGATTGGTTCTGCACAGTCTGCTAGGTACTCACAATATATTTTTGAAATAAATGGGCCTCGCCACGGATCTGGTCAGGTTTTAGACTGGACTCTGGTCTGGTCTCTGCACTTCACAGTGATCTGGGTTAGCTCTCTGGTTCTGCTAACAGTGGTCTGGGTCAGTTCTGCTCTCTCTGGGTACAGCACTGCTTCTGGATCTTTCTGCACAGCTTTCTCTGGAGATTGATGGATTTGAAGTCTGGATCTCTGGATGTGGTATGGTCCGGCAGCATGCTCCGCAGCAAATGGAATTGAATCTCCCTATCTGTCCTGACTGTCTGCTTTTATGTGTTTTGAAAATGGGTGTGTGTGCAGCATCACTAAGCTCTACCCCTCTCCACTTGTCATTGGCCACTTCATCCTCTTCCCCTTGATTGGGGGAATGAAATGAAGTGTCATCATGATGAGGTCTGTTTATGGTACAGAGAACCCACCCCTGTCAAATTACACACAATCTATATTTTGACCCAAAAGATATATTTGCACAGGTACACATTTGTTTAAAATTACATGCACCCATCACATATCACAGGAGGTATACCCTGTCCAAATCTGCTCTTCCTGGGAGCTTGCATTCAGAAATGGCAACATTTGCACTTTTTAATCAGGTTACCAATATCAGACATTACCCCAAATTTATACACATGTGCGCAAGGAGTATGGACATTACTTGATGAAGTGTCAGATTTTTAACATGCATACATTTTAAGTAATACCCTCTTAACTGCTAGCTTGCCCCCAAATCATGCCACCGGTTCTAAAAACCTCTTAAAATGTGGGCAGAAAAATCACAAGAATTATGGTATCATTTAAATAATTTTCACAAGTCCGTACTATGAGTTATTAATCTTTTTCTAAAACCATATTCTGGCTACAGGGGTGTGGTTTCCCCCCAGCACAAGGTTGAATTTCTGGTTTTTCCAGTTCTGCCAAGCCAGCTTGCTCTCACAGGCAGTGCTCCTCCCCTTTCCTTCCAGGAGGAAGCCACTTTTTACGGCCCCCATAATAAAACATTTGCCTGAGTCAGGACAGGGCTTTGTTCAATTTCCTGCAGAGCCCAGGTAATTCAATCAGGGAAGTGTCATATCCCTTTTGGTGGGAGCAGCAAAAGGGCAACTAGGCCTGGGAACACAGCTGCTGTGCAAGTCTCATCTCCTGTCGGGGATAGCTGGTGGGCAGAATTCAGTTCCTTAAGCCAGGCCCCAGCTAATGTCACTTTTAGTTACCCAGTTTTCTGCATTCAAATAAAATTAACCATTTTTACATATGCAGCTAGAATGCTGATTCTAAGTTTAAAACTATGACATTTAAACAATTGCAACCTATGTGACACTCAAAAGTAGGTCACTCATTTCTTTTAAACATTTAGATTTTTAGTGTCTTTCAGTCCAAATTTACTTAAACTGCTGAAATCCACAACTCAGCCAGTCTTGTTATAAACCTTCAAGTCACTTCAGAATATAACTATAGATTGTATCCACCTCTCAGTAAGTCTTTCTTTGGCCTGCTTTGGGTTCATTTATTCAGTTTTACACAAAAAAAAAAGTCTGGTGTTGTTTTAAAACGCCGGCTTTCTGATAGTGGTGAGTACTGGTAATGCACCCATTTTTGGGATTTAAGAAAATGAATTCCCCACAATTCTACGTTGCTTTTGGCAATCAGCATTGCCATTCCCAATTGTTTCAGGCTACTGTGTGGGTAGTCCAATGGTGGTTTTAGGCAGTGCCCTTCTGTGCCCATAACATCGGCAAAAATGAGTGGCAGCCTATTCTTCATGCATTACCCTGTGCATTTTCTGGGAAGCTCTGGCCGTCATGATGTTTTCAATGCCAGTACTGCACAGTTTTTGAGGTAGGGCTCGGATGCATGGGTAAGAACATCCCACAAGCCCCCCTCTTGCGATGGCCATTCTGTTTCACTGATGGGACTCGCAAGACCTGGGATGTTTCCTCATCTTCTTCCAATAGATGGCACAGTTCAGCATCTTTTCCTCCATCCGGTACTGATCGATCGGTTCTCCTCGCCGGTCCTGATGGGAGTATTGGGCGGTACACTGGGCCCCTCTCGTCTCTGCTCCCGGTCTCCGGATTGTCCTCCTTGGCCAGTCTCGAGGTTTTCTTTCTCCTAGGATGACAAAGGAAGAGCGGCAATACCTATTCATGGACATTTTTCCCCCACCATTGATATAGTGGGGTGGCATATAAATTTGTAGTGAAACATATGAACATGTACATTTCTTTTTGAATTCAAAAACGAAAACACCCACATTGAGAAACTCAGAATTTGATAGGCGATATGTAGGATATTTTAAGTTAGAACTGAATTAATCTGAGACAGTACCCTCTAGGATTCCAGAGGATTCCTCCAGTTGTTGCAGAGTGTGCCTGGGATGGCAACACTTCAACTAGTTAATGTGGACCCACTTGTCTTCCCCCTCTGCCAAACCGCCTTTGGGGATGCGGATCTTGTAGGCCACAGGGGAGATTTTGTCTATAATCTCAAACGGTTTCTTCCATGTAGGCAAACATTTCCTCTGTTTGGCCTGGTTCCTTTGAAAATTGTATAAATAGACCCGGTCCCCCACCTGATATTCCTTCCTGGAAGTTTTCAGGTCATAGTGGGTCTTCATGCTATCAGCTGATCTTTCTAGATTCCGCCGAGCATAGGCAAAAGCATGTTGAAGGTGTTTCCTTAAATTCTCCACATACTCATGAGTTGTGGAGGCATTTATCAGTGTCTGCTCTTGGGTCCTGTAGAGCAAATGCTGCGGAAGCACCATCTTTCGCCCAGTCATCAACTCAAATGGTGACATTTTGGTTGCAGATGCAGGGGTAGATCTGATGGCCATTAGGACCAGAGGTAATCGGATATCCCAACTTGGCCCAGAATCCGCCACAAACTTCTTTAATATGCTCACAATGGTTCGGTTATATCTCTCTACTGCCCCAGAAGAATCTGGCCGGTAAGCAATATGCAACTTCCTTTTGACCCCCAGTATCTCCCACATCTTTGTCATTACTTCACTGGTGAAGTGGCTACCCCTGTCGGACTCAATCCTTTGTGGTAGACCAAAACGTGAAAAGATGTGGTTAATCATCAAGGCAGCTGCGGTTTCTTCCTTGCAATTTGGGGCTGGGAGACATTCCACCCACTTGGTAAACAAGCATGTCATAGTCAACATGTACTTATTCCCCCTAGCAGAGCGAATCACGGGGCCTACAAAGTCGATTTGTAAATCTGACCATGGCAGGGTCATCCCCCTCTTTTGGAGAGGCGCACGGTGTGGGAGGGACGTCGGCTGAAATTGCGCACACACAAGACACCCCTTCAAGTATTGGTTGAGGTCCTGGCCCATGTGTGGCCAGTATGCAACCTCTCTTAAGATTTCCAATGTTGTGTGAAACCCCCTATGACCGGCGGTGGCCGCATCATGGGCGTGACTTAACATCAGGCTTCGGAATGAGGTAGGAACCACCCACTGATCGTAGCCAGCTTTGGATTTCCTTACCAGCAAACCGTCTTGGATTCGGAACATTTTTGGACATTTCATCAACACTCTTAGGTCCTCTTTCCCAATATAATCGGTATCCGTCAGGGGAAAGTTCTCACGGTCCTCAAGGTGTTGGTAAAACTTACCAATAATTGGATCCCCTTTCTGAGCTGTAATTAAATCAGCATCAGGGGTCTCCTTACTCCATTGTGCAATTGAAAGATCATTGTGAGCATTTGTCTGGGACCTAGTGATAGCAGTGACCTGGATTTCCCCCAACAGGGACTCAATCTCAATTAGATCCCCTTGGATGGCCCCGGTTTTGGCCAGCTGATCAGCTAAGTCATTTCCAGTTTTGTCTGGTCCCTCTACTTTGGAATGACCCTTGATCTTTTTCCAATAGATGGTCATCTCATTTGAGGTGACCAGATCATCAATGTTTTGGATCAACTTCCCATGTTTCAAGGGTTTGTTATTAGCACATAACATGCCTCTGGTTTTCCAATTAACCAGGTGCTCCACGAACCCGTTCCGTACATAATCCGAATCTGTGATTATGACCAGTTTGTGGAGTTTATGCTGGACAGCAGTGAGGATGGCCTGATGCACAGCCATCAATTCTGCCACCTGACTACTTCGGGGACCAATTTTGTATCCAGCGGAGGGTTCTGGGGACTCATTCACCCATGCATTCCCTACGCCGGCCACCAGTTCTCTCTCCCCGTCGTTCTCAACATGGTACGAGCATCCATCCACATAGACAGTGGGCATTCCCTCACACTTGTCCTCTTCAAAGACTTTGTGTGGGGAATTAAGGTATGCCTCCGTGTTGTCCTTGATTTTTAGACTTTCGTCCTCGAGACAGTTTTCTCTGGCACAATCATGCAAGTCAGCCAGACCTTGCGCGAGGGGACTCTTCTTGTTTTGGCCATATCTGACCTCCACAGGAAAGCCTTGCATTGACAGAATTCAGGAAGAAATTCGGGAATTACTCACATTTCCGGCCCGGATTCTGTCACTTTGGAGATATTGCAAAGGCTGGTGTGGAGTCTCCACTATGATGTGTTCCCCCTGGATAAACGGGCGGTAATTCTTCAATGCCCACACCGTTGCCAGGAGTGCCTTCTCACAATCGTTGAATTTTTCCTCCACAGAGGATAAAGTTTTGCTCGCATAGGAGATTACTTTATTGACCTTGTCATGCTTTTGGTATAATACTGCTGTCAAGCACGTATTAGAGAACCCCGTCTCCAGGAAGAACTCCTTGTTTCTGACAGGGTAAGCTAGGCAAGGCGCTTTTGAGAGGCTTCTCTTGAGTTGTTTTACCGCCTCTGCTTGTTCTGGACCGCATTCCCACTTGACCCCCCCCTTCAGGAGATGAATCAGGGGTCTGGTGATCTCTGCGTAGCCCTCAATGAACTTTCTGCTGTAATTAGTCAGTCCAAGGAGGCTCCTTAGTTCCCGCAGAGTTGTGGGGTCTTTCAGTTTCTGAAGTGCTTCCACTTTCTTTTCCTGGGGACAGAGACCCTGAGGAGTAATCTCATGCCCCAAGAAATTAACACGGGTTCTACACCACTGTGCTTTCTGAAAGGAAAGTTTTGCTCCGGCGGCCCTCAACTGCGTCAGAACAATAACGGATCTCCGCTATGTGTTCCTCCACAGATGAACTTTTGATGAGGACATCATCTACATAAGCCAGGTTACCCCTCGCACCCAGGTCGGGCATGGCCTTATGTAGGAAAATATTGAACTCATTACCGGAGTTAAGGTATCCGAAGGGAGTCCGAGTCCATGTATACTGCTGGCCCCAAAGGTAAAAGCCAGTTTGTATTGGTCCTCCGCGCTGACAGGCACGGTCCAGTATCCATTGGTCAGGTCTATTGCAGTGAATACCTGTGACCCCTGGATCTGGGCCAGCCCTTGGTCAATGTAGGGCAGAGGCCATCGGGAAGTATGGACCCGTTTGTTGAGCTCCCTGAGGTTGGCGCAGATTCTCCACTGGCCGTTTGGCTTCAATATTCCTAGCACCGGATTATTGAAGGTGCTGTGGACTGGACGGATTATTCCCCGGGACTCAAGGTTCTTAATTATTTCAGTAAGGGACTCCATTGATGCGAGAGGCAAGCGATATTGCTTCCCAAACACAGGAGTCATGCCAGGGTCCGTGGGGATTGTTGTTGTGTGGATGTCAGTGCGACCACAGTCATATGAGTCTACCGCAAAGAGATCTTGGAAATCCAAGAAAACTTGTTTCAACTTTTGCTTTTGTTCCAGAGTCACACAGGCATCAGCTAGGTTGACTCTCTCTTCCACCATCTGCCTGAAGCCTGGAAAGACTTCTGGTTTGGCTATCTCAGCGGCCTCCTCCAGCTGGGTGGAGAAGTCCCTGGTCAGAGTGCTGATTTGGACTGGAGGCTTCAGGTGGGAAGGGCAGCCCTCATGGACCTGGAAAATCACCTCATCCCTCCTGAAGTCACAAGTCACATCTTCCTTACCATAAGGGCAAGAAGTGTACACCAGGAAGTTCCCCCCATGCCGGGTAAAAATCCTGTCTGGTGTTGTATTGTCATCACTGTCACTGTCAAAGCAGTCCTTGGGGATTGGCCCTAACAGTTCATTACCTAAATCGATGGAAAAATGACAGTCATCAACCGCCATTCCAATAATGGTGCCTGCGGCTAGAGTAATACTCTTTAAGTCGCTGTTATCCACCTCTATTAGAATGGTGTCATGTTCTATGTTGACTAATGGTGTTGGGTTTACCCCCAACCCTTGCTGTTGGAGAGAAGCGTTTAGATGTATGTAAGCATCAGGGTTTTGCAAATATTGTCCTCTTTTAACTTTCACTTCCAGGGAGAATTGTCGGGTCCTTTCTGGGATGGTGACTTCCTCTTTGATCTGAATTTCAACTGCATAAGGTAGCTATTGAGCTGACCTAAATGCTTTTTCTAGATCATCAAAGCCCATGGGATTATCCGCTAATCGGGACCAAGCTTTGAAGTTTATTAGGTCCAAACTAATGGCAAAGCGATTGAGAATGTCACTGCCTAAGTAAAAAGCGGCAGTGACGTCTCGCACGACCCAACAATTGTGGACTATGCTCTTGTTGCCAATGGAGATTTTGAGCATACACCTGCTTGGCAGGAGATGTTTGGAATTAGGTGCTTCCAGGTCCATTTCCCATTTATCTATCAGTTTGAAGGTGGGAATGGCTGGATCTTTTGGGAGTTGGCGGAACATGGCTTCGCTGATGAAGCTCTTACCGTTGTTCACACACACTCGAGCGAGAACAGAGTCCTTCCCATCATTTAACTGGACAGGGATGAACAACTGCTCTCCAATTTGCTGAATATCAGCCAGGCTCTGAGCTGATTTCACATCTTTCTGGACTATAGGAGTGGGAGTTTCTGATTGTGGATTAGTATAGAATCTCAGAGTGTTTCCTTCCAGCGTGGAGTACCACTTTAGACTGGAAGGAAGGTTGATTTTCAGAAATAGAGAGGACCCTCCATCACCAGTCTGTTGTCCTACTGCTATTACTGTCACGTCTGGAATTTGGCTATTCTGGAAGTGAAATTCTACTTGGTCAGATTTTTGTTCAACCATGTGGCAGGTGCCGTTTAAACTAACATGGTTGACACTCTGTATTAATTTTATTGGTCGGCTAGTCTGGGTCCAGAGGACCTTGTTTACACAATCTATTAGGGGTGACAACCTTCTCAGGAGGACATTCCCTAGAAAACAAGGGGTGCCCTCTGGAGTCACAACTATGACCGGGTGTTTCAACTTGTGTCGCCCAATTTTAATGTCCAAATCTGCCGTCCCCTCGATGGGAATTTCCTTCCCGTCAAAGTTCTGGAGTTGTCCAGGAAGTGAGGTGAGAGGAATTTGGTAATTCCCTCCCCTTCCTGCATTCAGTTCATCAAAGGCCCTTCTGGACAGAAGGGTAGCTTGAGATCCCGTGTCCACCAGTGCCAAAATTGTACCCTGTCCCTGTACTTGTACCGGGGCATAGTATCTTCCCTCCTTCTCCTCAAGGGGGCACAGATAATGCACATTTTT
The DNA here is from genome assembly GCF_040938575.1 of Ambystoma mexicanum. Taxonomy (NCBI): domain Eukaryota; kingdom Metazoa; phylum Chordata; class Amphibia; order Caudata; family Ambystomatidae; genus Ambystoma; species Ambystoma mexicanum. The sequence goes on along the minus strand of NC_090925.1, from coordinate 532,144,094 downwards.
GGACAACTGGTGGGCTAACTTTCTGGTTTTGGACATTGCTAGAGAAGAGATTTGGGCGGAATTCTGTGGAGAGCCTTGGGAATCTGGAAGAAAAAATTGGCAACTGGAGATCAGAGCCATTGTGGGTTCCCCTGGCTCCGGTTCCGGGCCGCCCCCCCCTTTTTGAAGGCAGTCACCAGGATGGGTTTGAACCAGGGGATTTTCTTGCTGTTGGTTCTGGGATGAGATGGTGGGCAGCGGTAGCTCAGTCTCCACATCTCACCAGTCTGGATTTGCATCCCTAGGGACCCATTTTTCTTTGGGAGGAGTTCCCCCCTCTCTGAAGGAGAAGATCCTTTTCCCAGGATCCTCTGAGGATCCCTCTCCCTCAAATTGGAAAATCTGTACCTCCACCTCAAACTGAGTCTGTTTGGGTCTTTTGTTTCTCCTACCCCCCCCTCTGCTCCTTAGGAGGCAGGCTTTCAGGGGCAAGAGATTTTGTTTCCGGTTCCTGGGTTTCCAGGGGCTGTTTACAAGTGAGGAAGGAAGCTTCCTCCAAGGCTTTACACCCCCTTCCCTTTGTGCCTCCTCCCTGGGAACCGGTGAGTTATCGGGGTGCTGCACCCGTCATTGTTCTGGAGCACCAGGTCCAGAATTGGGTGCGTTCTGCGCCGGCATGCCGATCTGGGGGTTCTGCTGTGCCCTCAGTATGTGACCCAGATCCCGCGCCATGTTTTGAACCTGGCGCTCTAACTGGGAAACCCGCTCAGGCTGATACGGGGCCCTGTTTTCTCCCCTGGGCTGATCCCGGGAAGGGTAGCTATCCCTTCTTTGGTAGTACCCCTGGTTGGGAAGATTTGGATACCCCTCCACCCTTGGCCTCCCCTCTCCCGGATTCGGTTGTCTGGGCTCAGGGAATTGGGGAAAGAAGGGTGGAGGATTTTGGGGCTGGAAGTTGGGTGGATACCTGGGGAAGAAGTTCTGCCCAGGGTTTGGTGAGTTTCTGCCCTCCTGTGAGAAGTTGGGAGGGAAGTTCTCTGGGTTAGGTGCTTGGCTGGATCCCCCCCTTGGGCTGGAGGAGTCCACACATAACCCAGGATGGGTCTGTTTCCCTTGTAACAGGGGCTTACATAATCAGGAGAGCGAGGGACCCCATTTGTGGGGCTGCCTCCCTGGCTCCCTGTCTGTGACTGGCCCGAGGACCTTCTGGGTCTAGCATTATTAGGTGCAGGTAGGTTTTTAGGCCCCCCCATCTCCAAATCTAAAATGGGGGTGACCTTTACCTCTGCCACCTTGGCAGCAGCAGGGGTGTTGTTGGCTTTGGGGTTTTTGGGCGCATTATTTTTATTTTCTATTGGCTACTGCACCTCATAGATCCGGGTCGCCTGTTCAATGACCCAGTCTAAAGATCTTTTCTCGTGAAAATCCCTCACGAGCTGGGTCATTATGTATTTGGGCAAGGCATGGAAAAACGTATTAATAAATTCTCTGCTATCCGTGCGCACCCTTCTTGTGGTCTGTGCAAAAGCACGCTTTAACTCCTGCACAAATTCTTGTGGGGCCTGATCCTCCCCACATTGTAAATTGTAGGCTGCCTTGCGAGCCTCTTGAGGATTTCTATGAGTAGAAAAATGTTTCAAGATGGCCGCCTTATAGGTGGACCATCTTAAATGATTTTGGTCCTCCAGCCCCGCAAAGAAACTGGAGTATTCCGGGGAGAAGGTCCACTTTACATATTGAATACAGCTTTGGCTGTCCTTCAAATGGAAAGTCTCCATCATTTGCTCAAACAACTCTAAGTGCTCCCAAACAGAATACTTGGCGTTTTTATGATAAGGCGTGATGACGCTCCTGATTGCCTTAATCTGCTTTAAGGGGTCCTTAAGCAAGGCCCTTTTTTGTTTTATTGGCCCTTTTGGTCCGGGTAACCCTGGTCCATTCATCTTCTGACTCAGAGGCACTGCTCCCAGAGGTTCCCGTCTGTTCTTCCAGGTTTTCCCGGATTCTGCGAGCCTGGGAATGGCTGGCAGAATGTGGGGACCTGGTCTCCTGTGTCCTGTACCGCTCAGAGGAGTCTTCAGATCCCTCCTTGCTGCCAGGATTTGATGGGTACCCCCCCACTGACCTAACTGGGCAGAGGTTTTCAGGATGCCCTTAATGGGCCTACTCTCCTGGGGTTCCCCATCAAATTGCACTGTGCTTGGGTGCCCATACCCGGATGCCCGCCCCTCCATTCCTGGGTGGTACTGGCCTATGAGCCCCATGCTTCTGGCTGGATAGTAATCTGCCATCCCTGTGGCCCTGTGCTCATGTGCGCCAGGGGACATGGGGGTGGCAGAGTCCAGGGACTGAGAGATATAAAGGCCTCTGGTACTAGGGCTCCTGGGGTAATGCTCAGGAGTTTCTCTTTCCCAGCGAACCTCATCTCGATCCGCCCCTGCTCCCTGTTGCAATGCAAGAGCCTGCGCCTTCAGTTCCTCAGTTAAGGCCTTACTAGACTCTATCAGTCTCTCCTGCATCGCTACCTGTTGTTGGAGTCTATCATTCTGCTGGCAGAGAGCCTCATTCTCTCTCTGTGCCTCCTGATTGGTCCTGGAGCACTGGGCCAGTTTTTGCTGCAGGAGGGTTACCTCCTGAGCTGTGTCCCTATTGGCCTGCTCCTTTCTTGCCAGAGCATCCTCCACTCTCCTGGTGTGTTCTAACAAGTTCTGGTGTTCTTTTTGGAGGTCACCCAGCCCCTGGAGGGCCAAGTGATTTTCTTCTGTTTTTCTTTTTAAATGGCAGACTTCCTGGCCTAAGGCGTCTCTTTCCTGACTAAGAGCCTGCATTTGTGCCGCCAGGTCGTCCCTCTGCCTTTGAAAGGCACCAGCTTTCTGGCGTTCTTCATCAAACTCTGCCTGGGTATCCAGGTCTTTCAAAATCAGCTTGTTGCTCTCTGCCTTCACTCTATCTAGATGACTTTGCAGGGTGGCTACCTGCTCCGTGCATGCCCTGTTAAAGTCTAATTGTTGCTCCAGCTTTTTCTGGCTCTGCAGTAGGGAGTCCAAACCTTCTTGGAACTCCTTCTGCAAGGCCAGAAATCTGGTATCCTGGTCAGCCTTTTCCTGTTGCAGGATGTCCATATCCTTCTTTATTTTAATGATGTGCTGTCTACTCTCATTTTCTGACTCCTGGCTCCCCTGCAGCCTCTGCTCAGAAGAGACCAGGTCAGATTGGACCTTCTCTAACGCCATCTGTCGCTTATTCGCCAGATCTTGGCTTTAAGTACATTTATCCTGCATGTCTCCCATATATAGGTACAGGTATGCCGCTATCCTAACCATCTTGTCTTGTTCATCCTTAGCTTTAGGAGCCATGTATAGTTCAATCAGGGCCACATGTAAGGGACCCTGATCTCTCCATGTATCTGACCCTGTTTCCGTGACCTGTTGCGTGATGGCCTGCAACCAGACCATGCGGTCCTGGTGAGTCCACTCACCTCTCACAAATAACTTATGTAAGAAGTGCTCTCTGGCTATTTTCATGTCTACTAAGGTCGTCATTCTAGAGATTGGTCTCTGTCCTGATTTACAGAAGTTTATATTATATTTTTGCAAAACAGACCTTTTCCTTAGAGCGTTCCTTTGAGGAGTGCTTTACAGCGTAACACAGCGTGTGCTCCGACCGGATATGTGTATCTGGTCAGCTGGCACGCTGTATTAATCTGCACAAGTGATAGATCTAATCCAAACGTCCGGCACGAGCCCCCAATTTGTAAGAGGATTCAATTCAACACTACAGCTAAGTCAATGCCTAGTCTGGGATACTGTATGGAAACCCTTATTGATATATCTTCATGTCCAGTTCATGCGTTCTGGATGACTACCCCTATATAACACCCCTCTCTTGGAATCCCCCTGACCCCACTGAGCCAAGAAGTAGTTCTGTTTTGCAAGTTAAAAGGTTTATTTGATAATTTAAACAATAGATATATATATCACACTTTATAATAATTTAATAATTGAATATGACACTTAATATGAGCAGTAATCAATAATGGATAGTCTGGCACTGGCACACTTGTGAATAGGAACAGAAGAATAAGGTGGTAGAGAATGCTTTATATAAGTTCAGATGGATGTAATGTTGAATGAAATGCAATACAGAAAATACTCAATATGATTTCAACAAAACAATGTAATCACTTTTCTCTGGCAATCCCCTCCCCCCTTTTATGCAATGCAAGGAAATGGAAGGAAAGCACTCAGTTCTCAGAAATGCAATCAAATGTAATTCAGTTCACCCCAGCAAGCTTAGACTACAGAAGTTTGAAACACAGGCCCAAAATGCTTTTATATGTGCTGGCAATGAAGTGAAAAATATGCTAAAATGCTTTTAATTCCCTCTTGAGGTTGAGGGTGAGTGGTATCAAGTTAATATTAGTCCAGGCTCACTCTAGCAATGATTCAGGGATGGTTCTTAAGAGGCAAACGAATTTTTAGCAAGGAAAGCAAGAACTGCTGTTTTCACACGTGGAGAAATTTGCAAATCGCGGTAAATTCGCAAATGGAATTGAATCTCCCTATCTGTCCTGACTGTCTGCTTTTATGTGTTTTGACAATGGGTGTGTGTGCAGCATCACTAAGCTCTACCCCTCTCCACTTGTCATTGGCCACTTCATCCTCTTCCCCTTGATTGGGGGAATGAAATGAAGTGTCATCATGATGAGGTCTGTTTATGGTACAGAGAACCCACCCCAGTCAAATTACACACAATCTATATTTTGACCCAAAAGACATATTTGCACAGGTACACATTTGTTTAAAATTACATGCACCCATCACATATGACAGGAGGTATACCCTGTCCAAATCTGCTCTTCCTGGGAGCTTGCATTCAGAAATGGCAACATTTGCACTTTTTAATCAGGTTACCAATATCAGACATTACCCCAAATTTATACACATGTACGCAAGGAGTATGGACATTACTTGATGAAGTGTCAGATTTTTAACATGCATACATTTTAAGTAATACCCTCTTAACTGCTAGCTTGCCCCCAAATCATGCCACCGGTTCTAAAAACCTCTTAAAATGTGGGCAGAAAAATCACAAGAATTATGGTATCATTTAAATAATTTTCACAAGTCCGTACTATGAGTTATTCATCTTTTTCTAAAACCATATTCTGGCTACAGGGGTGTGGTTTCCCCCCAGCACAAGGTTGAATTTCTGGTTTTTCCAGTTCTGCCAAGCCAGCTTGCTCTCACAGGCAGTGCTCCTCCCCTTTCCTTCCAGGAGGAAGCCACTTTTTACGACCCCCATAATAAAACATTTGCCTGAGTCAGGACAGGGCTTTGTTCAATTTCCTGCAGAGCCCAGGTAATTCAATCAGGGAAGTGTCATATCCCTTTTGGTGGGAGCAGCAAAAGGGCAGCTAGGCCTGGGAACACAGCTGTTGTGCAAGTCTCATCTCCTGTCGGGGGTAGCTGGTGGGCAGAATTCAGTTCCTTAAGCCAGGCCCCAGCTAATGTCACTTTTAGTTACCCAGTTTTCTGCATTCAAATAAAATTAACCATTTTTACATATGCAGCTAGAATGCTGATTCTAAGTTTAAAACTATGACATTTAAACAATTGCAACCTATGTGACACTCAAAAGTAGGTCACTCATTTCTTTTAAACATTTAGATTTTTAGTGTCTTTCAGTCCAAATTTACTTAAACTGCTGAAATCCACAACTCAGCCAGTCTTGTTATAAACCTTCAAGTCACTTCAGAATATAACTTTAGATTGTATCCACCACTCAGTAAGTCTTTCTTTGGCCTGCTTTGGGTTCATTTATTCAGTTTTACACAAAAAAAAAAAGTCTGGTGTTGTTTTAAAACGCCGGCTTTCTGATAGTGGTGAGTACTGGTAATGCACCCATTTTTGGGATTTAAGAAAATGAATTCCCCACAATTCTAGGTTGCTTTTGGCAATCAGCATTGCCATTCCCAATGGTTTCAGGCTACTGTGTGGGTAGTCCAATGGTGGTTTTAGGCAGTGCCCTTCTGTGCCCATAACATCGGCAAAAATGAGTGGCAGCCTATTCTTCATGCATTTCCCTGTGCATTTTCTGGGAAGCTCTGGCCGTCATGATGTTTTCAATGCCAGTACTGCACAGTTTTTCAGGTAGGGCTCGGATGCATGGGTAAGAACATCCCACAGTAAATAGCCAATCTTAAGTGAATGTCAATGTCGTTGACACATGTATTTACTGTATTTACTGCACCTACACCCAGAAGATCGACAAAGAGAATTGAATTAAGTAAAAAGCAAGTTAAATATAATTGGTGAAAAGGAGACACTAGACAGAAAAGGCAAAGACTATGAAGTTAGTGTGAGCAGATCAACATGTTGGATTATGTCTTTTAGAAGAAACTGCAAGAAGCTGTTAGTGGAAATGCACTACTCCAATGGTCTGCAACCTTTGGCTCTCCAGATGTTTTGAACTACAAGCTCATCAGTCCTAGACAGCATAGTCAATGGTGACGGATCATTGGATTCCTAGTCCAAAACTTACTGAGGCGCAGTTTGCAGAGGTCTGCCATGGGCCTCCTGCTGTTGGACGATTGTGTCATATGCACAAATAGATATAGGAAATGAGGGTAAAGACACAGGAGCACAGGTAGCAGTAAACAAAAGAAGCCAACGTTTAATGTATATATATATATATATATATACATATATATATATATATATATATATATATATATATATATATATATATATATATACATATATATATATATATATATGTATATATATATATATATTACATGGACGCGGTAGCGTCCATGTAGTTATGGTTAAGTTGAGTTGGTGTTTCCATAGGAAGAGCATTTTTTGGGTGCCATATATATATATATATATATATATATATATATATATATATATATATATACTACCAGGACATCCCTCACCCCTCAGAGACTGACGCAAAAAATACATATCAGCCATACACAATGCCAAAGCCACCCACGATCTACAAGAGCTCCAATCGGCCACCATTCGTACACAGACACTATTCAACATCGTCAAATTCCTCTCCAAACCAATATCCACTTCAGTATGAAACTCCCTCAGGGAGTACTTCAACTCTAAAATATACAACACCAAGCAAGCACTTCCCTCTGCTCCTCCACTCCCACCCCTAAACATTCCGATGTATGAAACAACTTCTACCCTGTCAACATAGAAACCCTTGTCACTCTTACTGCCAAAGCGAAACCTGAACACTTCCTGGATGATGCATGCCCACCTCAAGCCACATCCACTTGCTTCACCACCCTCACTCTGCACTGACTCAACATCATCAACTCATTTCTCTGACTTGGTGTTATGCACATTGCACTTAAACTGGACAAATCACATCCTCAAAAAGTCATCCCTCAACCCCATGTTCCCTGAAAAATGACTGCCCCATTAATATGCTCCTGTACCTCAACAGAATCATAGAATGCTTTGTCACTACCCAACTACAACAGCACATTACTACAAAAAACTCCTCAACCCCTTCCAATCTAGATTTCGGCCTGCACACAGACCAACAACGCTACACTTCACATCCTCAATGACCTTCAAAACATCACAGACAAAGGATTCACATCACTACTCATACTCCACAATCTGAGAAGTGCAACACATGCAAATGTTCCCGAAATAGATGTTTCAGAAATAGAGGGGTTGTTTGTGAAGTATGAATGGGTGACATTGTCTTGAGAGAGATTGTCGAGTATATTTGTGTAATGAACTGTACAGCACGTAGCACTGAATCAATTAGAGACATACTTAATAATTGTGTCTGTTTCTTATGTTAATTGACCGGTTTTTAAAATAAATTCTAAAATTAATAAAAAATTATATTTTAAACATGAAGTTATACTCTGTAGCATTGTAGCTTCTTTTTTTTATTATTATTAAGACTCAATACAATGTATTCTCTTCCAAATCGATTCCTTCTCTCCTGAAATGATTTAGATTCCTGAGCATTTCTGTCAGGTGTGAAGGTGTATCACCTTAAGAGGCGTTGCTCAGTAGGATCTAGCCAACAAGATTACCCTCAAGCCTCTTTTTGTTGTAGAGTTCCAGAAATAGATGTGCCACATTCATAGAAGTGCGCATCTCAGAGATGTGCCACTTTAGAAAAGTAGTGCAAAATGTCTGCAAAAGATGTGCAAAGTAGGTGCAAAGCATTCAAAGAGGGAGTGACCACAGTGGTTAGTCCGGCGTAAGAGACTAACAAGAGGACATGTTGTCAAATATTTCAACTTTATTAAAGTAAATAAATACTCTGTCTTTCCATACAATTTTGGCCCCCTTTTCTGAAAAAATAAGAACAAACGGGTGCTCATCAGGACTCCATCTAAACCTATTCTATCCTACTGAATCACCCTACCACTAACAATAAAGAAAGCATAACTTAGCCTTGAAAAGTATTCTACTCATTGGATGGCTTATGCATGACCCCCACCCTATGTTCTCTTATTTCTCTTTCTTTGTAGTTCAGGCCTGATGGTGCAATTCAAACAAATTTCGTATGGTTTTCTAGAAAAGGATATTGCTGACCCCTCACCAATGTTCTGCTCAATTTAAAAAGTTCAGTCCTTAATTGCAGTACTTGTAGTTGTAGATCAGCCAATCCTATGCTACAATAGGGTTTACTCCTATTTGTACATTCTATTTCTTGTTCACCCACCCAGGGTGTTTCAGTCTCTCTCGGGCTCCCAGTTCCCTCCTCCAGCATGGAAGATCTACATCTTTAGCCAGTCGTGAGCTATCACAATTCTCAGGCTTCTGTGACTTATTTGGTTTCTCAGCCCTCGCTGGGAATTCAGGTCTTTCAGACCTTCAGACTCTCTTATAGCTTTCTCCCCCTCCTGGGGTCTCTGTTGCAGGCTCACCCCTGCAGGGTGTTTTTGCTTTGCTTACATTTCTGTCAGCCCAGTATGGGCCTTTTCCCTCTTTAGCCTGTCTCTGATTCTCAATCTTCCCATCCCTTTGCAGGAAATTGTATCTCCCAGACCGGCATAGGCTAGCTGGCCTAACTAGCCGTATGTGTGCCGTATTGTCCTCTCCCCCTAGTGGGGTACTGGGTCTCTCAGCCCAGTGTGGGATATCCACCATCACTGGCCATGTGTGTGTCACTTCCATCAAATCGTGGGTTTCTACAGTGCTTTACCACCCTCCTTCCTCTCCTCCTGGTCGGCCATGTACCTGGATATATGTGGCATTGGTCGCCAGGGGAGGTGTCTGATCCGGTTTCTGCAGAACCACACTTCCATGCCAGGGGATCTTTGTTCCACAGGCATTCTGTCCATATAGGATCGGCAACATTCTGCTGGCTCTGGGATTCCTCTTCCCAGCAGGTAGTGGGCATGATCCTGTCACCTGGATCGAGCCGCTAGGCACTACAGTATAGGCATCCACTGTGTGTGGGCTTTGTCAGGCTGGCTCCTCCTCTCCGGGTATGTGCCTCGGTACTTTTACATCCCCCTCTGAGGTGAGAGGATAAACCCCATTGGTTCCACGTTTCCAGAATGGAGGGCCACCGAGTGGTGTCAGCAACCAAGCCATTCCTGGTTTAAGGCGCCTGTACATTATTATCCTGCTCAGTCCCCATGTTACCGAAAAACAATTGTGATTCTTATTTCAAGGGAGATGTTATAAACTCGCCCACTTGGGGATTACTTGTTCTCTGAGGGGCCGTCACCCCTGGTGTGATCCCGCTTGGCCCGCCCCATAGGGAGTTTATTCTGCAGCTGCCTCACCTCCCTAGTCCCAAAGTGGGTGGCTCCGCACTGGGGAGATGGGACACATTCCCTGGATTCATCAAGCTACAGAAAGTGAGCAAAGATGCATTACAAGCCTAATTAAAATAACCTGACTACTGGACTTGCTCCAAAAAGTCCCTTCAACATTTTCTCCTTTTTTCCATGTGGAGAAAGTGGCCCAAAAGAAGTGCAATTGATTTTTTCAACCAAGCACTCAGATTACTCCAATCAAAACCAAAAACACAGTATGCTTAGTTGCTGCTATTCTTGTTACTCTGCTGGCCCTTTTTATCTGTGCGGTTCTTAACCATATTTTAATAATTTTTTAAACATGTTGATTTGAACTTTTAAACATTGTGTTTTTATTTCCTTATTGTGTACAGCACTATAACTTGGCTTCTGCCGAGCAGTTCCCGACTTGTCAAAATGACAGCTCTTTCTGTGTTCCAGAATTTGCTAACGGCCCAGAAGCTCTCCTGAGAGGCCTTTGTCTGGAAAATATTTAGACCTTGCCTTGGATAATAAAGTAAGTGTGACTCCTGCTGCTCTTACAGATGAAGTTCCGGTAGTGGAAATGCTACTACTAGAGCAAACTATGCATATTTATTCTCCCCGGGCTACGCTATTGCAATCTGACCTTCCCACTTTGGGTACTGCGTTGCTTGATAGTTTGGGTACCCACTTTCTGGTTATGACTGGCCATGAAGAATTTCGAAGTTACCCTGACCATTCTGCCCAAGTATGTCTTTGCTAAACACCCGTTCTTGGAGCAGACATGCAATTGACTTACATGACTATATACTGGACAATAAGGTTGATGGATTGTGCTGGACTAAGAATTGGTCGAAGGATGCCAGTGTCCCAGTTATCGATCTTGCAACCCACATTGGTTATAGATTTTATGGGAAAAATTGCCCCACAGGCAAAGGTGGAAGTGTTGCTTTTATGGCATGCAAAGAGCTTAATTTCTTCACCTCCCCATTGACTGTGAGGATTGTGATGTGCTACCCTTGAAAATTCCCAACTCTTCCAATACCTGTGCAGACTTTATTTAATTTACCGTCTGCCAAAGGATACCCTTGATTTTATCGAGTTCTTCTTGAAAATTGTTGGGTGGGACTCAGTGAGACAGCAAGTACAAACTGTGGTTTATTGCAAATAAAACCAAAATGGATCAATACAAGAAAACAGGACGCCTCAGGTACCTCTAAATGTTCCCTGGAATGCAGGCCAGTTTTGTATGACTCTGGCATCATCACTTGGGCCCTTCTCCAAAAAACCTATCAGCAAGAGGGATTGGGTATTGAGAGTTCAATAACCTATAAGGTCACCTATAGATGTTATTCTACTGGCTCTTGCATGCCAGGTGGCTGGACTGTCCCATCCCCAAGAAACTATTACATTGTTGCAGAGTAGTGGGCTTACCATTGGTTCATGCCCCTTGTCATCGACCCCTCGGATTCTATGCTGTGATTGGTTAGAGCTGATGCCCCCAGGCCTGGGACTCAATTGAGACCTCAACTCGCTGCGCACCTCTTCAAGGTGATGTGATCGATTATGTGTCCGTACTGTAACTTGTGTGTCCCATCTTTGCCTATGAGAATATGCTCCTTACATCGCAAAACTTGTTGCAGTGTGGATCTGGCTTCATCGGCTCCTTTTTCCCACCGCGGATGACTGCCCATTAGCTTGTTTGGCTGTACCACGTGTTTAGAGACCACAAAATTGAGCTCTGCAGCTCACAATTATGAGGATCTATTCTGTTTTTCTGCAGCTGGTCCCCTTTTCATCTGCAGATTGGAATGTGTCCTTGTATCTCTGACCTTGGCTGTGAGCCTGTCTTTCGCACGTCTTGCTCGCTCTGCAGACTGAATCAGCTTCTTCTCATCTCATGCTCGGTGGCTTGAGGCCTGCTGTCATTTTCCTAAACCTTATAATGTGGTTTCTACATTGTCCATGTCATACTATGTTCCCTATAGGTTAGCTATATATGGTGGGATCGGGAGCCATATGCACTCCTGCATGTCCACTCGGCTCTTGGCTTTAAGCATCAGCAAGCTCGCTCAGGATCTCTTGAGCTTTGCGGTTCTGCGTTACTGCATTTGGCTAATGGCATAAATAATATAGGCATTGACAGTATGTTTATGTATCTGTCCTCTAGCTATAGAACTGTGCACTTATATTCTTCATGTATACAAGTGTGTGTTTGTGTGATGCAGTGAAAGACTGCAAGTGTGCTTCATGTCTAATGCTGCTACTGGTGGTCTCACTAATGACATCAATACCATGGCTTCTTGGTGCTTAGTGGAGACTGTCCATATAGGTGTCCATGATCACAGTCTCTTCTCCCACACATGAGAATATTTGCATTGTATTTGGTCTGCATGGCTGGCTGAGGGGATATCTTTCTGTGTACTTGTTAATCATAGGCACACTCGGGATCTGTCTGAAATAAGATGGGTGCTGTGAGCATTTCTGGCTTTTCGTCTTGTCATGAATTTGGGAGTGCAGAGTGTGGAGGGGTGGTCTCAGAACCTTGTCTTTAGCCCCCCCTCTGGTCGACCTGTCAACCACATCCCAATATGTTAAGCCCTTAGCTCTTGGTTGCCATAATTTCGTAATTACTGCAAGGTGTCCATAGTAATTCACCTGATCGTCAAAATTCCACTCCATATAACTGCACACTCCTTCCGGGTTGCACCACACCCATTTTCCTTCATAGTACTTTGCATTGAACGTATTATCCAATTTCATTGCTTCAAGTGGGAATATTACACTGTTTGCTTTTCTCTCTCTCAGTTTGTCTCTTTCCTCCACTATTTTGTCCTTTGCTCCTCCTATGTTCTCATCCCTCAGGAACTTCATTCCAATGGTGTCTTCTGCTGACTTTCGGCAGTGGACGATATAGATCTTCACCAAGCATAGTGTCGCTCCTGCCAATATCAATGCTCTCAATATCATCTGATATCCATGACTGCATCCATGACCGTATGTACGCTATCCAGCTGTGGACCTTTCCAGTCCCCTTGGCTTCTTCCTCCATCTTGGCATGCATCTGAGATAGCTGAGTTACTGCTTCTGTCAGTGTACCATTATCTTAATTGTTGACAGGTTTAAATGTGCAACAGGACTCTCCATTTTTGTGCAACCTCCTCCTTCCATAGCTTTGAGTAGATCCAGAACATATCTATTCTGGAGCGCCACCAACCTTACTGCTCAGAGCTCTTCCTTTATTGAGTAGAACCCATTCACTGTGGACTTTATCAGCGCCATCAGCTCCCACCAGGTAATCTGCAGGCACATTGCATTTGTGTATGTCTGCACAGATGGAATAAATGATGCGAAGAACATTTGCATTCTGCGAAACAGCCAGTGTTCTGCTGGCACTTCATCCAGTGCTGTTTCTGATGCTACTGAGAAGTAATTACCGCCTCTCTTCACTCTACTCAATTCTGCCGGATTTTCATGCTTGCTTATTTGTTCTTCTTCCACAGACCTTTTCTTCCTTTTGTTGGTGTCCATATTCGGGAAGACATCAAGCTTCACATATTTTCATGGCACGAACAATGATGGCATATTAATGTGTACCAATGAGCAAACTCCTCCCCAGTTGGGTGTCAGCTTCTCATATGCCTTGGATCTGCATGCCCAGTGATCCATTAGTACGGCAGTGCCTATCTTCATTGCTCCGTGTTTTTCTATGCTTCGGCACCATCATTTTGGTAACATCGTGCTGGCATTTACAGGGGTATTATAGGCATCGGTCCAGCTTCATTCTCCACCCATGTGAGCAACTTTGCACTTGCGTCCCACTCGTTCAGGTACTTGTCATTCTCATCTTGTATCTTGTTCACTGGTGATTGTTCTAGGGTTAGCGTCTTGCTTCCCACCACTCAATCCTTACATCGTCTTCCGTGTAAACTTGACCATACACAAGCATCTGTGGTCTTTCCCAGCACCCAGGTTCTCCTCCTTTCGCTTTCACCATTGTACATGGGCAAGGCAATGTTTTCAGCGCTATAGTCTTTGTCTCTCCGTTCTCTGGCCCATCTGTTATATATTGTATTGCTTCGTCTAACTGCCAATAATTGTTCTACATGTCTAATGTCTTTGTATAACTGTCCTCACACGGAAACGCTGCTTGAGACATCCATCTCAGTGTTGCTGTTTTCCCTTGAAATCTTCCTCTAGTCATTACCATCGACAAGTTCATCAAGCATTGAGCTCTTGCTGCTGGTATTTCAGTTGCTATGAACTTTGTGGAGACACTCATGGCATAGGGGATTAATGAGCAGACATAACAGCTCTCCCCGGTTGTTTCCTTACCTACATTTGTCATGTGTACGTACCACATGTTATTAGACACTCGAGCAGTGTCAGTGAGATAGAGGCTTATGCCTTTCATGTCTGTGTCAACACTGCGCTTACCTCTGCTTACTGTGCTTGCAGTGCTCTCCAGTGCACCTGCTTGGGTCGGGGTAATGTAAGTACAGGATACAGTGGTAGTGCTAGCAACAAGTGAAATTCTCCAAAATATAAATGCAAATACCCCACTTGGAATACAGAGACACAACAATATAATCAGATTTTTCATTGTTTCACCCATCTTCCTTGGCTGCCTGACCCTTGTGCAGCTTGAAGATATAGTTGCCCGTCTGAAATGTGTAAAAATGTGCATTGTTGTTAGTAATCAGTTAATCGTTAAGCCCTGTGGACCATGCAATTATTGACAAAAAATATAAACAACTTTTCCCACAGGCATCTTATTCCGGGTTCTCTCAGTATGGAAAGAACAGAAGGATTTCCCTGTCCGAGTTGTGAGTACACTTGGGCCAGATATTCTATAAAGGCAAGATTGTATACTCTGGGTGAACTGGCCGAAAATCTGCTGGGTCTTCTCACATTGTGACAAACTGGTTTGAGAAAGTATCAGGGTGATAGTCAGCGGGTAACATTAGCAATCATCAATTATTACAGTCAGCTTTCTCGAAGAATCTAGGTAGAGAATAAAATAACAAACTAACAGTGTATCCTCACTCTAGATGTATGAGCAGTTCCTCCCCTGACTCTACTGCTATTGAGTGAGGAGAAACCATTGGGTGTCATCCACTTGCCAGTCTAAGTTCAAAATCGTTGTTTTGCATCCTTGCTGCTGATCATTGCCCCAGTCAAAGTCACTGGTCCAATGTGGCCACAAGTGAGGGAGAGATTGGGTAATTCTCATCATTGACACAGGGGAAGAAATGACTGAAAAATTCCTAGTGGACCTAAAAGCTCTCTAATGTGGACAGCACCCCAAGACGAGGACAAGCAAATTGCCGTCCTAGAGGTTCACCGAGCAACTATCGGGGAAGGAATAACCCGAACCGTGGTAATTATCAGAACAAAGGCACAACTCTACAAATTCCACCACCTTTTTTAGAGAGAAACTGGGAAGACTGGGACTTGGAACCTCGCATAACCCGCAGCATGCAGGCATTATGGAGAATTTATCATCATATACACCGGTTTATAGTCATAATGTCGACAAAAAAATGTCGACAGACAAAAATGTCGAAAAAATAATGTCGAAAATAATAATGTCGACATTCTATACTTTTAATGTAAAAAGTCATAATGTCGAAAAAAAAATGTCGACATTTTTTTTTCGACAATATGACTATAAACCCTTAACACTATCAACACCTCACCCAACACCCTCCTGCAACCCCCCCACACCCCACACCACCACCCTCCCACCCCTCATATGCAACACAATCTAATTATTTATATATTTATTTATTTATTTTTTCAATAAATAAATAACCAACAAAAAGTATCATTTACTATGGGGGGGTCCCCCCCCAACCCCCCCTCACCCAACACCCCCCTGCCACCCCACCACACCCCCTAACCACCCTCTCACCCCTCATACTCAACACAATCTAATTATTTATTTATTTATTTATTTTTTCAATAAATAAATAACCAAAACGAGTCTAATTTACTATGGGGGGGGGTCCCCCCCAACCCCCCCTCACCCAACACCCCCCTGACACCCCCCCACACCCCCCCCAACCACCCTCTCACCCTCATTCCCAACACATAGTAATTATATATTTATTTATTTATTTATTATTCAATAAATAAATAAACAAATAAATAAAAAGAATATCATTTACTATGGGGATGTCCCCCAACCCCTCTCACCCAATACCCCCTGCCACCCCCCACCCCTCATACTCAACACATACAACACAACAATAAATATATATTTATTTATTTATACAACATTTCGAAAAAATGTCGACATTAATGTAAAATGTCGACATTTTTGTATGTCGACATTATTGATTTTCGACATTAATTTGTCGACATTTTGACTGTCGACATTATTGATGTCGACATTATGACTGCACACCATATACACCAACGGAAGATGAGATAAAGGTTATTGAAGGAGGAATGGGGTTTGTACCCACCAACCAACTCAATCCGTTTAGGTTCCTTCAGGAATTCTTCACCTTTATGAGAAAAATCCACCTGTTTCAACATTTCCAAGGTATTGATTTTTAACCCAACACATCCGACTCCAAACTGCATTACAAATCGACTTTTTGTGTCCCCAGTCAGGCACAGAGTGCTTAGGCCAAAGTATTCCAGAGGAATGTTCTTCACGATCTTGAACTAGTTGAAAAAAAGACAAAAGGCAAAACTACCATTACCAACATGAGTACCCAAGAAAAAACGGCAATGAAATATCTTCTCGCTAATGAAAACATTGTTATCCATAAAGCAGATAAAGGGGAGCCATTGTCCTGCAAGACCGAGAGAAATATGTGCGGGAGTGCAATAGACAACTCCTAGACATCAACTACTATTTGCATTTGGAGAATGACCCAACTACCAAATTGAAAGGCCTCATTAGCCTCAAAGTTGATAAAGATATGCAGAGAGGGTGGATTACATCCTTCCCCAATTCTACACCCTACTCAAAATACACAAGTCCCTGTCAGATCCACCATGCAGAACAATAGTGTCAGGAGTACAGTCAGTGCTGGAACCACTATCGAGATTTGCTGACGCATTCCTCCAACCAATGGTCTGTAAAATGGCATCTTTTGTCCAAGACACAATGTAGATGATTAAAGAAGTGGAAGATGCCCCATTCGACCCTGACACAGAAAGCCATGTAGGCCTTGATGTGGTGGCATTGTACACCAGTATCCCCCCAGTGAGAATCAATTGAAATGTTGGAAGAAAAACTCCTCATAGACCACAAGGTGGGCAAAACACCTATTTAATTTATCCTTTGGTGTGCAGAAATGAGTTTACAAGAAAGCTATTTCCACTTTGATGGCAACTTTACCAGCAGAATCAAGGGACTGCGATGGGAGCCACAATGGCACCTAGTATCGCGAACCTCTATATCGAGCTTTTTGAACGGACCAAGATTATGCACACAAATTATGAATTGTTCTTCAAGAACATCAAAAAATGGCAGAGGTACATAGATGACATCTCCATCATTTGGCGTGGTTCTAGAATCGAGCTATCTGAATTCCTTGTCTTGATCAATACCCAGAACAGATTTTTGGAATTTACCTCGAACTCCACTAGTGTAATTTGAACATTTTAGACATTACGAAACTGGCAGGTAACTCTTCCAAAACCATATTTGTGAAACCCTACAACAAACCCACAGACAGAAACTATATGCTGCATTATGATAGTTTCCATCCCAAACACGTAAGGGACAACCTCCCTCTGGGCCAATTTTTAAGGCTCAAACGTTACAGCTCCAACACAATGGCCCTCATTCCGAGTTAGGGCGGTAAGGGATACCGGGCACCGGTAAGGGATACCGGGCACCGGTAAGGAGACCGGTGCCGGTAATCCCTCACCGCCCTACTATGAGGTCCCCTAAAGGGTCACTTCCTTAACGCCTGGTCTGACCAGGTGTTAACGACGGGACCCGTTAAGGGACCTGGGCGCAAATAACTGGCTTGGCGTACGCCGGCCCATTATTTGCACCCTCCCCATTCCCAGTGAGCCCTATGGGGCCTCAAAAGGGAATGGGGAATGGTTTGGTAAATGGGGACTTACCGGTTCCACCAAGGTCGGAATGGACCGGTAAATCCCCATTGTACCAAACCGGAGTCGGTACCAGTATGGGAGGCAGTCATGGCGCAAATAGCGCCATGACTACCACCATTCTAGGAATGAGGGCCAATTACTTCTTGGGGATAGCCAATAAAATGCAAGTGAATTTAGAATTAAGAGGCTGCCCAAAAGAAGTGGCAAACAAAGCAATGAAAAGAGCTAAAAACAACCATCGGGAATCTCTCCTGGAATATAAAGAACACAACTCTGGAAAGGACAAACACGAACAATTGGTATTTGTTAACACATACAGCAACATTATAAACTTTATGATTGGTGCTCTTGTAATGTGCGATCCCCTGAAAAAATTTCAATCAATTATCAATATGATTCGATTAGTTTATGTTGTATATATATGCTTCTTCATGTATTAATTTCATACATTTAAACTTATGCACTGTCCATATTGCATATTTTTATTGTACACTTCCATGTATTTTCAATTTCATACACATGTATACAGTTCCATATTTTGTATTATTTTTTAGTGAATAATCTCCCAACAGGTGTTTCCCCACAACTTTAGCTGTGGTTCCTCAGGAGAGATTCTTTGTTTCAGTTCCCTTGATTTTGGTTGATATTAAGGTTGTACTATTCACTTTTTTAAGGTATATTTTGAAATCTCTGGGTAGTTGAATCTTATGATGATCTTGAGTTTGGCACTCACAACAAGGTACGATTGCCTTGATGCTCTCACAATCCATCTCGGAAACAGACTAAACACACAAACTGCAATTCTGCTATGGTAATCTACGCCATATGGTGCCCATGTAAGAAATTCTACATCGGAAAAACTGACAGAAAGGTGAAATTAAGAATCAGGGAACGTAAAAGCTGTCTAAAGAACAGAACCACTAATGCCCCCTTGGTGGACCACTGGGTGGAAAACATGCACACTCCTGAAGACATCAAATGGACTGTCCTCTATAAACTATTGCCCAGTTCAGATACTAAAAGAGACAAATGTCTACTTCTACGGAAAGAACAACAAATAATCCTCCTGACCAAAAGTGCCATCTCAGGATTGAATGAAAAAATTGACTGGCTTAACATATAATGTTATAGCAGCACTGGCCACCCATGAGCCAATCAGATGGTAGCGAGCTGTGAATATCTATACCTGTCTACAGCCACAACAGTGGTGTTTTGCACAGTGCCTACCATCCACTTTTCAGGCATCATTACCTACTGTTAGTCTCCATATGGATACATCTACTTGGAGGAAACTAGAGTGAGCACCATACACCATTGTGTCCTGTGCCTCCCTTTGTTTAAACGTGGCATCCATAAACTGTTAATTCATAGGTTTGAGCAATGCATCCTTAGCAGTGAGACAAGTCAGTGTGGGAGGGGCCACAACACACGTGACCTCCTCCTCAATGTGGGAATGACTCTCACATCCAGTGTATATGGGAGGGTTCTAGGATTCTCCCGATTCGGCCAACACAGACACAATCCTGCAGCAATGGCCAATCGCGAGCCATGCTGGATACGCATTTTAGTTCTTTAAGCAAGTTGGAAAGTCACATGACCAGCCACTTCAGGACGCAAACGCTACAGACGGCGCTGCACATGAGGACTGAGGCCGTGGATGGGGTAAGCTGAGCTCTGGTCCCCTTAGGATTCCCTCTGTCTCATACATCATGCTAGGCACGGACACATCGAGTAGGTACCCGATTCCATATCCTCTCCATCTATGGTGCCTGAGTATACTCTTTTCCATTGCTTTACAGCACGCCGTCACTCCTAGATGTTTGCAAACCCGTGGCCTGAGAGATCAGCAAGTGCGTTACTATTCTGGATGATCTGCCAGCACACTGATACGCCATTACGCGGACACTGTCATTTGCGCCTACTTTCCTGGGCAGCCTCGGAAAGAACCATCGCCTACCAACCTACATGAGATTTGGCTTTTCGTGGATCTAAGGTAATGATGCAATGCCCCGCATTGCTGTCATGGTCGATGCATTTTCTCTTATACTGTGGTCAGAGTGGATGGATAAGATCCGTTGAGCCATTTTGCTGATCAGCCCCCTGATGTGCTCCTTTGCAGATCACATATGGTCTCCGCATACAAGAACTTGCAGCATTCAGCTGCCATATCATCATTCCTTGCACCTCCTTGTAAGATGGAAGTGAGTTCTCCCTGCCCTCTGACCAGTCAACTTGGAACCAGTCTAGCTAAGTGTGAAGATACTGGTGGGGGGTGTCTGTATTTCCGCTCTCTATATGGTAGAGGAGAGGCACAGAGGACCCCAGCCAGGATTCTCAAGCAGTAGCAATGGACGAGCAATCAAGGACTAGCTTCTCAGGAGGTGATGCAGACTGGTTCTTAAGTACAGTGTAGTCCCTGAACCCTCACAAAGGAATGTCCACACACTGTATTACTGAAAACACAGTCTTTATATAATTAATATTCAAAGGTATGTACACGATCACAATAACGCACTTTGTACTCGGAATTCAACAATGATAAATATATACAATTCTAAAGTGGTACCACCAATGTTATCAAATCTCATTAAAGTGCATCAACTGTACGGTTAAAATGTCACACAGATCAATAACGAGGAAACCAGCAATAGAGGTAGGAAGGAACGTAAGATGGTTGAAACAATAGGCAGAATACCGGCCTCAACCGATCGACACAGTTCTGCGTGGAGATCCCCCCACCTGGGCAACCTGTAAAATAAAGATATATAGCACAAGCCCAGTCCATATATTGTTCAATAGCCTTATTTCCTCCTATAATGTTTTACCCCCCCCAATGTACCTGGTGGAGTAGAGTTCTTCGAAGACGCGTTGAAGGATCCTTCTTGAGTGAGTCCCTTTAAAGCAGGAGCCACGGATCGTCGAGAGGCGTCGAAGATGGTGAATTTGTCGTCGACGGCGGCGATGAGAAGTTCAAGGGTGCCGAGACCCCGATGTCGATCCAGGCGATGCTCGTCAGTGACGTCCTGCGAGGATGAGGTGTGCAGGGCACCTCGGCGATAGATTGTTCAGGACCACAAAGAGTTTCAGAAGAGCTGTGGCCCCACGAGGGCGTCGAGTCGTCGAAGTCTTTGTGGCCATCAGGTGGCGGGAAACCCACCAGCGGATTCTCCACGGCGCGTTGGTCATCCTCGACTTTCTCCAGCGGGACAAAGCGGTCGACGTTGCGGACAAGGGAGTCCTTCGATTCAAATGTTCTTAGGCAAAGGAGCGGGTGGCTCCGGTCGTCAGCGGCACAGCGACAAGTGGTCCCCACGGCTGGGCAACACAACTTCGACGGGCCTCCAGCGCTTACACAAACCTGCGAACCCTGGTCGACGGCAATGGACATCGACAGCGGCGAAGTCAGGGCGCTTTGCTTCGTTCTCCTCAGCGATCCCGTCTCGGGTCGGCAGCCTTTCGAGGGTCTGACTTCCAGGGAGCTTCGGAGAAGGTTACCACTGCTCGATGGTCCCTTGGAGCACGGGAAGAGGGCGCCTTACCAGGTCCTCTCTCGGATCAGTCCTTGACGAGTTCGGCAGCTTTCAGATCAGGTCGAAGTAAATGCAACAGCAAGGCTTCGTTTTCCAGCTGGGCGTCGAGGATCAGCAGTTCCAGTTACTCTTAATGTGTAGACACAGCTTCCGAATGCTTCTGAACAATTTCCAGTGATGAGAGGTTCACAGATATACTATCTTGTCTCTCATCCACACTGCTGGGTCACTCTCAGCAGCCAATCATACAGAAGGGCATTCATGCAGTCAGTCAGCCAATCAGGCACACAGTGCATTCAGGCCATCCTCCTCCCTCTCAGACACTCACAACAAGGAATGTGGATTGGGACGAGTACCCAGCCATTCAACACTACGCACTGCATTCAGTCCAGTTTCGTGCAGGGCTGTCTCAGTCTTTGTCTCTCATACCAGGAACCAGACAGCCACAAAAAGAAGTGCATATTGGTCACACACTCCATTCACCCAGGTCCCACCCACAGGGCGTACCCACAACATACAGTCACTGGGAAGGCTCCAGTCAGTCTGGACTGGACTTTACAACAACACCATATATGGAACATCCACCCAACAGCCAGTCAGGGGGAAGGGACAGAGTCAGGGCTTCCCAGGACTTTGGGAAAACAAGGTAATAGGTAATAGAAAGCAAGAGGCCGCAGGGGCCATCTTGTTTTCCATCAGGAATCAACTGATTCCAATGGCAGGGCCTGGGGATCCCCAAAATGCAGGATACTCAGCGCACCTGTCAAAGTCAGAATGGAGCTGCCACCAGCTCATACCCTGCTCTGCGGGTCACCCACAGGTGCCCAAAAACATACACTAGGGGCACAGGGTTTGTACCCCCCACCCAAGGGTCTGTTCCCCAAACCAAAAGAGAGAGAGCTGTACCACCAGGAGTCCCACATGAACTCCAGCGTGGAAAATATGACAGAACACACGATAAAAAGGCAGTAAAGGACAAAGATACGGAGGCCCTGTCCCTCCGATGCATTTCCAGCATCACATTAAGCCCTTTAGGAAAATCCACTTGTAGCAAGACCCACGGTAAGCTTTGCCACCAAGTCTCTACGTTCCTAGCATCCTCACCTTTGTGGTCATGACGCCTTTCTCAAACAGAACTTAACAATACCGATATGCCAAGTTCAAATGCTTTACACTATGCATAACTGAAACCGCAATCAAACTATTGCTGGTTCACTAGTTTAAATGTTTTGCGCCATGCGTAACTGAAACCTCAATCAAACTATTTTTGGTTCACGAGATTACATTATAGTGAATGCTCTTTCTGGCTTTTCTCTAATACCTATTGAGTCGTACTACTTGTAGCTTCATAGGGAATGCTTTATCAATCCAGACACTGTTGTCTAATGGACAGTGGCTTGTAAGACAGATGGACATTTATCCTTTTTTGTCTCCTCTCTTGCAGGTGATACGTGGAGTCACCAGGCGCTGAGTCGTGGACACACCCACAACCTAACATTTCTAGTCATAGGTGTTTGAAGTGTTTGTCTTAAGCACCTTGTTAACTGCATGTTACAATCTTGAATAATTAACCACTAGACGGGCTACACCTGCACAAAGC